>NC_083596.1:33836213-34178713 GCF_027579695.1 Neoarius graeffei
ATTAGAGGTGAAACCAACCAGGACAATTCTGTGAACGTAATTCTTTCAAAAACAGGCAAAGTCGCAGCAGGTGCTTCTGCCTCTGCTCCTATTCTCGGGGAACTATAAGTGTGTGTGTGTGTGTGTGTGTGTGTGTGTGTGTGTGTAAATGTACTACAGTCCATTCCACAATTATTGGCACGCTTTTTTTTTCCTTTACCAAACCCATATGTGTCAGAATTTTTGGCACCCCTGCTTTTGCCAACATAGCAGCACTGAGTCAGCTATAATGCTTCCTGAGATTGAAGAACACAGAGAAAGGAATGTGTGACAGAATCTCTACAGTTCCCCTACAGTCCTAGGTCCATATTATTATTATTATTATTATTATTATTATTATTATTTATTATTATTATTATTATTTAAATTTACTTCAATTACGTTTGTCCCATGTCCCATATGGGTTTAACCACCAAAAGATTCTTTCATAACCTTTTTAACTCCTCCTAACCAACAGGTGCCAATAATTCTGAACCGTATATACTGCATTATGGAGAGGTATACAAATGAAGGATTCATATAAAGCAGAAATTTGTATTAATGACCATTTTACATCTTAGTTCTTGCACTAAATGTCAAATTGGAAATAGTTCTTTACTGAGCTTTCACGTCAAAATTCATATTTATAGCCATTTGTGTGAAGGTATCTTTGGGGAATCAATAAAAATGATAAGGTAATATGTGAACAGGATTTATTCATCATAATATACAATTATTACAACCAAACGTACATGGTAATATTTACCATATCAAGATATCAAGATTTAGCCTAAAAAAAATAAATAAATAACAAAATACCCATGATAAGTATATCTAATGCAATATTAATTCTTCATAGTTGTATAGTTTCTTTCTCAAACTCCTTTTTTGATGGTGTTACAATAAAATAAATTATACCAGAGCTCACACGTATCTCCACTGGCCTTAGCTGACAGACCCCTAGTTCTAGAAGTATTTCAAGTGTAGTGGGTTAATTCAATTGATTGAACTAGCATGGTTGCTTTGCTGAGCCTGGGTAAAGGCCTTAAGAAGAAACCCTTTTTTTTTTTGTCACATGCACACTTCAAGCACAGTGAAATTCATCCTCTGCATTTAACCCATCTGAAGCAGTGAACACGCGCACATACACTCAGAGCAGTGGGCAGCCACACTAAAGCGCCCGGGGAGCAGTCAGGGGTCAGGTACCTTGCTCAAGGGCACCTCAGCCCAAGGCCGCCCCACATCAACCTAACTGCATGTCTTTGGATTGTGGGAGAAACCGGAGCACCCGGAGGAAACTCACGCAGACACGGGGAGAACATGCAAACTCCACACAAAACGGCCCTCGCCGGCCGCTGGATTCAAACCCAGAACCTTCTTGCTATGAGGCGACAGCGCTAACCACTACACCACCATTTTTTTCCATTAGCCATGATGACATTTGTGTTAATGAGACCAGCTAAGCTGTGTATTTAGCCTTGGCCTCAGCCCTGGCGACATGAAGGCAGTTTCAGTGTGTATTTCTGTAGGCATGTTTACACAGAACAAGACTGTTGCCATTACATTACATTAGATAATACGGTATTAGGAGATCAGTTGCAGTAGCACAACAACGGTGACAACAAAGGTATTTAACTTAAGACAAAAGCTGGACATGCATAGCTCAAAATTTCCTGATGGGTGTAAACCGCAGCACAGTAGAACTACACTCACTGGCCACTTTATTAGGTACACCCATACACCTGCTGTTTTATGCAGTTATCAAATCAGCCAATCTCTTGACAGCAGCACAATGCATAAAATCATGCAGATACAAATCAAGAATTTCAGTTAATGTTCACTTCAAACATCAGAATGGGAAAAATTGTGATCTCTGTGACTTTCACTGTGGCATGGGTGTTAGTGCCAGATGGACTGGTTTGAATATTTCAGAAACTGCTGATCTCCTGGGGTTTTCATAGACAACAGTCTCTAGAGTTTATACAGAATGGTGCAAATAAATAAACAAACAAACAAACACTGAGTGAGTGACAGTTCTGTGGGTGGAAATGCCTTGTTGATAAGAGAGGTGAGAGGAAAATGGCCAGATTGGTTCGAGCTGCCAGGAAGGGTATACGTAGCAACTCATAGCAACTGTGGTGAGCAGAAAAGCATCTCAGCATGCAACAGCAGAAGACCACATTGGGTTATACTCCTGCCAGCCAAGAACAGGAATCTTAAACTCAAGAACAAGTTCCTATTAAACTTGTGTATTTATTATTACATCTAAATGACCAACTGATGTTGCATGGAGTCTATAAATCTGCCTTAGCAGTTATATTAGCTATAATCTGAATGCCATTAAGAGATTGAGAGGTATAAGAACAAGTGAGACATTTAAAATACAGTTCTCTTGGCAAAAGTGTGTACAAACCATTATGCACTGTCTTAAAGGAAAAATCCACCCTGAAACACATTAAATATGTTTAGCTTAAATATTTGTGATTGGTTCAGTGATGTTGGTGTTGTATTTTTTGCCCTGATATGAGGACACTGCAGTATTAGGATGAATGTTGTAGCTTTGGAAGGTGTTTTGTTTAAGCAGAGGAGGTGAGAGCTGGACAGGCTAAAGGACTAAAGCTCTGCTGCATCAACAGTGTTCAAAATACCCGTCTGCAGTCTGCATTTTTCAGAATGATTTTCAAGATTGCAGAAGAAAAATTAAACAACCTGCAATTTTGCAGAATGAAAAAATCAGGCTCGGGATACAATGGTTCTCAATTTAGCAAACTAGCGGCGCTGTAAATAAACTGAAACCTGCGCCGCGCGAACCTGACGGCGTTTCCCAGGTCAAAGTTGAGCAATATTTACGTAATACTGATGAAAGGCAATGACAACCAAATAAGGGCAGTTGCCATTTTCCGATGTAAGATTTTGTCACTTTTAATACCCGCCGGGAGGACCCGACAACTACCTCGGCAGTGTTCGGCAGTTTCCGCTATGCATCTCCCAGAATTCAATGCAGCACAACAAACATGGCTCCCAAGAAGAGGATTGTTTCTTCGGGGCAAGAGTCTGACAAAAACGCCAAGAAAACAAGGACGATTTTGTCGTATCTCAGCAAAACCGGCAGCCAGCATGACTCCAACAACAACAGCGACAGATCGTGCGTCCGCAAGGGTGACAAAAATGAAGACGGTCGCTGTTATAGTTGCATACATATATATTGGTAAATTGTATAGGTTTGTATATATTGTATTGTTGAATCATGCAAAATTATACTGATATTATATCCCTTTTGAAGACAGCAACAGTATTTTACCTTTATTCATAGATACTTTTGAATATTTTGTTTTCTCATACCAAGTTACACTAATACATGTTTTGTGTACATGTTCTATTTTTTTTTTTACTAGTGCTGTCTTGCCTGTGGTGCAGACTAGCACAAAGTAAAACAGTTGCCCTGTAAGACAAAGCTCATAGGTTCAGTTCTGTAGCTCTCAGTAGTTCTGTAGCTCTCAGTTCTGCCATGATTAGATTGTACCCAGTTCTCTGTTGTTAGTTTAGAGCAGTGAAGCCCCTGCAGTAGTTCTCAGTTCAGTTCATGACCTTGCACTTTAGAAGCCAGGCAAACACAATGAACCCAAACGTCTTTCCATTTGCCAGTTGGGTTTTATTCCTTAATGGCATCAATTCTTTGCATCATCATAAGATGTAACAGAATGTAGAATTTAAACCTTGCTTTCAATTTAAAACTACAGGTTGCAGATGCAAACACTGTGAATGAAGTACATTTTGGGTAACAATCTATTGTTCAAGCTAGAAACTTAATCTTGACAAAATGTAACATAACGTGTAACATGAAAATGAATGTGTTGTTTCTTGAAGAACAGTTGTGTTCTATTTTTTATTGTGGTGATACCTTTATTAGTATGTTGTGTGGAAGGATAATGTGTGGGTGTGATAACTAGTACATTCAGTGGCGGCTCCTGAATTTTTTTCGGGGGGGCAATTTTCCCCCGTTATGTCTACACGGACCATAAATGTCCACAGGACTGAAGTAAATTGACCTAGGTAGCAAATCAATAGTCAACCAAACCCAGAAAAACACCACGGTGACTGGAGCCCTCAGTTTCGTCTTTGCCTCGTAGAGCTAACTCGAACACTCCACAAAATCTCACGCATTGGGTGAGCCGGTTTAATATGTGCCCGTTCTTGCTCACCTCATTGTTGTGGTGGTGAACTGCTAGCCTGTAGCCCTCATCCAGTTGTGTAGCGATGTTCACTCTCCCAAAAGCCGAAAACTTCAGGCAGCTGCCCATGTGAATCTTTGATGACTCATGTTTTTTTATTTTCTCCGACAAATGATGCATGTCCGAAACTCCAGTGACCGTCCAAGCAGTGTTGTCCGTGGAGCCACCTCCAGGGTGGAAAAGTAAGCAGGGGGAGCAGAAAACCGCTGAGGCGTCCTTGCAGCCAGCTCGCCAGGATTTGCGCTGGGACCATGTTGAAGTAAAACCTCGAGTATATGATTTCCCCCCTTGTCGAAATTTGTTTTATGTTTAGATTTGGTCGAGGGGGGGTCCAGCTTGTTTTGTTGCCAATTTAGCTCGATTTGATCGCTGACTAAATGGAACTTCTTTTAAGGACCGCACTGAATTGCTTTCCGCATCCATCTCACCTCAGAAACTGAGCGGATCGAACGCAACATAGACATATAAACATCGATGCCGCATTGAGCCTGGTGGCCCGTTGCTGGGATACAGCAGAGTGTCCGCCATATTGGATGTGGCAAATCTTCCCCATAAACCAATGCAAGTAAATGGACTGAACTTCATAAAGCCCCTTTCTACAATAATATTTAACTCGATGCCTTTTACTCACCCATTAAGACACACACGTATATATTTGGGAAACAAACAGGCATCAAAACAACACATATAACTTTTAATGTGATGGTTATAAATAGTGTGCGAAATACCCTGTACACTGCAAACTAGCGACAGATACGCGATAGATAGTTCAGGTAAGCTAATCAGTCAGCATACCGTAGCAAGCTACCAAAACCTGAGGCCAAAATAACCAACCTACAAGACTGAATATGATAAATGATGGAAATAGTGGAAAAACTGGAAATAGTGAATGAAAATAAAAATGTACTGTTTTATTTATTGAGTCACCACACAGACCTACTCTCGTTGAATAAAGTGAGCTGAATGACCGCCAAACTGAGTTCGGCCAGGTTCTAACGTCATACCAAAACAAAATACATCGCTGATTCCTTCACATTCAGAAAGGTTAAAAACATTCATCATGCGTTCAAAAACGTTCATCATAGTGTGGCACTGTATTATCTAATTCTCACTGCTTATAACTATACACCTATCCGGTGGAGATGAGCTGGGAAACTGAAGACTGAAGGAACAGTATTGAAAAGTATTTTTCCAGTCTCACCTGTGAAAGGTAATCCCATGTGATCTCGTTTGGATGGTAAACCTGTTGGTACAGTTAAACGCAACACATGAATGAGGCATCTTTATTCTCGGCTACTGTCTAGACGCTATACCAGAGACGGTTGAAGAATCTCCACTTTGCCACATCCAATATGGCGGCGAGGATGACGTATGATTCTACGCAGAAGGCGGCGTCTATGTTTATATGTCTGTGGAACGCAACTTTGCCGCGCTGCGCAGTGACGTAAGCACGTTAGTGCAAGCACCCCCAGAACCCATAGAGATTGCATTGAAGTGTCAGTCAGGAGAAAAAAAATATATTAACATGGGACTCTATCAGTGAACTCTTGGGCGATTTTCAGCGTGACTGAAATCGCCCCAAAAGGGGCGGTACTCTAGAAGCAAGACCACCCTGATTGGACAATGATGCCCAGAGACAGATTAAAATGGCCTCGAGCAGCGCTAGTGAAAGTTTGTTTTAAAAAAAAGGAAAAAAACTTTTTTTTTTTCGTTTTGGGAGTGTGTCGCCCAATCGCCCTTATGCACCAGCCGCCCTTGAGTACATTTATGAATTAGTTGGTATACATCAAGTTGTAGTAGCCCGTAGTGTCAGGGCAAGGGGGATGAAAGACCTGTGGAGGTATCATGGAATGATAACTTTGTTGCAGAGAAGGATCTGTGAAGACTGAAATTAAAAATAGAGTGAGAGAATAAAGAATTACAGTAATGCTATGAGTTGTAAAGCTAGATATTATATAAATATAGGCATTAGGTTGAGAAGGGTGCAGTATGGAGGCTTGTGTATTTGCAGAAAATATTTCCAAATTGCAGAACAAAACTGACATTCTGCAATATTGCAGAACACTGGAAAAAAGTATTTTGACCACTGATCAATGTATTTAGGTAGAGAGGAAAAGGTCATTGAATCCCACTGGAACCACAGCAAATAACCCTTAGCAAAAAGAAGTATACAGTGGTGCTTGAAAGTTTGTGAACCATTTAGAATTTTCTATATTTCTGCATAAATATGACCTAAAACATTATCAGATTTTCACACAAGTCCTAAAAGTAGATAAAGAGAACCCAGTTAAACAAATGAGACAAAAATAATACTTGGTCATATACAACCCCGATTCCAAAATGTTGGGACAAAGTACAAATTGTAAATAAAAACGGAATGCAATGATGTGGAAGTTTCAAAATTCCATATTTTATTCAGAATAGAACATAGATGACATATCAGATGCTTAAACTGAGAAAATGTATAATTTAAAGAGAAAAATTAGGTGATTTTAAATTTCATGACAACAACACGGGCGGCACAGTGGTGTAGTGGTTAGCGCTGTCGCCTCACAGCAAGAAGGTCTGGGTTCAAGCCCCGTGGCCGGTGAGGGCCTTTCTGTGTGGAGTTTGCATGTTCTCACCGTGTCTGCGTGGGTTTCCTCCGGGTGCTCCGGTTTCCCCCACAGTCCAAAGACATGCAGGTTAGGTTAACTGGTGACTCTAAATTGACCGTAGGTGTGCGTGTGAATGGGTGTCTGTGTCTGTGTGTCAGCCCTGTGAGGACCTGGCGACTTGTCCAGGGTGCACCCTGCCTTTCGCCCGTAGTCAGCTGGAATAGGCTTCAGCTTGCCTGCGACCCTGTAGAGCAGGATAAAGCGGCTAGAGATAATGAGATGAGATGACAACAACACATCTCAAAAAAGTTGTGACAAGGTCATGTTTACCACTGTGAGACATCCCCTTTTCTCTATACAACAGTCTGTAAATGTCTGGGGACTGAGGAGACAAGTTGCTCAAGTTTAGGGATAGGAATGTTAACCCATTCTTGTCTAATGTAGGATTCTAGTTGCTCAACTGTCTTAGGTCTTTTTTGTCGTATCTTCCGTTTTATGATGCGCCAAATGTTTTCTGTGGGTGAAAGATCTGGACTACAGGCTGTCCAGTTCAGTACCCGGACCCTTCTTCTACGCAGCCATGATGCTGTAATTGATGCAGTATGTGGTTTGGCATTGTCATGTTGGAAAATGCAAGGTCTTCCCTGAAAGAGATGTCGTCTGGATGGGAGCATATGTTGCTCTAGAACCTGGATATACCTTTCAGCATTGATGGTGTCTTTCCAGATGTGTAAGCTGCCCATGCCACACGCACTAATGCAACCCCATTGCATCAGAGATGCAGGCTTCTGAACTGAGCGCTGATAACAACTTGGGTCATCCTTCTCCTCTTTAGTCCGAATGACATGGCGTCCCTGATTTCCATAAAGAACTTCAAATTTTGATTCGTCTGACCACAGAACAGTTTTCCACTTTGCCACAGTCCATTTTAAATGAGCCTTGACCCAGAGAAGACGTCTGCGCTTCTGGATCATGTTTAGATACGACTTCTTCTTTGAACTATAGAGTTTTAGCTGGCAACAGCGGATGGCACGGTGAATTGTGTTCACAGATAATGTTCTCTGGAAATATTCCTGAGCCCATTTTGTGATTTCCAATACAGAAGCATGCCCGTATGTGCTGCAGTGCCATCTAAGGGCCCGAAGATCACGGGTACCCAGTATGGTTTTCCTGCCTTGACCCTTACGCACAGAGATTCTTCCAGATTCTCTGAATCTTTTGATGATATTATGCACTGTAGATGATATGTTCAAACTCTTTGTAATTTTACACTGTCAAACTCCTTTCTGATATTGCTCCACTATTTGTCGGCGCAGAGTTAGGGGGATTGGTGATCCTCTTCCCATCTTTACTTCTGAGAGCCGCTGCCACTCCAAGATGCTCTTTTTATACCAAGTCATGTTAATGACCTATTGCCAATTGACCTAATGAGTTGCAATTTGGTCCTCCAGCTGTTCCTTTTTTGTACCTTTAACTTTTCTAGCCTCTTATTGCCCTGTCCAAACTTTTTTGAGATGTGTTGCAGTCATGAAATTTCAAATGAGTCAATATTTGGCACGAAATTTCAAAATGTCTCACTTTCGACATTTGATATGTTGTCTATATGAATGCAATATCAGTTTTTGAGATTTGTAAATGATTGCATTCCGTTTTTATTTACAATTTGTACTTTGTCCCAACTTTTTTGGAATCGGGTTGCATTTATTGAGGAAAATGATTCAATATTACATATCTGTGAGTGGCAAAAGTATGTGAAGTTTTGCTTTCAGTATCTGGTGTGACCCCCTTGTGTAGCAGTAACTGCAACGAAATGTTTCCGGTAACTGTTAATCAGTCCTGCACACCGGCTTGGAGGAATTTTAGCCCATTCCTCCATACAGAACAGCTTCACAAACTTTCAAGCACCACTGTACTAATAGTTTACTAGTTCTATACTTGTAGTCCACTCTTTAGTTTACAAAAGCATACATCATAGTATACTGGAAATATACTGTGAGTTTACTTGTTTTATACTTCTAGTCCACTTTTTAATTTATAAAAGTATACTTTATAGCATATTGGAAATATATTATTAGTTACCAGTTATATTCATCTTGTCCACTTTTTAGTTTTGAAGTATACTGCAATTACCCTTCTAGGTTTTTTTTAGCTCTAACCCTTACCTCATGCACACTGCCAGTAGACAACTCAAGAGTTTTGTACCTTAAGTTACAATGAAGTTATGAAGGTAAGAATTCACAAAAAAACAACAGATACTCAGGATTAAGCATATTCATTTTCTTTAAAAATCAAAATTTAAATTAACATTGTATTAAATGCCAAAGTATAAAAACATGGCAATGACCACTGAAATTGACATCCAAGCTCTCAAGAAAAATAAATAAATAAATAAATAAATAAATACTTATCCCACTCAGGAGAAATAAAAAAAAAAACTTATATGGAACCACAGACATACCTAAAGTCAACAATCCTGAAGCACAACTCCAGGGCAAGTACACTTATACATAAGGCACAAATATTTTAATACTTTACACTTTTGTTAAGTACTGTATATCTTGATCAAAAATTTTAAGTATAAGCTTAATATACTAAGACTTTTCTATATACTCTCCAGTATAAGCCAAGTATACTTATGTATAACTTTATTAAGTATATCCCTGACAAGTAAATAAAAAGTAAACTGTAAAAAGCATGCTCTCTTATTTTTAGTTTAAAAGAAGTATCCTAGAAGTACATTTGAATAAACTTCTTCTTTTTTGTAATGGAAGCATTGTGGAAACTGTTGTAAACTGGGAACCAAGGTCAAACTAGACCAATATGTTGATTAAAGAAGTTTAAACAAAAAAAACAAGCACATAAACAAAAAAGTCAACTCAGAATCTTTATAATACATTAAAATAAATCTTCAACATCATCGATGATCACAAAGTAATTATAAAGATTTATAAGCAAAATGTTGAGTATGGATTTTTCCTTTAATGACCTTATTTCAAGACATTTTTGTGCAAAATGTATGCTATTTGCCTACATTAGTCACATGAAAAGTAGTTAAGAGTTGAGGTTTTCATATGTATATATTAAGCTCTCTGATTTTTTGCATGAGTTGCATGGTTTTGCTTTCTTAAAAACAATCTAGGGATGCTTTGTACTCCCTTGGCTTATTATTCTGAAATGTCTGCATGGCCTGCCCTTACAAAAAAGAAGTTTATTCAAGTGTGCTTCTAGTATACTTCTTTTAAACTAAAAATGAGAGAGTATGCTTTCAGTTTACTTTTTATTTACTTATCAGAGATATACTTAATAAAGTTATACATACTGTAAGTATACTTGGCTTAAACTGAAAAGTTTTTTTTTTCTCCTGAGTGGGATAATTAATTTTTTTATTTATTTCTTTTTCTTTAGAACTTTGATGTCAATTTCAGTTGTCATTGCCATGTTTTTATACTTTGGCATTTAATACAATGTTGCTTTAAATTTTGATTTTTAAAGAAAATGAACATGTTCTTAATCCTGAGTATTTGTTGTTATTTTGTGAATTCTTACCTTTATAACTTCATTGTAACTTAAGGTACAGAACACTTAAGTTGTCTACTGGTAGTGTGCATGAGGTAAGGGTTAGAGCTAGAAAACTAATGCCGCTTTTCCACTACAAACGCGGCTGAGCCGTGCCGTGCTGAGTCGAGCTGAGTCGAGCTGAGCGGGGCTGTTGGAGTTGCATTTCGACTACAACCGCGCTGAACCGTGCTGGCTGGAAGTGGGTGGACACATTGGGTGGAGTTAGCGAAAGTGGGTGGACGTCACGTGATGTCGTTAAGCAGCGCAAACAGTGACATCAGTGACAGTGGCGGAACAAGTCAGAGCCGGGCCGGGGGCGGGGCAAATGACCGGGCCCTTTATTAAAGCTTATCATAACATCATTTTAGGCTACAAAATGTCCGCAACTGCGGTGTTTACCAATTTCAACACTACCAGGTGCAACTATGTTATTTAGTACATCAAGTCCTTCAAACGAACATGTAACTCAGAAACAAAAAACATTAGGATACTGTACATGGCTCATAATAAAACATCAATAGCCTATACTGCGCACATTATTTGAAGGGCATACGAATGAGCGCTCAGAGGTTGCAACGGTGACAGGAAGAGTCAGAAATAAAAGGAGGGCGGTGCAAACCTCACTGAATGCACTGTGTTTACCAATTTCAACACTACAGGGTGCAACTATGTTATTTTGTACATTAAGTCCTTCAAACGAACATGTAACTCAAACAAAAAAACATTCGGCGACATACTGTACATGGCTCATAATAAAACATCAATAGCCTACTGCGCGCATTATTTGAAGGGCATACGACGAGCCTTGTGCTCCGCGAACTCGTCCACGATGCTCTGTATGTCACTGATTCAGTGATCTTTTCAGCGGTAGTCTCACGACCCGAATAGTAAACAATAAACATGGAGGACATGGAGTCGTTAGTGTTGCTGGTCTTGGTGCTGTGGCTTGTTGTCACCGACAATGCCAACAGATACTGGCAAGAGCGTATAGATGAGGCGAGGCGCATAAGGCTTCAGAAATTCTCGTAATTCGTAATTATTCTTCTTCCGGGTTTGCGGTGTTTACAGATCCCAGCGTGCTCGCGGGGCGTGTGTGGGCATGTGAGGACACTCCTCCTCACCAATCAGTGCACAGGGGAGTGTCTGCTCACGCCCCCAACCTCACTCGGCACGGTTTGGCTCGCTTCAGCCCCACTCCAAAACGGTGCGAGTTTTAGGGGCTAAGCAGGGCTGAAACGAGCTGAGTCGTGCTGGTTTTTGGTAGTCGAAACGCGAGCCGTGTCGGGCTGAAGTGAGCTGAAGCGAGCTGAAGTGAGCTGAAAAAGGGTAGTGGAAAAGGGCCATAATAGTATACCTAGAAGGGTAATTACAGTATACTTCAAAACTAAAAAGTGGACTAGATGTATATAACCAGTAACTAATAATATATTAGTTACTGGTTACAATTTATATGCTATAAAAGTATACTTTTATACTCGTATATTGGGGAAACAAAACAACCGCTTCACAGGCGCATGGCTCAACACAGAAGAGCCAGTTCCTCAGGCCAGGACTCTGCTGTCTACCTTCATCTTAACAACAAAGGACACTCATTTCAGGATTGCAATGTACGCATTTTAGCCAGAGAGGATCGTTGGTATGAGCGAGGAGTTAAAGAAGCCATTTTTGTCAACCTGGAACGGCCATCACTGAACAGAGGTGGGGGTCTTATGGCCCTTTTCCACTACCCTTTTTCAGCTTACTTCAGCTCGCTTCAGCTCACTTCAGCCCGACACGGCTCGCGTTTCGACTATCTAAGAACAGCATGACTCAGCTCGCTTCAGCCCTGCTCAGCCCCCAAAACTCGCACGGTTTTGGAGTAGGGCTGAAGCGAGCCAAACCGAGCTGAGTGGGGCTAGGGGTGTGAGCAGACACTCCCCTGTGCACTGATTGGTGAGGAGGAGTGTCCTCACATGCCCACACATGCCCCGCGAGCACGCTGGGATCTGTAAACACCGTAAACCCGGAAGAAGGAGAATTACGAATTACGAGAATTATGAAGCCTTATGCGCCTCGCCTCATCTATACGCTCTTGCCAGTATCTGTTGGCGTTGTCGGTGACAACAAGCCACAGCACCAAGACCAGCAACACTAACGACACCATGTCCTCCATGTTTATTGTTTACTCTCCGGGTCGTGAGACTACCGCTTAAAAGGTCACTGATGTCACTGTTTGCGCCGCCTAACGACATCACGTGACGTCCACCCACTTTCGCTAACTCCACTCAATGTGTCCACCCACTTCTAGCCAGCACGGTTCAGCGCGATTGTAGTCGAAATGCAACCCCAACAGCCCCGCTCAGCTCGACTCAGCCCAACTCAGCACGGCACGACTCAGCCCAACTCAGCCGCATTGGTAGTGGAAAAGCGGCATAAGACATCATTTATCAGCCACCTACAATGCAGTCCTTGGCACACTTCCCAGACAACTGAATGCACACCAAAACCCAGCTGTTTTCAGTGACTCACAGGAGGACAGAGAGAATCAGCATTCCATTGATCACCCTAACGACTCTCGAGGCTGTTCACCCCCAGCCCCCAGTGACCCACACCAACAGGATGATTCAATGACACTTTAGATGAGCTTTTCATCCATGAGAGAATAAATACCTGATACTCCCTATTAGTCAGACAGAACTGAAGAAGCCTTTCGGATGAGAGGTGAAACGTCTTCAAGAATCTTCAAGCAAGTCCAGTTGCTCTCTTTTACCACCCACAGTTTATTATGACCTGGATGACTGAGAATCTTCACAGACAAAGTATACTTTTATAAACTAAAAAGTGGACTAGAAGTGTGTAATGAGTAAATCAATAGTATATTTCCAGTATACTACGAAGTATGCTTTTGTAAACCAAAGAGTGGACTAAAGTTTGTGAACCCTTTAGAATTTTCTATATTTCTGCATAAATATGACCTAAAACATCATCAGATTTTCACACAAGTCCTAAATGTAGATAAAGAGAACCCAGTTAAACAAATGAGACAAAAATATTATACTTGGTCATTTATTTATTGAGGAAAATGGTCCAATATTACATATCTGTGAGTGGCAAAAGTATGTGAACCTTTGCTTTCAGTATCTGGTGTGACCCCCTTGTGCAGCAATAACTGCAACTAAACATTTCCGGTAACTGTTGATCAGTCCTGCACACCGGCTTGGAGGAATTTTAGCCCATTCCTCCATACAGAACAGCTTCAACTCTGGGATGTTGGTGGGTTTCCGAACATGAACTGCTCGCTTCAGGTCCTTCCACAACATTTCCATTGGATTAAGGTCAGGACTTTGACTTGGCCATTCCAAAACATTATTCTTCTTTAACCATTCTTTGGTAGAACGACTTGTGTGCTTAGGGTCGTTGTCTTGCTGCATGACCCACCTTCTCTTGAGATTCAGTTCATGGACAGATGTCCTGACATTTTCCTTTAGAATTTGCTGGTATAATTCAGAATTCATTGTTCCATCAATGATGGCAAGCCATCCTGGCCCAGATGCAGCAAAACAGGCCCCAACCATGATACTACCACCACCATATTTCACAGATGGGATAAGGTTCTTATGTTGGAATGCAGCATTTTCCTTTCTCCAAACATAACGCTTCTCATTTAAACCAAAAAGTTCTATTTTGGTCTCATCCGTCCACAAAACATTTTTCCAATAGCCTTCTGGCTTGTCCAAATGATCTTTAGCAAACTGCAGACGAGCAGCAATGTTCTTTTTGGACAGCAGTGGCTTTCTCCTTGCAACCCTGCCATGCACACCATTGTTGTTCAGTGTTCTCCTGATGGTGGACTCATGAACATTAACATTAGCCAATGTGAGAGAGGCCTTCAGTTGCTTAGAAGTTACCCTGGGGTCCTTTGTGACCTCACCAACTATTACACGTCTTGCTCTTGGAGTGATCTTTGTTGGTCAACCACTCCTGGGGAGGGTAACAATGGTCTTGAATTTCCTCCATTTGTACACAATCTGTCTGACTGTGGATTGGTGGAGTCCAAATTCTTTAGAGATGGTTTTGTAACCTTTTCCAGCCTGATGAGCATCAACAACGCTTTTTTCTGAGGTCCTCAGAAATCTCCTTTGTTTGTGCCATGATACACTTCCACAAACATGTGTTGTGAAGATCAGACTTTGATAGATCCCTGTTCTTTAAATAAAACAGGGTGCCCACTCACACCTGATTGTCATCCCATTGATTGAAAACACCTGACTCTAATTTCACATTCAAATTAACTGCTAATCCTAAAGGTTCACATACTTTTGCCACTCACAGATATGTAATATTGGATCATTTTCCTCAATAAATAAATGACCAGGTATAATATTTTTGTCTCATTTGTTTAAGTGGGTTCTCTTTATCTACTTTTCGGACTTGTGTGAAAATCTGATGATGTTTTAGGTCATATTTATGCAGAAATATAGAAAATTCTAACGGGTTCACAAACTTTCAAGCACCACTGTATGAGTTTACTTGTGGTATACTTGCAGTGCAAAATAAAAAATGAGTTGGATACTCAAAGTTTACTTCGCTAAGACTTAAAGTATACTTTTTATAAACTAAAAGTGGGCCAATTTAGTCCCAAGAAGTATTAGATTAGTTTACTTACAAGTATACTGTAAGTACATTGATGTACAGTCATACTTGGTACACAAAAGTATACTTAAGGAAATATACTTTAACTTAAGTATACTTAAAAAATGAACTTGAAGTTTACTTCTTTTTGATAAGGGTGTGCTTACTTATTTCATCTGTGCCTCTGTAGAATGAGGTTGATGAAACTCTGAATCAGGTTTTCAGGACACAATCACCTTAATGAGATAATACCAGTCATAATCGGCTCGGGATTGAAGTGACACCCAACCAATAGGTGTGTTTGATTGTGTTTGGGCCAGTTTTGACCCAGATTTCAAATGCAGTGGAAATTTTAAATGAAGCTGATTAAAGTGGTGTCCTTTTTGGCTCATAATAACTGTGACATTGCCATAACTGACTGCGATGAGCCTAAACTCATAGTATATCTGCATAGATTAGAACTGAACTTGAGAATTAGGTTTTAAAAGGCAGCACTTTTTTTTTGCTTTGAAAAAAAAATACAATGGTGTTTGAAAGTTTGTGAACCCTTTAGAATGTTCTATATTTCTGCATAAATATGACCTAAAACATCAGATTTTCACACAAGTCCTAAAAGTAGATAAAGAGAACCCTGTTAAACAAATGAGACAAAATATTAGACTTGGTCATTTATTTATTGAGGAAAATGATCCAATATTACATATCTGTGAGTGGCATAAGTATGTGAACCTCGAGGATTAGCAGTTAATTTGAAGGTGAAATTAGTCAGGTGTTATCAATCAATGGGATGACAATCAGGTGAGAGTAAGCACCCTGTTTTATTTAAAGAACAGGGATCTATCAAAGTCTGATCTTCACAACACGTTTGTGGAAGTGTATCATGGCACAAACAAAGGAGATTTCTGAGGACCTCAGAAAAAGCGTTGTTGATGCTCATCAGGCTGGAAAAGGTTACAAAACCATCTCTAAAGAGTTTGGACTCCACCAATCCACAGTCAGACAGACTATACAAATGGAGGAAATTCAAGACCATTGTTACCCTCCACAGGAGTGGTCGACCAACAAAGATCACTCCAACAGCAAGGCGTGTAATAGTCGGCGAGGTCACAAAGGACCCCAGGGTAACTTCTAAGCAACTGAAGGCCTCTCTCACGTTGGCTCATGTTAATGTTCATGAGTGTGGACTCATCAGGAGAACACTGAACAACAATGGTGTGCATGGCAGGACTGCAAGGAGAAAGCCACTGCTCTCCAAAAAGAGCATTGCTGCTCATCTGCAGTTTGCTAAACTTCATGTGGACAAGCCAGAAGGCTATTGGAAAAATGTTTTGTGGATGGATGAGACCAAAATAGAACTTTTTGGTTTAAATGAGAAGCGTTATGTTTGGAGAAAGGAAAACACTGCATTTCAGCATAAGAGCCTTATCCCATCTGTAAAACATGGTGGTGATAGTATCATAGTTTGGGCCTGTTTTGCTACATCTGGGCCAGGACGGCTAGCCATCATTGATGGAACAATGAATTCTGAATTATACCAGCGAATTCTAAAGGAAAATATCAGGACATCTGTCCATGAACTAAATCTCAAGAGAAAGTGGGTCATGCAGCAAGACAAAAACCCTAAGCACACAAGTCATTCTACCAAAGAATGGTTAAAGAAGAATAAAGTTAATGTTTTGGAATGGCCTAGTCAAAGTCCTGACCTTAATCCAATCAAAATGTTGTGGAAGGACCTGAAGCGAGCAGTTCATGTTCGGAAACCCACCAACATCCCAGAGTTGAAGCTGTTCTGTATGGAGGAATGGGCTAAAATTCCTCCAAGCCGGTGTGCAGGACTGATCAACAGTTACCGGAAATGTTTAGTTGCAGTTATTGCTGCACAAGGGGGTCACACCAGATACTGAAAGCAAAGGTTCACATACTTTTGCCACTCACAGATATGTAATATTGGATCATTTTCCTCAATAAATAAATGACCACGTACAATATTTTGTCTCATTTGTTTAACTGGGTTCTCTTTATCTACTTTTAGACTTGTGTGAAAATCTGATGACGTTTTAGGTCATATTTATGCAGAAATATAGAAAATTCTAAAGGGTTCACAAACTTTCAAGCAAGACTAGTATACAACACTAGTCAAAAGTTTGGACACACCTACTCATTCAGTGTTTCTGTATGCTGACTATTTTCTACATTGTAGAATACTGAAGACATCAAATCTATGAAATAACATATGGAATATATCTGGAATTATGTGGTAAACAAAAAGTAGCCATCATTTACCTTGCCACTTTGCACACTATTGACATTATCTTAACCAGCTTCATGAGGTAGTCACCTGGAATGCTTTTCAATTAACATGTGTGCCTCATCAGAACTTAATTAGTGGACTAAAGGAAAAGCAAAGGTGGGGGACTCATCATTTATGTTAACAACCGCTGGTGTAACCCGGGACATATCTCCGTCAAGACAGTTTTATGTTGCCTGGACTTGGAGCTGCTAGCCGTTAGCCTGCAGCCATATTATCTGCCGAGGGAGTTCAGTCATGTGATCACCATCTGTGTTTACATCCCTCCGAGGGCAGATGCAGCCTCTGCATGTGAGAGGATTCACTCTGTCACAGCAAGGCTGCAGACACAGCACCCTGAGGCATTTATGATCATTTCTGGGGACTTTAATCACGCTACTGTGGACTCTACTTTGGCTGCTTTTTACCAGGCTGTGGATTGTCCAACAAGGAACAACAGGACAATTGACTTGCTGTATGCTAATGTGAGGGATGCATACAGAGTCACACCCCTCCCCCCACTAGGGAAGTCTGACCACAACCTGGTTCTTCTACAGCCGAAGTACACCCCCCTGGTTCAAAGGCAGCCTGCAACAACTAGCTCCATCAGGAGGTGGTCCCCTGAAATGGAAGATGCCCTCAGAGACTGCTATGACATCACGGACTGGGATGTGCTGTTTAGCCCACACGGTGAGGACATAGAGGGGCTGACACACTGTCTGACAGATTACCTCAACTTCTGTGCAGAAGTGGTCTCCCCCACTAAGACTGTATGGTGTTACCCTAATAACAAGCCATGGGTAACACAGGAAGTCAAAGCTGTCCTCAACAGGAAGAAGGCCGCCTTCAGGAGTGGGGATAGGGAGGCGATGAAAGCAGCACAGCAGGAGGTGAAATGCTGCATGAGGGAAGCTAAGGACATCTACAGGAGAAAGGTGGAGCAGAAGCTGAAGGAGAACAGCATGAGGGAGGTCTGGGAAAGTGTGAAAACCATCACAGACCACAATACAAAGACCAGAGTCATTGAGGGGACAGTGGAGAGGGCGAACGAGTTGAATGACTTCTTCAATCAGTTCAACCAGCCCACATCCCCCCCACCCTCTCCCTCACTGCAGCCATCTCTCCTTCTTCCCTCAACACACCTCCCCCCAGTCATCACAGCAGCCCCCTCCTCCCCCACCTCAACACAAACTCCTCCATGCATTACTGCAGACCAGGTCAGAGGTCAACTGAGGAAGCTTCACCCCAGGAAAGCAGCAGGCCCGGACAAGGTGTGTCCACGACTACTGAAGACTTGCACTGCTGAACTGGGTGAACCACTCCAATGCATCTTCAACCTCAGCCTGCAGCTGGGGAGAGTGCCAACCCTCGGAAGACATCATGTATCGTTCCAGTTCCCAAAAAGAATTGGCCCAGCGAGCTGAACGACTTCCGACCGGTGGCACTCACTTCACATCTGATGAAGACGTTGGAGTGCCTCTTCCTCAGCCTCCTCAGATCCCAGGTACAACATACCCAGGACTGTCTGCAGTTTGTGTACCGGGCAGGTGTTGGTGTGAAAGACGTCATCCTCTACCTGCTACACCGAGCCCACTCGCATCTGGATAAGGGAAATAGCACAGTGAGGATCCTCTTCTTGGATTTCTTGAGTGCCTTCAACACCATCCAGCCCCTATTGCTTCAGGACAAACTGAACAGGATGCAAGTGGACCCCTGCCTGGTCACCTGGATCTCCAGCTACCTCACTGACAGGCCACAGTATGTCAGGCTGAAGGACATCATGTCTGACACTGTAATTAGCAGTACTGGAGCACCCCAGGGCATGGTGCTGGCCTCTCTTCTCTTCACCCTGTACACCGCGGACTTCTGCTACAACTCGGAGCTGTGTCACATTCAGAAGTTTGCCGATGACACAGCCATCATTGGGTGTATCAGTGACGACAGAGAGGAGGAGTATAGGAGCCTGGTGAGGGACTTTGCTGTGTGGTGCAACAGGAACCATCTGCAGCTCAACACCTTGAAGACCAAGGAGCTGGTCATTGACTTTGGGAGGTCCAGCCCAAGGTCACAACTAGTTCTGATCGAGGGAGTCGAGGTGGAGGCTGTGGATTCCTACAAGTACCTCAGGCTGTGGCTGGACAGCAAGCTGGACTGGACTTGCAACACCAATCACTTATACAGGAAGGGACAGAGCAGGCTATACTTCTTTAGGAGGCTGCAGTCCTTTAACATCTGCAGGAAACTCCTGTGGATTTTCTATCAGTCTGTGGTCGCCAGTGTCCTGTTTTACACCGTGGTGTGCTGGGGGGGCAGCACATCCAAGAAGGACACATCCAGGCTAGACAAACTGATCAGGCGGGCCGGCTCTGTGGTCAGCATGAAGCTGGACTCTCTGGTGATGGTGGCAGAGAAGAGGTCTATGGACAAACTACTGAACATCATGGACGATGCCAGTCACCCTCTGCACACCGTCATCAGCAACCAGAGGAGCCTGTTCAGTGACAGAATGCTCCTTCCCAAGTGCAGGACAAACAGACTCAAAAACTCCTTTGTCCCTCATGCCATCAGATTGTACAACTCCTCTCTGGGGGGGAGGAGGGGTAACAGGAGGACAGAGGACGGGAAGGAGCAGTAGCCTAGCCTAACAATAAGCAATACCGGACAATGTGCAATATAATGTGCAATATAAAGTGCAATATCTTTCCTGCTTCGCCCCCCCTTCCCCCCTCTCTCGCCCCCCTTCCTCTCTTCCCCATATTTTATTCTTTTATATTTGTATATGTAAATACTTTCTTTTCTCTGTTTATCTGTAATGATGCTGCTGGAATCTTAATTTCCTTGAGGGAAGCCTCCCAAAGGGATCAATAAAGTTTTATCTAATCTAATCTAAATTCTTGCCTTCTTAATACATTTGAGATCAAACAGTTAACAGTAATAAATAAAAATACAGTAAATAGTCTTATTCCACAACTGTAGTAATCCATATTATGTCAAGACCTGCTCAACTAAGTAAAGAGAAATGACATCCATCATTACCTTAAAGGTGCCCTTCCACCAAAAACGTTTAATCCTGGCTCTTTTTGAAATACTATAGTTCACTCTGAGTTGCATATGCATGCTGCATGTGAAAATGTAATTCTACTCCCTTTCCCTGTATTAGCTTATGAAAGAAAATAGTCGGAAAAATGAGCGGATCAGAAAAAGCCATACGAAGTTACGTCACTCCGAAAATTAGTATTCATGGCCTCGCCCACCTTGGCTTGCGACCGCCCATGGGAAGAAAGTTCGGATTTAAGCGCGAGGAGAGATAGCAGAGCCCATCTCGTCAGTAGCTAACGAAGAGGACCTAACAGCAAGCTGAAAACATGTCTGGACAAGTTTGTGCCTGTGTTATTTAACGAAGAGGACCTAACAGCAAGTTGAAAACATGTCTGAACAAGTTCGTGCCTGTGTTATTTGTGGCAGTAACACATCAACGTTGCATGTTTGGGGAGGCTGGGACCTCCCCTGCGCGAGTTATGAGCGTTCAAAGTCGGGCTGGAGCCACTGACAGAAACAAAACCTAAGCGGAGCAACGTTGCAAGATAGAAGAGCTGAAGAAGAAATGGTTGGAATTTATCTTTGGAACACCACCAGCGAAGTATAATGCAACGTTAGTACTGTGTTCTGATCATTTCAACCACAGTGACTTTTCAAACTTCGGTGCCTTCAGTAGTGGTTTTGCTTCAAGGTTGTTTTTAATGGAACTGTACCGTCAAGACAATCGACCACCAGCTCACAAGCTGTAAGTAAAACATGAACTTTTTGTTCGAAGGTTTTTGTTACAAAATAGCATGTTCATATTCTCCACGTTAGCATGCATGACATGGTCACAAGCTAGGCAGGGATGAGAGTTGTAGGGATCATGTGCCATCTTGTGTCTAAGAACTACAACTCCCAGCCATCTTCCGCGTTGACCTACGTCACGCCTGGGCGGGATCACTTGCATCACGGCCTCCATGATTCTGTAAAGGACTTGGAAGCCGCCATCTCGTTCTCTTTTGGCGTCTGCAACCACACGGAACAGACCATAAAGAGACACTCGCTATCGGACCGTCCGAAACCACGCTTCAGCGCATTTTTCTTTTGTTTACCCTTGATCATGGTAGACTCCGGAAACACGCGATCTTTAACTCAAGCGAGTTATAAACTGGTTTTCAATTATTCTTTTAAGATGTACGCAACTGCAAGCAAAAGGCAGTTTTTCTTTGTTTTTCATCTGTTCGGGAAGTGGCTGGACCCTCCTGAACCCGTGCACGTGTTTTGATCAGAGTTTTCCTTCCTGCGGGCTACGAAGCGCTCTCCAAGGACCTCTGAAACCCACAGAAGTTTTCCAAGCTCCTGTGACCTCTACCGCTCCGAGAAAACTCTGCTTTCTTCAAAAGGCGAGATTTTGAAGTAACACTGGCATTGGGCAAAAAGGCTAGTTTTTAGGAATTAGTTTATTTACTTAGTGTGAATTTACACTCAGAGGTTGTTTAAGTGTGCACACTGATTTTGGTTTTCTATCATTTGTTATTGTTGATTTCAGTTGTTTAATCAATACGTTTTTGCATGTTCTCTCTCTCTCTTTTAACATTTTAATTTCATTACTCACCCATATTTTGACCTCATTAAGATTTCAGTAAATTGAATAATACTATAAAGCTAGGGGGTTAGCTGTTTGGAAAGTCTTTGTCTCCAAGGAAGGCTTTAACACGTGTTCACAGGCCTAAACAGGCCCAGACCGCATGCTTAGCTAGCAAAGCAGAGCTAACTCTTTGTTCTGTAAGGGGACATGTGGTAGCCCTTCCCCCTTCTTTGTTCTTTACCAAGAGGTCCTTATCTCAACTTTAGATAATATCCTAAGTCCTGATTCAATTCAACCTTTATAGCAAATTCTCCTGTGCCTACATTTAAAGCCATATATATATGTACCACAGATGACCGTTTTGAATATATTTTAATTGTTAACTTTTAGCTTTAACACACGTGGCATACTCGGCCTGAAAAGCACATGGTAGCTAGCATTCCTTTGTCTAGTTAGCCTACAAAGCTAATCACTTGGCTACACACATGGTAGCTAGCATTCCTTTGTCTAGTTAGCCTACAAAGCTAATCCTTTGCTTACACACACACACACACACACACACACACACACACACACACACAGTTTATAGAAGATTTCATTCTGCTGCTGTTCCATTTTCTTTTTATTTTTTCCATCTTTGTTATAATAAACTCCATTATTATTGAAATTGTGTTGTTTGTCTGCTGTTCCGATAATTTTGAAGTCGCCCACATCGCAAAAGAACTATTGTGTATATGAATATTGGCTGCAGCTTGGTAAGTGATCAAAATTCTGAGTTATATCAAATACTGGTATGATTCACTAAATGATTCACTAAATGATTCACTGAGTGATTCATTTGAATGATTCATTTGAATGATTCACTTCAAACGATTCAATGAGACTGATTCCATGGTATGATTCAATTCAGATGAGTCAAATTAAATGATTCAATGGGATTGATTCAATTTAATTATTAAAGATTGATCACTTAACACCAATCTACATACATATAAGCATAATTACACCTACAGAGTTTTCCGCTTTGGCAGATTTCCGCTTTTTCTGAGTAAAACACGACCTTTTTATATTATGCCAAATCCGTTGAGAATTTTTTTTTATTAATTTCGGGGGCTTGGGGTATGTTCCTTCATGCTGTTCAAACTTTATTAACTCCAACGATGCTTACACATTATTTGTAAGTCGCCATCTTTAGTCTCGTTTAAATCTCGTTGAACGTGATGTAAAATTTGTGTTATCTACATTGTTATTGGTCAAAACATCGATGTCGAGACCATAATAGCCAATCAAAACAGTTTTTACAAAGGCACCCACATCCGCTTGTTCTGTCCCAATCAGAGGTAACACGGTTACTGATTGCTGTTAGTCAATCAGAGGTAACACATTTACATGTAATGAATATTAATGAATAAGAGCTGAAATCCTGTCGTTCTCCTGCCACCCACTCCTCCACCAAACTAGAACAGCCTGAAACAGGAGAACCACAGCAATTTTTTCACCAAAACCGGCTCACAGGGCATTCATTCATACTAGAGACCACCACACAATTAATGAAAAAAACGATGCAATGAGACCTTTAAAATATGAAGTGTCTTTTGTTCGTAAAAATAAAGACAAAACATTGAATTAGAAGTCAGGTCCAAACTTTTGACTGGTACTGTAGGTCCACTGAATTCTACTGAAAGTTGCATTAGCCAGTTCTACATCCCTAACCTAATTAACTTATGGAAAAGGCAAGGCAAGTTTATTTATATAGCACATTTCATACACAATGGCAGTTCAATGTGCTTTACAGAAGCAAAAACAAAAACAGTAAACAATAGAGAAATAAAATTACATAAAATTATTTTTAATCTAAAACAATTAATTAAAAGAAAATAATAAGAATTAAACAACAGTAGAAATAAAATAAAATGCCAAAAAGAAAAAAAGAGAAAAAGAAAATGAAACCAGCGGAATAAAATAGAATAAAATTAAAGCAAATTTAAAACATGCAGAGAAAGTAAAGATTATAAAAAATGTAAAAATATTAATTATTTAACAGAAAGCATCTGAAAACAGCTTGGTCTTTAACCTAGATTTGAAGCTGCCAACAGCAGGAGCATTTTTAATGTCCTCTGGCAGTTGGTTCCATAGATGTACTGCATAGTAGCTAAAAGCTGCTTCACCACACTTTGAAAAACACCATTACTGGCAAATTTCAAAGAATGATAACTTTGCAATTGGGAACAACATTGATATTTTGATTATCAGGATTGTACACTTTCGGTCTCTTTCTCATCCAGGGCTCTCAAGTCTCACGCATTGAGCGTGAGACACACGCATTTCAAGCAGCTCACACGCCACACCTTGTATCTCTCATACACAGAAATTACTAAGACAACGCCCACCAAGGTGCACCGCTATTTTTTAACTGTGGACGAAGAGCAGGCATCAAGTGGTTTCCCACAGAGTTTAGAAATAGCTTGCCACACACCGATCAATAAATTGAGAAATGTAGCTACCCAACAGCCAGGGACGTCACTAGGTTTGAGAGACAGGGGTAGCTTAGCACCCAGAGGATAAAAGGTATTGTGCGCGCGCAGCGCGCGCCGAACATTTTTCAGAGCACCTACTAAGGCTGTCAATTCATTATTTCAAGAGCATCACACCTTGGGGACACACTTCCCACCATTTCTATTCTATTTTAAAATTGCTTTCATCATTTAATTGCTTGCTGAAGCAACTTCGCCAGCTAAACTACAAAAATGTGAAAAAAACAATGGTAGGTGTCATGCATTCCTGCGCAAACTGAAGAGGGCAAGTGCTTCACAAATCATCATGTAAACATTCTACAGAAGACTCAATATAGCCTAGGTAAAGTTAAGCAAATGCAAACCACTGACATCAAATTACAATCTCACCGTGTGTGTCTGCAAATGAAAGCATAGAATTCTGACTCTCTGCAAACCCAACTCAATGGAAGCCCGCACCGCGCCTGCTGCAGAATGCCCGCGTAGTTTTTTAAGTCCTACTAGCCTACCACTCGACGTGACGCTTGACACAGAGCCAATGAGGAGGAATCATAACGATATTAATAATATTGCATTAAACAATAAATAAGCAAGCAGAAACTGTTGTTCGGATTAACTTGCGTTCTTGATGGCTCATGTTCAGTGCTTTACTGCCATTGTTTTTTTTTTGGGAAAAAAAATAAAAATATAAATAATTTAAAAAAGGGCAAAAAATATAGGGTGGCTTTGCCATAAGATAGGGTGGCTGGAGCTACCCTAAAATGGGTCTGGCGACGTCTATGCTTGCGTTCTTGATGGCTCATGTTCAGTGCTTTACTGCCTTTGTTTTTTTTGGGAAAAAAAATAAAAATATAAATAATTTTAAAAAAGGGCAAAAAATATAGGGTGGCTTTGCCATAAGATAGGGTGGCTGGAGCTACCCTAAAATGGGTCTGGTGACGTCTATGCCAACAGCCAATCAAAAAATAGCATTGTTGTTGTCGCGGCAAAAACGCCCTTTTTGTCAGCCAGTATGCAAGCGCGTTAATTACTCACCTGCGCGCAATCAAGGAGAACAAAGCGACACACTGACTTCCTGGTTGGGTGCAAGGACTGAACAGCAAAAGAATAGGCTGCTGCAGCGCGAAATACAAACTCGATCACTTGCTGAGCATTTTGTGAAGCTGTGTAGAAGTTTTACCATCGTCAAGCTCTGAACAGACAGCCGGTAAGCTCGCGTTTATTTTGTTGTGAATGCGAGGAAATTGTTGCGCTGACGGGGTATTGAGATGCGGGGAAAATGTTTGTGTTTGTAGCATCTTAAGGTTCAAATATTCACATGGTGCTTTGTGTAATTGTTGGCTGGTAAGGGTTATTGCAACTTGCTTTGTTTGGTCCGGTAAAAGGTGTGGCAACTTGCTTGGTCTCATGTTTGAAATTTAGATGTGGTTTGATGCGTGGGCTTTATTGTGCTGAATCCTTGGGTGCCAGTGAAGACATGGTTCAAAAGCATGTATCTTTTTCTGCTTGCATACAGTGCATGTTTAAAACGAACTGAAAGTATTTCATTGCTGTAGTTTATCTTGAATGTCACGAGGAGATCAGTTGAATCAAACTGGTTGTTTATTAACATATCAAGTGACTAACGTCATGAACATTACTTGCTCTGGTTCCCGCTGACATTGTATAATGAGATCTCGTGAGCTGGTCTCGCGATACATGAGTCTAAACACTTCATAACAAAACAGCACAGCTGTCTACATCTCCCTTCTTTAGCTGTGCCTCCAACTGGAGTGAATTTACATCTATTACTTTAAAAAAAGGAAAAAAATATTTTATTTATATATATATATATATATATATATATATATATATATAATATATATAATCACATTAAATGAAAATTTACCTGCTTTCACTTGAAAGAGATATACTATATGGTGTGTCCATCTGAACCTCCTAACTTGGACAGTTCCAAAATTTGCAACAGATACTAAAAAAAAGACTATTCAGATATCTCTTTAAGGTGTTTTTTTTTCTTTCTTTCTTACATTTCATCTAACTTTTTATATACTTTCTGTTTGGTTTAGATACTCTGCTAAACCTGGTGAGATACCCAGAAGTGGTGGATTGAGCTGGGCCTTCAGCCTGCACCTTCATGTGGTGCTCCAACACCTTGCTGGGCGTCTTTTCTTGAGTCAGTTCATTATGGCACAACTCTGGTACTGCCTTTTCAGAATTTTCAGGCAGTGACGTTTTGTTGATCAGCAGCTCAGGTGTGTGCTGTGACAGGTCCAGTTCCTCTGTATGTGAAGGTTTTGGCTCCTTAACAGGCAAGACGTGGCGTCTGTTTCGTCGGTACTCCTTTCCTTCAGACTCGATGTATGAACGTGGTTCAGTGCACTTCTTCCTCACGATCCCCAGTTTGTCATACCCCTTTGTGGTTTGTAGTCTAACCACCTGGTTTGGTGTGAGGGGTGTCAGTGGCTTGCTGGTTCTGTCATAGTAGTGTTTGTGTTGTGCGCCTCTTTTGCAGCTGTGCCTTGACCTTGGTGGTGGCCTTTGCCGTTGGTCTCAGCAGCTGTTTGCAGATGGGCAGGGTTGTTCTGGTGCGTTGGGACAGTAATCTTTGTGCTGGTGATCCAAGGACCATGTCACGGGGTGTATTCCGCATCCCTAGCAGATTCAGGTAGAAGTCAGTTCCATCTCGCTCTGTGGTCTCCAGCAGCTTCTTTGCACTCCTCACAGCCCTCTCACTGAGCCCATTGGACTGCGGGTACTCTGGGCTGCTTGTCACCAGCTGAAAGTCCCATGCTTCTGCAAATTCCTGAAGTGCTTGGCTAGTGAACTGGGTGCCATTGTCGAAGTATAACTTCAGTGGTATGCCATGTACGGAAAAGTGGCGCTTCAGCTTATTTATGACAGTCTTGCAGGATAGGCTGTTGAGCTGGTCAATTTCAAACCACCCGGAGTATGAGTCGACGAGCACCAGGTAATGATGGCTTTTCCATTCAAAGATGTCGGTGGCAACGATAGACCATGGTAGGTCAGGGACTGTGTGCAGTTTTAATGGTTCCTTTTGTTGGTGTGGTTTCAAGCTGTTACACACGCTGCATGATGAAATGGCAGTCTCTATGTCCCCATTCACTGATGGCCAGAAGACGCTTTCTCTTGCCCTTTTCTTTGTTGACTCTATCCCTGGGTGTCCTGTGTGTAGCACATGAAGGTATTCGGACTGCAGAGAGTAAGGCACAACAGCTCTGTTTCCTTTCATGACGATTTCATTCTCCACAAGCAGCTCATCACGGAAGTTGAAGAATGGTCTCACCTCAATGGGTACACTGCTTACATGTCTCGGCCAGCCATTCCAAATGCAGTTGGTGACCTTCTGGAGGACGCTGTCAGACGCTGTGTGCTTGCGAAGTTCTTCAAGGCGCCGTGGAGATATCATTTGTAGGGCCATTACCTCAAACTCCGGATTTTCGGCATGTTGCGGGCTGACGTTGCACTGTGGTGCGCGAGAGAGGGTGTCAGCCAGGTAGAGATGTTTGCCTTTTTTGTAGGTGAATGTTAGGCTGAACTTCTGCAACTGCAACATCATGCACTGTAAGCGCGCTGGGACTGTGTGGAATGGTTTGTTGTGGATGGTGACAAGAGGCTGATGGTCAGTCTCAATCATGACAGGCTTGCCGTAGATATAGTCATAGAAGCAGTGACAGGCAAACACGACTGCAAGTAGTTCCTTTTCTATTTGCGCATATCTTGTCTCCGTCTGTGTCAATGTGCGTGACGCGTATGCTATCAGATTTCTGTCCTGGAGGCACGCAGCTCCAAGGCCATGTTGGGAGGCATCACAGGTGAGCGTTACGGGCTTTTCCACATTGTAGTAGTGAAGCACAGGTGGGCTGGTGATGCATGCCTTCAGCTTGGTGAATGCCTTCTGCTGATGCTCTGTCCAGCTCCACAGTACGTCCTTGTGTAGCAGTTGTCGCAGAGGTGATGTCGGCTCGCTCAGGTTTGGGATGAATTTCCCTAAGTAGTTGATCATTCCTAGAAAGCGTTGAAGAGCCATTTTGTCTTCTGGAGGTGGCATATCACTGATTGCTTTGATTTTCTTGGGATCTGCTTTGAGACCTTTGTCAGTGAACGTGTGACCAACGTAGTTCACCTCCTTGAGCCCGAATTTGCATTTTTTCGGGTTCAGTCTGAGTTTCACGTGTCTGGCACGATCCATCACCTTTCGCAAGTTTGCCTCGTGTTCCTCAGGTCCTTTGCTGCCCACGATGATGTCGTCCATGATAATGACACATGGATATCCAGCAAATATTTGTTCCATAGCCCTTTGAAAAACTTATGATGCTGTGCTGATGCCAAATGGCATTTTCAGGAATTTGAATCTGCCATAGGGAGTTGTGAACGTGGTGCGAAGAGATGAGGCCTCATCCAGTCTGACTTGCCAGAATGAGCTCTTTGCATCCAGAACAGAGAAAATGGTGGCGCCTGACATCTGGGCTGCCACCTCCTCCACTGTGCGCGTTGGATGATGCGGACGCATTAGGGCCTGGTTCAGGTTCCTGGGATCAATGCAAATGCGAACATCTCCTGTTTCTTTCTTATGTGTGGCCACCATGTTGGACACCCATTCTGTGGGCTCATCCACTGGTTCGATTACCCTTAAGGCTTGCATCCTTTGGAGCTCTTGCTTTACTTTTTTCTGCATTGCCGCTGGAACGCGGCGCGGAGGGCTGACAACCGGTGTCACATTTGGATACATTTTCATTGAGTAAGTCACATGTAAGTCACCCAGTTCATCTGCGAATAGATCAGCATAATCTTGAAATATTTTCTGTGACAGTGTTTGATCCTGAACAGTGTCAATGTGGTGTACTTCACTGCTGAAAGTGACGAGTTTCATTTTCAGGCTGTCCTGTAAGCCCAAGATGGACTGCACATTTTCACTCACTACTTGAAATTGGAGACTGTATTGTATGCTGTTCAGTCTGCACTGTAGTGTCACTGCGCCAACTGGTTTAATCAGAGATCCACCAAATGCTATGAGTTTGATTGGCTTGCACAGTTCTTCGTTTTTTTTTTTTTTTTTTACCTGTTTGTATGTGTGTAAAGAGATGACGTTGTATTTTGCCCCTGTATCAACTTTTAATTTCAGGTTTTTGTCATTTACTGATACGAAACAATGTCCTTCCTTTTCATGAGAATCATTGTTTTTACCTTGCTCATCATGTAGGGATAAGCCATCAATGGTGAATGTCTCCTCGCTGCCAGCTTCAGAATCCGATTCGGCGTAGAGCTGGGCCCTGTACTACGAAGCTGGTTTTCTGGCTTACCAGGGTAACTTCGAGAGTAACTTGATCACGTGCAGTGTAACTTCCCGATTAACCCATACTACGAAAGTTGGCTATGTTCAAACCGAGGTATGCTGCCATGGCAATTTACACTGCATCTCAAACCTGCTCGTCTCAGGTTATGTTCTTGGTTAACCCGAGGTTTCCGATTAACCACACCCTTTTTAAACACCACCTCTCCACCAACATTTCCTCTAGAGACAATGCCAGCGTACCTGGATGACCCGTGCGATATCGGAGCGCAGATTGTGAGGGGCTCTCTCCGGAGGGCGAGGGTATTTAGAGACCGCCAGAATCTGCTGGCATACCCGGACGATGTTCTTCATGAACGATATAGATTCTCAGCTGAGGGAATTCGTTACCTTTGCCAGCTGATTGAGGCAGACGTCTGCAATGTAACCCGCCGAAGCCAGGCCCTCACAATTGAGCAAATTATGTGCTTGTCATTGCGTTACTTTGCCAGTGGACAATATGTATTCCATCAGTGATGCTGAAAACCTCAGTAAGAACACTGTATGTCATGATTCGCAAAGTGGCACTTGCCCTAACCAAACTGATGAATGCATTTGTCGTGTTCCCTGGGCATTTAACCACACTTCAGATCAAAGAAGGGTTTTATGCAATTGCAGGTAATTACTAATATCAAATTGTCTGTTTGCCTACTCTCATAGAGACAATTGTGACCTGACAATTGATATGACTAACAAAATATATAGGTTTCCCAAGAGTAATAGGAGCCATTGACTGCACTCACATCCGAATCAGTGCACCCCTGGGAGAGCATGGGGGGGGGGGATTATGTGAATAGAAAATCCTTCCATAGCATCAACGTACAGGTAAAAGGTCTACTTCATATAGGCCCACATTCAAATAGGTCATGTCCATACCTCAAATCAACCTGTCAGTACTGGTCCCATTTTGCATTAGGTGATGTTTTGTCCTCCACATGGGTTGGTGTTGTTCCTCATTTGCAGGGGTAACAGTGTGCTTGTACCTCAGTCATGTCCCCTGTCCTTGCACAAATGCTTGATGTTCTTAGATGACGTGACCTCCAGTTGATGATAACCAGCCTGGATGCAAGATGGCCAGGGTCTGTCCACGATTCCTGCATATTTAGAGAATCCTCACTAGCTGTGGGATTCGAGGAAGGTAAGATAATCCTACATCTAATCCTTAAAACACAAATCATCCTGCATCAAAAAGATATCGGGACAATACAGAAACAAGAGCTAAAATACCACAGACGTCCCTACTCAAACTTCATGGTATTCCTTAAGTAAAGAATAGTGAGCATCTTACAGTTGTTTGACACTAATTACATTTCTCTCCATTTCATATAAGGGCGATTTGATGGTATCCTGCTCGGGGACCGTGGATACCCATGTTTGAAACACCTCCTGACACCATTCGCGGACGCTCAAACAAGGGCCCAGAGAGCCTTCAATCATGCCCACAGTGTTACAAGAGCACGAATCGAGATCACGTTTGGCATATTGAAGGCTCGGTTTGCCTGCCTAAAAGGCCTGTGCGTGAGGCCAGAGAAGGCCTGTCAAATAACAGCGGCATTTGTGGTACTATATAACAGCCACCATTAGAAAAGAAAGGGTTCTCAATCATGTTCCCTCACCCCCCGATGTTGACCCCATGACCCTGGACCATCCCACAGGCTGTTCAGTGAGAGAGGCCATCACAAACCAATTTTTCAGGCAGTAACACAAAATAAAGAAAAGCCAAATGAATGTTTGCTTGCATGCGCGCACGCGCACACACACACACACACACACACAATGTACTAATACCTTCTTCTCATGCTCCAACTTTTCAATTTCTAGTTCGAGCTTCCAAATTTGCAGCCTCTTTTTTTTTTTTTTTTTTTTTTTTTTTTTTTTTTTGCAGTCTAGCTGTAACATTTTTCTTGTACAGGCTGCGCACATTGTCCACTGCGGCCTACAGAACCCCCACCCCAGAATGAACATATTAGCCTAGTATGCATAACAGTCGGCAATGATGGACCAAAGAGGAAGAAACTGTACTTTGTGACATTGTGACGTCCCTGGCAGGGAAGCCTCAGGAGGGGACAGGGGCAGCTCCAACTCCTCCTACAAAGGAACACAAGCACACAGACTGATTGTATCATTGATACAAGTCACACTTCAAATGCAGTACTGCTGAAGAGTAATGGGGCACCCTCCTAGAATATTGACACAGCATATAGTAGCAGTGGTAGTCTTTCAACCTGCATGTGGGTGTCGGATTTGGCCGTGAGGGTCTCGTCATCTTCCTCCTGAGAGAACATACATAAATCATAGGCTGCACCTACATAATTTCTGAACACGACATAATGCATGCAATATTACAGGTACCTCGGCCGGAGGATCACTGGAGCCGGGTATGGGCTGTGGTGGCTGGATGGTCTCCAGATTGCTTCCTTCAACTGTACACACAACACATAAGAGATGCCACTGATGAACGAGAAAACACACTTCTTACATGGAACTTGAATGCCATATTACCCCGCATGTAGAGGGTGGACATTTCCACAGCACCAGGGGTGGATTGTAGGCCTCCTTCTACCCCCTCCATGATTGGCCTACCGCTATTGTTGGCAAGCGCCAACTCCTCGGCCACGGTAAGGGCTTCTGGTGCCCTCCCTCCTCCCGTGCACCTGGCGGCCACCTTTTTCTTGTTGGCTGTGAAAGACAAGCATCTTCTCATTACATATGCCACACACACACTTGCCATTATGAATGATGTTTTTATATTTCATTTTCACCTGTTGCCAGGTGCGTTTGGCACTGCTGTTGCCTCTGAAATGTTCACAGGACATACACCAACTTAGTCAAAGGGACTGAACAGTCAGTCATCCTAATTCATGTGACTCATGTGCATATATCAGCTTAAGTAGGCTACTCCATGAATTTACCATACCAAATTTTATTCAGGATTTTTCGGACATTAAACAAGCTATATATGACTGGGGCCACATCGAAGGACCATTTTCTGTGACTTGTGATTGATCATGAAGCTTTCTCTCATCCTATACTTCTGTTCTGGAACATGTAGAAGGGAGAATGTACTTGCGCATTTACCCGATCGGCAATTCGTTGCCAACATGCTTGCCACTCCTTATTGGCAGCCGCTGTGTTAGATTTTGCTCTTAATGTTGTTTTGAACTCCTCGTAGCTTTGCATTATGACAGCGCATTCTTCCTCCGTGAAGTACGGTGACCGTGCCATTGTGAACAGTGGTGATTTGCGCTGATAACCTCCCCTTTAATGTGAACGCGCATTAACCCTGATTAGGTTAACACAGGTTCAACAAATCAACTTCATAATTGGCGTCGTAGTACCGTTTAACCCCAAACAAGATAACCAGGTTTTGTCAACCCTGGTTTAGCGGGGGAACCCTGGGTTACTTCTGGGTAGGTTGACCTCTGTTCGTAGTACAGGCTCCTGATGTACCTGTTTACTTGCTGTGCTTGATTTAGCAGATCTGCATACACTTTTGAAGTGGTTCAGTTTGCCACAGTGGTGACATTGCTGGCCTAAAGCTGGGCACTGATCACGCTTTGCTTGATGTGTTCCACCACAATTTCTGCAGTTGGCAATTGTTGTTGTTTTGTTGAGCGTTTTGTCTGTCTGTTGAATCCTTTGTGTTTTACTTGTACGATGTCTACACTGGCAATTGCTGTGGTTTTTTGGACAGAGAAGGCTTTGGTGTGCTTTTCTGTGAGTTCACTGATGTGCGTACAGCTTTGGAAAGTGTGAGGTCGGTCTCTTTCAACAATGTGCGTCTGACAGTGTCACTACTGATTCCGCAGACCAGCCTGTCACGTATTAGCTTGTCTTCTAATGCACCAAAATTGCAATTTTTAGCTTGATTTCTCAATGTACTCTCACATGCCTCGATCGTCTCGCCTGGCTTTTGATTTCTGGTGTTGAAGTTGTGCCTCTCCATTATCATGTTTGTTTTGGGGTTGCATATTTTCTTTGCATTTTCTTTTAAGACATTCGGGATCTTCCCTAGACTCCGCTGGTCTAATCACCTCGTTTTCATCATTCCGGACTGCAGGTGCATACGTGAATGTCCGTTCCCTCTCTATGGCCTCGGGCCCCGCAAGATTAAGGAGTATGTAGGCTCTGGTCCTGGCTGGTTTGTCACTATGAGCAGCAGCAATAAAGATGTCATATTCGCGTTCAAACCTGCGCCAGTGCTCTGCTACGTTCCCGTCAAAGATGAGGGGGTCCGGGCGTCTGAAGCCGTCCGCCATAGTAGCTTGCTATTGCTAGGTAGTTGGGTAGCCTACCGTCGTGCGATTTCTTGGATCCAAAGCTGTCTGCAATTACGACGTGTGTTCATACCAGATATCCCACTTCTGACACCATGTAGTTTATCTTGAATGTCACAAGGAGATGAAGAGTTGAATCAAACTGGTTGTTTATTAACATATCAAGTGACCAACATCACAAACATTACTTGCTCTGGTTCCTGCTGACATTGTATAATGAGATCTCGCAAGCTGGTCTTGCGATACATGAGTCTAAACACTTCATAACAAAACAGCACAGCTGTCTACAATTGCTAAAACGTTCATGGTGGATATGGCTTGTAAATATGTAGGTTGGCTTGTTACTTAGTAACTCATTTATTGGGTTTAGTAACTTGCTTATCATTATGGCCCTTGTGGTTAAAATGTATTTTAATATTTTGATGCATTTACATTGAAACAATTCATTCAAAATCGGTCTTAAGTTAAAGTAAATTCTATCTATTTTCACATGTATTTAATGTTAAGCTTTTGATCATTTTTTGTGTAACTGCTTTTATGAAGAAAAACTGTGCAAATTGGTAAATGGATGGTGTTTGTCTTTTAAGGTTTTTCACCTGCAAAGGAAAAAAATTAAAGGAAAAAGATGGAACAAAGGTCTGGTTTGAGTGAATTCCAGTTTTAATGTTCAGCATTGGTATTACCCTTCAAGTGTGGGATAAGCACAGCAAAGGAGCAAAACACTTGACAGTTGTATCCGGGTAAAATTTACGTGAACTTTCTGAAGAAGACGATGCAGTGAAGTGCAGACGGACACACATTGGAGGACGCGGGAGCGCCATATTTGATGAGTAGCCTACAGTACAGTAAATCATCTCATATGATTTTGTATTTCCTGAACGAAATTAGTACTTGCATCACACAAATTATGAAAGCTGATGTTGGGGAATATTGTCTCCAGCTAATAATGTTAACTATCAGTTTGCCCAGAGTCTGTGAGCTTGTCTAGCCACTTCAATCTTAAATCCTTGATAATTTCAACAGCTATTTTTGACACGTTTTTGGTCCTAGTGTTGCATACTTGAATGAAAAACTGTTTTTTTTTTTTTGTTTTTTTTTTTAAATCTCTTCCTTTACTGGGTACTTGCCAAACTGCAAAATAGTAGTACATTATGTGCTTCTGTTTACACGTTGCCCTTGACGGAACTCTCTTCTCAATCATGGCTGTTAAAATGGCAAGCCTGGAACCACTGTGTTTCAAGTGGGAGCCCCCTACCCCTGTATTGAAGGCCTCTAAATCTGCCACTAACACTTACACCAATCATACCCCCCCCCCCCCCCCCCCGTCCCCCTGTGCGCCGCCACCAACACCCCTCACCAGCACCACCCCTGCCCTTCCTGACACATCTTACTCTGAACTGACCTCAAAACTTGAGAGCCCTGCTCATCACCTGACGTAAAAGTCATTTGCCGCATTGAAACCCAAGCTTCATCTCTTCACTTGACTGATCTTTGTTCTTTAGGAGATTTCAAGTTTTTTAAATTTTCATGTGGAAGTGATCGCCTCAGTTTTGATAATGTCATTGCATGAGTATCACAGACGTTTTTATACTCCGTATCTGATTACAAACTTAATTCATTCGGCTCATGTCAACACTAGTATACCATATAACTTGATAAAATTAAGAGAAAAAGTGCACTTAGCTAGCAAGGTTTTAGGCTGACTGAATTTAACATTGCATTTGTTAAACTGCTTTGTTATCCGATGTGATCTTTGAAAGACAAACATCCAAGATTACAGTGTAGCTTAAATAAAAGCATTTCCACATTGCCTTAGTAAAATAATGTTTACATTTTCTTAAAGGTCCCATGGCATGGTGGTTTGTTGATGCTTTAAACGGGCTCGTGGAGGCTTCTGGATGTTATATCTGCAGCCTTTCTCGAAATGAACCCTCGGCACGTAAATATAGCCTCCTGGGAGAAAGCCCCATTTCAGCGCTTTTCCCAGTGCGTCGTTTTGCTAATGAGAAGCAGGAGGCGGGGAAGGGTAGAGGGTGGAGGCGGGCCATGGGGGGAGGGGCTTGACCAAGCTGCGCGCGCACACATACTCGCTGCTATCAGCACCTGTAGCCACGCTGCTAAGACAAAACCCCATTCTCCCTCGGACTCCTTTCGTAAACTCAACGTGACACAGAGAACAGAGAGTGAGCGTGTTCGGAGTGGTAGTTTACGAACGTATAATACCCTAGGCTTGAACACGCACTCCATAACCAAAGAGGATAGAAGCAGCAACTACAACAACATAGCACTTATCCAACAGAAGACATGCATTGCGGAGCAATAGTCAAACATAAGCTCATAAGTTAGTCAATTTCCAGACTAAACTCAGTTTAACAGAGCATGCTGCATGCTCTTTAGTCTTGTAGCGCAGATTACCTGGCTAACTGCAGGAAGCGGTTAGCTGCACAGCTAATGTAGCCATTGCTAGGCTAACGCACCGATTTTAAAACACGGGAAAACGACCAGTTATACACTTACTTGTTCGGTGTTTGTGGCTGATGCGGCAGGGATGCTTGGTACGGACCCAGGCTTCAGTGACAGTTGATGTGCAAAACCTGCCCTGTACTGTCCCAAGTTGTGGAAACATTCCTCAGGAAAATGCTTCCAACAAACATACACCGTCTTAGGTAGACTCGATGGCGTATTATTGAAGTAAATAAAATTAAGCCACTGCGTCTTCAGGGGCTCTCCCGTCGGCAGTAAAAACAGACTCTTTTCTGTGTTGTCACATCCATGTACAGCGCAATTTCCATGTTTCGCTCGCTTAGGTGATGCCATGTTGTTGTGTCCTCCCTCTATGGTCTCCTCACTACAACTGGGCGGGGCAATCCATACAGTGGGTGGGAATCCAGAGGGGGGGCGTGGGGCTCATCTCCCTTGCTGACGTAGTAAAGGGAAGAGCTTATCAATGCGCCATTTTGATGCGCCATTCTCAAATGTTGGGCATAGTTTGGTTTACACATTATGAAATTTCTAGCCACTGGGGTGACTTAAGAAGGTCAGAGGAACTCATTTTAACGTTAAAAAACCTCAGAGTGAAAATTTCATGCCATGGGACCTTTAAAGATGAAGTATCCAAGTATGTTATCGACAGAAAAATACAGTTTTGGTAAAAATAGGATTTTTGTATTGTTGACCATTTATCAGAATTTAGCCACAAAAATATCCAATGGATTTTCACAGATTGCCACACATTACATCATTCCCATGTTTTCAAATAAATAGCTGGCTCATTTCTTGTCACATTGTCTTGCGGAAATATCTATTTCTATCAGTTCTGACCAATGTAACTAAACCTGTCTATTTCTGCCTCTGTTCCCACACACACCTAAATTCTCACAGGTTATTAAACAGGTTAGTGTGTGTGTGTGTGTGTGTTTTCTCACTGATCATGTTCTCACATGTTCATCGAAAGTATCTCATTTATCCCCAGCTGTTGAACTGGACTGCAGAGGCAGACAAAAGGTGAGCATGCCAAACCTCAGTGTCTTTTTAATGAGAAGTCATTTGTACAGTAAAAGGCCGCATGCCAAACATAGCAGCCTGATGATATAGAGTCACACAAAGGCTTGGTCTTATGAAATGGAGTTTCATGGTATTAATCTCATAAAGAGTGATGGCATGCTACCAAAAAGGACAAAACAAACATGAAGATGACTTATTAAATGCACTGGACTCTCTTCTCTTTCTCTGTCTTTTGTTAGGGCATGTAACCTTTGCATTGAAAAGTATGAGGAACCTTGCTTCATTGTGAGCCCGTGTGTGAGAGAGAGAGAGAGAGAGAGAGTGAGTGAGTCACTCATCAGCCCAATTTCAGCTAACACAAATGACCAGCTAATAGTGTAGGCACAAGTTCGGATGACGTAGCCAAGATAACAAAGATTTTCTCATGAAATTGGTTCCACACATTGAAAAGTAACCAATTATCGCATCACTATCAGCATGCCCCAAGGTTTCACTGATTATCTTCATTATGTTTATCTTTCCTCCCACTGCATTCTTTTTTTAATGGTTATCTGCAACAACAGCAGAGGTCAAATTTGTTTAGCCCTGCTGTCCTGGCCTTAGTTCTCTTAGCATGTTGATTTAGCCGGGTTTTTTTTTTTTTGTTTTGCTACACATGTACCTAACAAAGCTGTTTGCTTGCCGAGTAAAGGCACAGAGACTACTCTTTGTATTGCAACATTAACACACTATCTTAAACTCACTATCCTTTTTTTATTAAAGAATTTTTTTTTCCTCTGGAAGTCTCTGCACTTCCTGCATCTACAAGCCTTGCAAATGTATTTTAGTAAAATCTTTAAAAAATAGTCAGTGAACATTAAGAGTGCAGAGACTTAGATTTTCTCAGCTTCAGTTGGCCTTTTTTTTTTTTTTAACTTAGATTAATTAGAAAAAAAAAGATATTCTGACCATTGATTTGCAGGATTAACATTAAATAATTAGACCTAAAATAAATGAGTCTATTTTGAACACTATGTAAATGATAAATCCACTTGCATATTAAACTTTATAATTTCCATGTGATCACAGCATCCAATATTTATTTTGTGATGAAATTCAGAATTAAAGGTGCAATACTCCATTTTTTTTTTTTAATTCCTAATTTGTACAAATAACCATGGAAGATATGCAGAACATGAGAAAAACCCTAATATATTAAGTCATGGTCTGAACAAAAGTGTATTAAGTTGATTAGGAAATTCATTTGGAAAACTGACTTGTTTGTATTTGGATGCACCTACTGTTAGTATAGATACAGTACTATACAGGCCACTGTAGATCCTGGGGGTGGAGCTTTGTTAATATGGGTGGGCATCATTCAATTGGTGGTATTACCCACCTAATTACTATATTAGAAACCCTAATCTGAAAAACGAGACTAATCTTACCGAATGCACCTTTAATGCAATGTCACCCACAATACTATTTGACTACTTGCGTCTACTTAAAGAGACTGATGCAGCAGCACATTATAGTTCTTTAGTCTGTCCAGCTGTCACCTAACTTCTCACCTGTACACTCTGCTCAAACAGATCAGCTTACAAAGCTTCAACTCTACTATTTCTCACGACTACTGCAGGGGGTACTCCAGGTCCAGGGTTGGGAATCTGTAAATTAAGTCTTCTTAGTTTCACAGGTCTTCTAATCTTAGAGTCTTCTGGTTTCATTAAAGGAGTAGACCAAAAATAAACATAAGACTTAACATTTTTCACACTACTAAACCCTCAGATTTGTATATTAGTGTTTTAGAGCAACATCTACAGTGCAACATTGATTGTAATCTCCTTGGTCTTTTTATAGTAAGTCAGTGCTTCAGAGCTTGGCAGTAAATGCCTCACTTTCATGTCTCTATTCTGCAGAAGAAAACAAGATATGGGCGGTTGGTTCCAGTTAACTAGTAAGATATGTTTAAGGAATTCAGTAACAACTGTGCTACACCCATGCATGTAAATTGTGTGGCTTATGGTATTGTAGTGGATGCCAGTTCAGTGAATCAGACATCTAAACATTAATAGGCATTGTACCAGAGACATGTTGATGCCTATTATAGCAAGTTTAACTGAATTATTATTGCAATCTCTACCATCAACCTTGCAGGAAAGATGTAAAGATTAGTGCTTGTTGTAACCAATACTTTTTTTGGTACAGTGCATTTCTTTCACTTCTTTCGCTGTTCTGTCAGTGGATAGTAATTTTATATCTTTTTTGTGTCCTTCAAAAATAATTAAGGCATTGTTTTTCACATGACATCTGTTGTGCTGTGGTACGAGTACAAGGTGGAAAAGTATGTTTTGTAGATTATGGGAATACTGTGGAAGTCGGTGGCCTCAACATTTTTTTAAAGAGGAAGTATTATGAAAAACTCACTTTTTCAGTGCTTGTGCACATACATTACATTTGGGTATCTAGGGTGCCTACCAGCAAACAAACTCTGAAATAAGACAACCCAATCAGTTTCTTTGGGGCTGCCTGTTTTAGAAAATGTGCTTCAACAAGCCGTTCAGATTTGACCCCCATTCTATGTCACAATGGGGAGCTCATTAGAATAATATTTCCCCCTCATCTGAATATCTCCACTCACAGCTTGAGAACCCTCTTTGTGAATTCATGAGGAAAATGCAACCTGATTGGCTGGGGAAAAAGGGGGCTGGGGTGAGCAGTGGCTCATTGTCATGTAAAGGAACAGGCCATCAAATCAGCTGTTTTGAACGGGGCTGTTTAGACAGGGTAAAAAAGGAACTGTGGTGCTGTATCCTTGTGGTATTTTGACCAAAGAATATAACAGACATTTAATTAAGAACTCATGGAACTGTGTCAACTTGTGAAAAAAGGGTATAATATGTCACCTTTAACTAAACCCTACAATTTCTCAGGATGGCAGAAGCCAGTTTATATTTTCCAGTTAGTTCTAGAGTTTTTCAGTTATGGTAATAGTAGTAGGATTGTTGTTTTGTTAACAGTAAAAATGCAGGATAGCCAAACTCACTGGCCCTTTGTGAAAACTTTTGAATAAGAGGCATCTTACACTACATACAGCAGATAAGGGCTTTATGTATTACACTGCCAAGGACCATTCAGTATTGAACCCATAAATCAACCACACACACATAGCATCCTTGACATTAAATGGCTTCCCCTCCCTTTCCCGTTAGTTTCTTCATTACAAAAGTTGTGGTGGTATGATTTATGTAGCCAACACACCATAGTTTCAGGCAAACAACTGCACACTCATTAAAAAACAAGAAACTATGATGTCCCTTTTAACTTCTCCTTCCTTACCCCCTTCCCCTCTCCCTTTCCATATAGGTCTCTGAGGACCTACAAGTACAGAAAGTCACTGAAAGCACTTAGTTTGGAAACAAAAATGATTAAAAGTTTGAAAGGTCATGAATGTAGCATTGGGAAATTAAAAGTCCTGTTTTGATTACAGGATTCATGGATTGAAAATCAGCGAACATTTTTTTTTTTTTTTCTCTTTATTGCTTTGCTGTACTGAACTGAACCTTGAGGTGGATGGGCTACAACAGCAGAAGACCATATCGCGTTCTACTCCTGTCAGCGAAGAACAGGAATCTGAGGCTACAGTGGGCAGAGGCTCAGCAAAAGTTGAAGTGTGAAGTTGAAGACTGGAAAAAGACCCGGTGATATTTTCACCATGTCTTGTTTCAGTGAATCTGTGTTCACTGTAGCCTCAAGTTCCTGATCTTGGTTTGGAGTGGAACTCAATGTGATCTTCCACTGTTGCAGCCCATCTGCCTTGAGCTTTGATGTGTTGTGTGTTCTGAGATGCTTTTCTGCTGACCATGCTTGTAAAGAGTGGTTATTTGAGTTACTGAAGCCTTCCTGGCAGCTTGAAGCAGTCTGGCCATTATCCTCGGACCTTTCTTATCAACAAGGCATTTCTGTCCATAAAACTGCCACTTGCTGGATTTTTTTTTTTTTTTCTTCCCCAGGAGATTTGCAGTTTCTGAAATACTCAAACCAGCCTGTCTGGCACCAAGAACTATGATAGCGTCAAAGCACTAAAATCACTAAGATTCTTTCCCCATTCTGATCTTTGGTTTGATGTGACCTGTATGTATGATTGTATCCATTGCGCTGCTTCCACATGATTGGCTGATAGGAAAATTGCATGGAAAAACTAGGAGTTTAGCTGTTCTTAATAAAATGGACAGTCAGCACAGTTATTTATGGATCCACATAAAGAGTTCATATAATAAGTACAAAATTTGTAGAAAAAAAATCCCAACCTTTGCTTAAAGGGCCCATGGCATGGTGGTTTGTTGATGCTTTAAACGGGCTTGTGGAGGCTTCCGGATGTTATATCCGCAGACTTTCTCGAAATGAACCCTCGGTACGTAGATATAGCCTCCTGGGAGAAATCCCCATTTCAGCGCTTTTCCCAGTGCGTCGTTTTGCTAATGAGAAGCAGGAGGTAGGGAAGGGTAGAGGGTGGGGGCGTGCCATGGGGGGAGGGGCTGCCGTCTGCCGGCCGAGAGCGCTCCTCGCCAGGCGGGCGAATGCCCTGGTCCGTCCGCCCTGTCTTTAAAAAAAAAAAGGTACAACTCGAGCCCATGGTAAAACTGGGACTTTGTCATTTTTTTCCGCATGAGGCCCATGGTAAAACTGCACTTCCAGGAGGGGCTGCCGTCTGCCTCCCAAGCCGGCCGAGAGCGCTCCTCGTCGGGCACGGCCAGGCGGGCGAATGCCCTGGTCCGTCCGCCCTGTCTTAAAAAAAAAAAAAATGGTACAACTCGAGCCCATGTACCTGGCTAACTGCAGGAAGCAGTTAGCTGCACAGCTAATGTAGCCATTGCTAGGCTAACGCACCGATTTTAAAACACGGGAAAACGACCAGTTATACACTTACTTGTTCGGTGTTTGTTGCTGATGCGGCAGGGATGCTTGGCACAGACCCAAGCTTCAGTGACAGTTGATGTGCAAAACCTGCCCTACTGTCCCAAGTTGTGGAAACATTCCTCAGGAAAATGCTTCTGACAAACATACACCGTCTTAGGTAGACTCGACGGCGTATTATTGAAGTAAATAAAATTAAGCCACTGCGTCTTCAGGGGCTCTCCCATCGGCAGTAAAAACAGACTCCTTTCTGTGTTGTCACATCCATGTACAGCGCAATTTCCATGTTGTGTCTTCTATGGGCTCCTCACTACAAAATGTAGTCATGTGTTCTGAGCATGCGCAGTAGGCTTCGCGCATGCGCAGTAGGCTTGGTAGGACAAACAGCAACTTTTGAGTTGGGCGGGCAATCCATACAGTGGGTGGGAATCCAGAGGGGGGGCGTATGGATCATCTCCCTTGCTGACGTAGGCAAGGGAAGAGTTTATCAACGCGCCGTTTTGACGCGCCATTCTCAAATGTTGGGCATAGTTTGGTTTACACATTATGAAATTTCTAGTCACTGGGGTGACTTAAGAAGGTCAGAGGAACTCATTTTAGCATTAAAAAACCTCAGAAAGTGAAAATTTCATGCCATGGGACCTTTAACTATGAGTTGTATCCTTTCATAGACATTGAGTGCAAATCTGCAAATCATGATGCCGTGTTGGAAATTACCTCATGATTTGCAAACCATGTCCTGATCCTGTGAGCTCATGGACAGTATAGTAAACCATACAGCTTGTCTAAGAACCATTTTATACTAATGACTCTCAAGTTGAATGTCCTGATACTCTGTTAAACAAGAGATATAATCCAACTAAGCAGACTTCCACATGTCCATATGATCTATTGCTGACCATATCCAGGAGCAATGGGAAGTATTGATTTTGTGTCTTGTTTATAAGTGAGTTAGTTGTTGTAATTCTGTATGAGAGTGAGTAAAATTGTATACTAAAATAGTTTCACAGCATTTCACCATGTACAAGTATTCACAACTTTGAACGTTTCCATTTTCTGTAAAACTCATATCGATAACATTACCCAGATAGCTTTCTTTCATCTCAGAAATATTGCTAAGATAAGAAAAATAATGTCACTACAAGATGCAGAAAAACTAGTTCATGCTTTTGTTGCCTCTAGGTTGGATTATTGTAATGCCTTACTGTCTGGATGTTCCAACAAGTGCATAAACAAGCTCCAGTTAGTTCAAAATGCAGTAACTAGTCCTTACTAGAGCTAGAAGATATGACCACATCACCCCTGTCTTATCCATATTGCATTGGCTCCCAGTCAAATTTCGTATTGATTATAAAATACTACTATTGACCTTTAAAGCACTGAATGGTCTCATGCCACAGTACCTGAGCGAACTTCTGGTCCTTAATGACCCACCATTCCTACTTAGATCAAAATGTGCAGGCTATCTGTTGGTACCTCGTATAGTGAAGGGTACATCAGGGGGCAGAACTTTTTCCTACAAAGCCCCACAGTTATGGAACAGCCTTCCAAGAAGTGTTTGGGACTCAGACACAGTCTTGGCTGAAAACATATCTGCTTAGTCAAGCTTTTTGTTAATTTTATTAGGTAAAGGAGTAGATTTGGAGGGCCCTCAGGCATATACTGTTTTGGTAAACTGGGATGTATGGATGCTGTTGGCCCCCCACTCACTCGCTCACTCGGCTTTTTTGACGGTGTAGTGGCTGGCTGCTTTATGTCCCAGGGCTCCCTCATGCCTGTGTTACCTTCTGGCTCTTCCCTTTTAGTTATGCTATCATAGTTAGTTTTGCCGGAGTCCCTGCTTGTACTCAGTGTAAAATGTATATTGTTCTTACTCATTAGGTGATATTGGGCATACCTAACAACCAGTCCCCCCCCCCCCCCCCATTCTGTCTGTCCCTCTGAGTTACATGTTAATCCTGAGATCAAGATCCTGAGCTCTTCTGCTCCTCGGACCTGCCTGATCCATTCTGATGCCCCATGTCTGGCTGGAGTCTCATCACATTGCTCCTGTGGAGGACGGCCCCATATGGACAGTCGAAAGTCGCACTTGGAAGATGTTCTGGACACTTACAGTAATGCTTTTATGGCTGAGGACTACAGTTAACTTACTAGCTTTAGGACTGCAGTTGTCATGAACAGTTTTGCACTCAAGTTTCCATCAGTGAACAGTTTAGAACAGTTTTTCGAACAATGTGCGGTGTATTGTAATGTCTTAGCTCTTTATTTTATTTCTTTTTTTGTCACTTTCTCGTTTTCTTTCTTTTGTGTGTACAAATAGTTACATTTTTATACATGTTCGAAATAAATAAATAAATATAACTTCAACAAAACAGACTTCATGTTAAAACTATAATGACTGGTTACACAGTTATACTTTGTGACTATATAGGACACTGTTACAGAAGCAAGTTATTTATAATCACATTATCTGTTCTCACCCAAATGAGGACACACCTTTTGAGTCTGGTTCCTCTCAAGGTTTCTTCCTCATGTCATCTGACGGAGTTTCTCCTTGCCACTGTCACCACAGGCTTGCTCATCGGGGATAGATTAGGGATACAATTCTCATGTTTAAAGTCTTAATGTCTGCAAAGCTGCCTTGCGACAATGTCTATTGTTAAAAGCACTATAAAAATAAACTTGACTTGAAAAGGAGTTCATTTGGATTGTGTTATGCATTTACACAATCCAACACTTTATGCAAAATTATTTTGAAAATAAATGTGTGCATAAAATTTCAACCCCCAAATGTGTGTGTGTGTGTGTGTGTACATAAGCATTACCCTGAATTGGATTTAGTGATGTAGGGAGTTTGGTTTGACAGAATTACCTCAACGATTCTGTTTGGATTAACTCAAGTGTCTCCACCCTGGCCCTGCTCAAAAGGTTCATCTCTCTTACCCCTTTTCCACCAAATCAGTTCCAGGGCTGGTTTGGGGCCGGTGCTGGTTCACAACTCGTTCAACTTGCGAGCCAGCTGAGAACCAGTTTGCTTTTCCATAGCTCGCGGAGCTACGTCATTACGTCGCTGTATATGTCAATTATGTCGCTGTATACGTCATTACGTCGCTATGTTTGCATAAACCTTGGCACGAATATCGAAGCAAAAACAATGAGGAAGCAGCAGCAACAACAACAATAATAATGGATGACTTCGCGTTTGTACAGCTGCTGCTTCTCGTCGCTTAAAAATGGCGATCTTTCGCGGTCTTGTTATTGTTGTTGGTCTTAACAACTCCGCCCCCCCCGCTGACATAAGTGGTTCTTTCCTCTGGCCCAGCAGAGAGTTGGTGCTAGCCTGGAACCGGTTTTTCTGGCCCCAGAGCCAGTTCTTTGTCAGTGGAAACAGAAAACCTGGTTCCAAACTAAGCACTGGCCCCGAACCAGCCCTGGAACTGCTTTGGTGGAAAAGGGGCATCTGTTGCTTTCGAGCCTGATGTATGTTTACATTCACACAGGCTTCTGTCTTTGTATAGTCAAGTGTGGCCTTCACTACATGTATAGAATCAGTTAGTTGATTCATTTTTTCATCTTCAGTAAATGCTTTATCCTGATCAGGGCCAGTGTGGTGGATAGCTTTGTTACTTTTTAAATCAAGTAGTTTGGAACACAGGGATTGGCTGTGACAGAGGATCTTCTACAGAAATCACTGTAGCTGAACTATAACTGGTTTCTTTTTCAAGAGTACTTCGTTAAAAACACAAACACTTTGCTGGGTCTGCATTTGGACTGCAGTGGATCAGTGGATTAGACAATATTTATAGTATAACTAAAGTATTTTAGGGTTTAATCAGTGCTTTGTTGCTGCTTGTTTGATTAAATAGGCTCATAAGTTGTTTATTCGTTATGTAAGTTGGAGCCACATTTCACTTTTCACTTCAATTTCAAAGTGTTGAATATTTCAATGTTGCAATGAAGTAATTTTGTGGATTCTCTGTACATTGTACTAGCTTAGCAAACTACATTTTTAACACACTGTGCCAAATCAAATATAATCAAGTCAAATAAACCAATTTTCATTAAAAGGTGTAATTCTGTTTACACCTTTTAATGGAAAAAAGAAATTAAAAGGGAAGAAGGAAGGAAGGAGGGGGGAAAAAGAAAAAGGGGAAACGGTGGCTACTTTGAAGACTCTAAAATATGGAATTTTTTTGGGGGGGGGGTTAACACTTTTTAAGCACATAATTCCATATATGTTCCATATGTTATTTCATAGTTTTGATGTCTTTAGTATTGTTCTACAATGAAGAAAAATAGTAAAAAAAAAAAAAAAAAACAACTTTGAATGAGTTGGGGTGTACAAACTTTTGACTGGTACTGTACTGTATATACTACACCTATGCTGTATAAATCATTTCAGGATTTATTATTTATTGCTTAAATATAGTTTGCACTTTAAAAATCTACCTCTTCCCTTTGTTCATTTTACACATCTTGTATTCACTGTCCATGCACTACAACTTTTGTCTATTGTCTTTTTTTGTTTATATTGTACAGCCCTTGTGGGGGAGAAAAGTGTAATTCTGTATGTTCTTCCTCAGATGAGGGCAGAGCGAACACGCACATCTTGGCGGCAGTGTACAGCTATTTTGTTTCGAACATACAACAAAAACCAGCCGAGAAATACCTTAAAATGTCCTTCTATTCTGAAAAATCATAAAAATTCCAGGCATTCATCTTGGGTATCTCTCAGAAGCACCTCTGACACAACATAAACCAGGTTTCACTCTCTTTCTCTCATCTGCTCTCTGTGGCTCTCCCTCTTTTGCCTCCCTTCCTTGCTGTTTCTCTTTCTTATCTCTTTTACTCTCTCCCTCCCTGTTAGTTTCTCTCAAAAAGATACCATACTTAGTAATGAAAGAAAATGATTTACTCTCCAGATAAGCAGGGTATGAATACATATACCTCTATGTAGCTTCAGGCTACTAAGACATGCTTCTGTTTATTTGTGTCTGGCTAATCTTAGGCATTTATCACATTTCTATTCTTGCTCATATTTCTCTATCTAGTCAAGTAAGGGATTACAGAGAGAGGATCAGAGGATGTGTGATGACTATGGGGGTGTTATCAAAATGAATATGAATGATACTTATTTTAGGTTTACCTTTGAAGAAAGCTCCTTTGAAGTATCTGCAGCACGCTTGCATGATTACATGACTTATTGCTTCTTCATTGTGTGTGTTGGCAGGGCAGCATGTGAGTGCATGAACATAGCACCACATCTAATACACTACGTGTTCTTTTCATCCATTCCCTCGTGCCTCCCATGCTCTTTCCTCAAGTCCTGAGAATTTGTCGTCTCAGTTAATGCTGGTAAAGTTTGAGTCAGTGATCTATGGAGGTAATAACAGAAAACCAATTAGAGCAAGAGTAAAGATCTCTCTCTCTCTCTCTCTCTCTCTCTAATACTGGTATGTGTAATGTATATTCTAGGCACACACATCATTTTTATTGCATGACTTTTTCTTCTGGGGATTTGCAACACACACACACACACACACACACACACAGTGCATTTCTTTGATTCCTCTGCTACCGTTCCTCTCTTCTCTTTTTCCCTCTGCCTTTTATGTCACTTTTTAATCTGTGTACCGCACACACATTTTCACCCTTCGTCTTCATTTACTACATAATGAAGTCAGTCACTTCTCATTTGTGAAGCGTATCCCTCTCATTCATACCTGCAGCATAAATTACCCCATCAGCATGATAACAGCTTCAGTCTTGAGTACAAGGTGCCAGAATTGCTATTCATTCACTGCAGTGGGATAACACCATGTATTCACAAATGCATAGTTGCCATGGAACCCATGTAGGCCTCTGTCAAAGAACAAAGAAGTAAAGAGATGTGATGATGAACACAATGTCTCAAGAACCAGGGGTGTAATGATAGGATTACTGTACAAGCCTCAAGTCACAATGTCTACTTACAACTGAAAATATAAATTGCCATTTTACCAAGAAACAACATTCAGTCTCATTAGGTTTTCTTGTCACATCATTAAATAAAATAAAAATAAATAACCATTAGCTAGTTACCATTAGCAGTGTCACTAGCTACCTAGCCAATTATATTAGCTCCTGGAAGCCATGTTAGTCTATCCTGGCGTTATTAGCAAAGAAAACAGGCCAACTTAGTTAAATATAGCCAGTTAATGTTAGCAAATTACATCAAGATGCTTTTTCAAACCCTCTCATATTTTGATAAAGTATCTATGCTTCTCATTGCTTAGAAATGTACTTTCACATCACTTTAAAGGTGACCTATTGCACCTCTTTTCCACAAGTTGACACAGTTCCCTGAGGTCTTAATGACGTGTCTGTGACATGCTAATATACATATTTAGACACTGTGTAAAAACGGAGCTCCCAATGAGTGTATGAGCAAACTATTTGCAAGGGCACAAAATCAACCTGAATAGAACAATAATGAACCACTGAATTGTGTAGTGTAGTGTATCTCATGTCAATAAATTGCTGTATTGTCTTGGGACAGTGATACCAATAATGAAATATGCATCACAATTACTAATAAATATTTATTCCTTTCTTTGACACTGCATGCCATGCGCCAGAAACAACACCATAATATTTGTTATGGTGTGACTCTGCTGGGTGCCTGGTGGACAGTAGTGAACCAGTGCTTTCACTTTACATCATTATTATATAGTTACCATCCAATATTATCAGAATTAAGAACGATTCGATATCGATCCACAGTAGTTTTGGATTATCTGAAATGAAGCAAAGATGCTCATAATTGTGATTGAATTATACAATAATTATGTTTACACGAGTGTGCAGAGTAAGAAATTGTTCAGGTAATGTTTTTTTTTGGGGGGGGGGTAAATTAGGGATAAAATTAGCTCATGTTTAAAGTCTTTAATTTTCTGTAAAGCTGCTTTGCGACAATGTCTGTTGTTAAAACCACTATACAAATAAACTTGACTGGACTTGACTTAAGGTTAAAGAAAAAAAAAGCATACAATGCAAAGATATGGTGCCCGCTATGAAAAAAAAAAAACAGTAGGATAAAAATTTTGGGGAAAAAAACATACTGGACAATATACTCCTTGACCAAATGCAATGTATAAGCCCTGTGGGTTAGAGCTGCAATCTTGATATTTCAAATTTGATATGTCAAATAATTGTCTGGTTACAACTGTCAATTGTCCAACAAGTTAGTGGACTAATAAAACTGTTTAACTAGTTTTATATGAAAATGTCGTCAATATTTTCCATAAAATGTCCTAGTAAATAATCCCACGTTGTTTTTTTTTTTTTAAAAAAGCAAATTAAAAATAAGTGCTGGATTGATGACACCCCATCTCATTGTCATCGCTGCCAAACCCAGTCCAGGTTTGAAGCAAACCATATTTGTTTGACTTGGCCAGAATTGCAGCGTAGGGTGGCCCATTCTTTTCTGCACACTCACACAAACATTCACACCTATGGTCAATTTAGAGCCACCAATTAACCTAACCTGCATGTCTTTGGACTGTGGGAGAAACCAGAGCACCCAGAGGAAATCCATGCAGACACAGGAAGAAAATGCAACCTCCACACAGAAAGGCCCCTATCAGCTAGGGTTGGGCGGTATCCAAATTTTGATACCTTTAAACCGTCTCTGTGTTTTCCCGGGGTATACAGTATTACCGAGAAAAAAATATTTTGTTTCGGCCTACTGTGTAACGTGCGCCTATGCCTCAAATGTACTATTTAAAAGCAGCATAGCGAATTGTGTGCATTGTGGTATGGATTAAGCAGCAAAGTGAATTTTGTGCATTGATGAATGGATTAAGAGATATTTCAAAGCATCACGCAACTCTTCCTTCATCTTGAAAATAGCATTCAACTGTCGTTTACACATGTCTGCGTTGAAACGCCATTTGCAGCACTATTTCACCTACTCCATCAAAAAAAAGTACACGATGAGCAGGATCATACCCTTTCAAGCATGGGAAATAAAAAAAAGAAAAAGAATCAACCAACACCCAAGTCCGTTTAGACTGCGCGATAAACCATATTCTTCAGCGCAAATGAGGCGAACCTAATTCAAATGCGTGATAGCTGCACAAGGCAAAATCATATGGGCCCACGTCATGCCATGGCGGGGAAATTAATAATCAAATGGCCTTACCTTGCTTAAAACGTTGTCTTGATCACATAACTCCTTACAATTATTCCACTTAAATCCATACGGTTTAACACACCCAACAAAGATAGCAAGCGCATTGCTAATTCCCACCAGAAACCTAACAGTTTACGCTACGATGTTTTCTTCCGTTTCTTCAGTAGATGACATTTCAAACGTTTATTACCCACATCCCAAATGTCATACGTTATATTATTTTACCTTGTTGTTACTCATGTAACCTACTCAAAACACAACTCATTGGAGAGATCTCGTGGAAGTGGAGTACCCCAGGCTATGGTGTGCCTTAGGGGACATATTAGATTTTTCGTTTGGTTTGAAACCAAAATACTGCCACACTGCCGATGTTGTATTTTTTTTTGCCACTAACTCGTTATCTTGACTTGCCATCTTTCAACCGCGGTCTCAGTCTTTTTTTTTTAAGATAGGACAGTATAGAGAGACAGGAAATGAGCGGGGGAGAGAGAGACGGGATCAGGAAATAACCTCGGGTCGGAATCGAACCCGGGTCCATGGTACGGTGCCTTAGCCATCTGAGCCATGACACCCCCGGTCTCAGTCTCTTGCGAAGCTTTCTGTCAGACTCCAAAATGTCACGCAGGGTTGCCATGGTAACGACATAAACAACTCTGCACGCGATGAGAACTTCTTTAGGAAATTGATAGAATTAGTGAAAATACGATCACACAGTTATTCGGGATGATCTTCAATTTATTATTTTATATTATGACCTCATGTACTCCATATTTATTTAGATATTATATATTTTTTTAAAATGACGGTAATGAGACCGATACCGTTGGTACTTTTGGATACCTCGGGATACCTTCTTACCGTAATACCGCCCAACCCTACTATCAGCCACTGGGCTCAAACCCAGAACCTTTTTGCTGTGAGGTGACAGTGCTAGCCACTGCACCACCATGCTGTCCCAAAACCCCATCTATATCTTATGGAAATAAAGATACAAATTTCATTGTATGGTGATCAAGTGTTTATGAAATACATTGTCTTGCATTTACGATCGGATACCCTTTGGTAGTGTACGTATGTCATATGGTCACAAAAAACATCATCAAAAATCAGGTCAATGCATTACCATATTCTCTTAAGCATGGAGCTTTGTTCCACATGCAGGGAACTCTGCTAAAAATGACATGATAAAGCACCACAGCAGCCTTCTCACCCTGTCTCTGTTCAAAATGGCTGATTTGATTATCTGCTCCTTTAAATGATAATAAGCCACTGCTCAACCCACCCCCCTCTTCTGCAGGCCAATCAGGTAACACTTTCCTCATGAATATTCATTCACAAAGGCAGTTTTCAAGCCATGAATGAAGACACTCAGATGACGGGTGGTATTATTCTAATGAGTTCCCCTTGTGACATAGAAAAGAGGAGACAAATCTGAATGACTTGTTAAGCATATGTTTTCTGAAATAGGCAGCTCAAAAGAAACTGACTAGGTTGTCTTGTTTCAGAGTTTGTGAGTTGGTAGGCTCCAGATACCCAAATGTATGTGCACAATCACTGAAAAAGTGAGTTTTTCATATGTCCCTTATAAGATGCTGAAGGTGTTTAATTACAGTACCAGTCAAAAGTTTGGACACACATTCTAATTCAGTGGTTTTTCTTTATTTTTATTAATTAAAAGTCACTTCGTGTCAGTAATGATGGATGTCGTTTCTCTTTACTTAGTTGAGCAGTTCTTGACATCATACAGATTGCTACAGTTGTGGAATAGGGATATTTATCCATCCATCCATCTATTATCTGTAACAGCTTATCCTGTTCTACAGGATCGAGGCAAGCTGGAGCCTTAGGGCTATTTATTGTATTTTTTATTATTTACTATTTACTGTTTGATCTCAAATACATTAAGAAGGCAAGAAATTGCACAAATTTACTTTTGACGAGGCACACCTGTTAATTGAAAAGCATTACAGGTGACAACCTCATGAAGCTGGTTAAGATAATGCCAAGAGTGTGTAAAGCATCATCGAGGTAAACACTGGCTACTTTGAAGAATCTAAATATGAAACATATTTTTTAACACTTTTTGTTTACCACACAATTCCATATATGTTCCATATGTTATTTCATAGTTTAGATGTCTTCAGTATTGTTCTACAATGTACACTGGCAAACTTTTGACTGGTACTGTATATTTGTGTCTTTATTTGAACAAATATAAAACTGGACATGTTTGTACTCTCAGGTGCTGTATAAATATGATGTGATGCACTAATAAAAAAAATGTATTTCTTTTTACAAATATACTTTTTCAAATTAGATGGAGTTCATGCCTTCTAGCGGGGCTTCATTTTATACATGTCTTTGCTTACTGCATCAGATTGAAACATTTTACTGAGGTAGGGTCAAGCGGCGCTCCTTCTCATGTTCCACACTTCAGGTTTGTGGCTTCTCCATCTTCAAATACACACAAATAGCTGGAGCGCTAACAATGTTATATAGCATGAATTGGTATTGATGAACTTGATTGGAACCCATTTGGTTGGTGTGTAGCAGTCAAGACCTTTTTATTTATAATTTTGAAGATCGAAACTAAAAATGAGTAAAACGTAACTTTTTTTGATGGAAATGTAAGTAATTAAGAGTTGAAGTGTTCAATTTGAACAATACTCCACTAAAGTGTAAATACACTTTACAACTAGAAGGACACTTGGTAGAGTGCATACCTCCACCAAGACACCCATTATCAAAATCAAATCACTTGAATCTAGGAAAATACACCAAATTTCATCAAAATCCATTGACACTTTTTTGAGTTACACTGGGAACAGGCAAAAAAAAAAAATCCTGTATCAACATACATATCTGGATCCACATACATAACCAGATTTGCATCAAAATCTAATCAATTGTTCCTTGGCTCATGGCCCACCTTTCCTCCAAATTTTATAAAAATATGTTCACTACTTTTTGAGTTACGTTGGGAAAAGTAAACAAACAAGCAAGCAAATGGAGGCAAAAACAGAACCTCCTCCAACAAAGTTGACAGAGGTAAAAATAATACTTAAATATACAACCAAAGTACAAATACTCAAGCATTTTCCACCTCTTGCATGCAAATTCATGGAATTGTCTGCAAGACGAGCTCCTAATATTTGCACAATCTCCTTTTCCATGCACGTTATGACTATAGTGCCAGATATGCTGATGACAAACTGTATTTTCAAGCAGAGAATGTGACCAAACTGTAGACTACAGTCAGTTTGATAGATTAGTCTATACAATCAGTGGGAATACAGTATTTTTTTAAGTGTTCTGGATAGTGATAGTGCAGATGTGGTTATGGGTGTTGGTGCCAGATGGACTGGTTTGAGTATTTCAGAGTATTTCGGGGGGGCGCCAGAGTTCTTCAGGGGGGGCACAACGTGAGAGACAAAATGGATCGGTTTTTAGTACCTAAAGCTACAGTGAGTGAGGAGACAAAGTCTGGGCCAAGCAAAAAAAACAGAGCCTCCAGGATGTTGCGATTTTGCAAATTCAACCAATTCCCGCGAATTCAGGGCGGTGTTGCAATTATATCCAATCACCGCAACTTTCCCGCAAATTTGACCAATCGTTGGCGTCGTCTTGAGGTGACGTCGACAAACTACCTTCCGCCTTACTTCCGTGTGTTCAAGAGAAGCAGCATGCGCGTCGTGTTGCCAGATTGAGCAATTTCAAGTGCATTTTGGCGGGTTTTGAACATATTTTGGACTGGAAAACGTCAGCAGTATCTGGCAACACTGAAAGTGTGTTATGTTTACAGTGAAGGACTGTGTGCACTTTATTTATTTTTTTTACTTAATACAAGAAGTTAATGGATGCCAACATTTTTGCCAAAATGGTATTTTATTTTCCATTGTTTAGGCAGCTTCAGCATCATACTGTGAGATTCTGTTCAAATTGTTTTTTTTCTTCTATGAAGCCTGAGCCATTTATTTTATTAGTTTATAATTATTGTTTAATTTAGTCTTCAGGAGAGATTGCCTGCACACAGTACTAGTATTAATAGTTTTTTTTCTTACATAAAAGCTGAGGCATTTATATTATATTTTAAGGTAACTTCATGTTGTGCTGTGAGGTTCTATGCACTTTAACTTTTGAACCAACAGGTGCATTTGGATAAGTAAAGCCTATTTTTCTGCATTTTTGTAGTCCTGGTAATCTTTTATATTGGTAAAGTTGTTTATAGGACCATTTCTCTTTGTTTTTTTAATCAATAGTTTTTCAGTAATAACTTAATATTTAACATATCACTCAGTTTTAATCACAAAAAGAGAAAATCGCAACAATTTCTCGCAACTTTCACTTCCTCCCCCAATGTAATCGCAACAAAAACCTAAAAAACACCGCAACTTTCATCACAATTTTTTTGGAAACCCCCCCCACAACATCTGACATTTTAGCCCACAACAATCACAAAAAAGGCCCGCGGAATCCTGGGGGACTGGAAAAAGAAGGAAGTATGACCACGATTATTTAAAGTTTGGATTTTCATGGACTGGATCTGAAGATGCTCCACTGCCACAGTGTGTTGACTGCCAAGAGATGCTAGCTAACGATGCTATGGGATGTTTAAAATGTGTAAAACAAGATGTTTTAAAAAGCACAGATGTTTAAAATGTGAAAAAGAAAAAAAATAATGTGTACAACAACCATTTTTTTAAAAATACGAATGGAACATTAAGTATAGCAACAACAAAAATTGTAAGGGGGGGCGCTGTTGTTTATTTGCTCTCCGAGGGGGGGCTGACTCTCCCACACTTTGAAAACCCCTGATCTAAGCCATTCCATTGTAGCTCTGGCTGTATGTTTAGGGTCATTGTCTTGCTGGAAGGTGAATCTCCTTCCCAGTCTCAAGTCTTTTGCAGCCTCCAACAGGTTTTCTTCCAGGATTGCCCTGTATTTATCCATCTTCCCATCAACTCTGACCAGCTTCCCTGTCCCTGCTGAAGAAAAGCATCCCCATAGCATGATGCTGCCACCACCATGTTTCACAGTGGGGATGGTGTGTGCAGGGTGATGAGCAGTGTTAGTTTTCCGCCACACATAGCGCTTTGCATTTAGGCCAAAAAGTTCAACTTTGGTCTCATCTGACCAAAGCACCTTCTTCCACATGTTTGCTGTGTCCCCTACATGGCTCCTGGCAAACTGCAAACGGGACTTCTTATGCCTGTCTTTCAACAATGGCTTTCTTCTTGCCACTCTTCCAAAAAGGCCAGATTTGTGGAGTGTACGACTTATAGTTGTCCTGTGCACAGATTCTCCCACCTGAGCTGTGGATTTCTGTAGCTCATCCAGAGTGATCAAGGGCCTCTTGGCTGCTTCTCTGACCAGTGCTCTCCTTGCTTGCTCTGTCAGTTTAGGTGGACGGCCATGTCTTGGTAGGTTTGCAGTTATGCCATACTTTTTCCATTTTTGAATGATGGATTGAACAGTGCTTCTTGAGATGTTCAGAGCTTGGGATATTTTTTATAATCTAACCCTGCTTTAAACTTCTCCAGAACTTTATCCCTGATCTGTCTGGTGAGTTCTTTGGTCTTCATGATGCTGTTTGTTCTTCAGTGTTCTCTAACAAACCACTGAGGCCTTCACAGAACAAGTGTATTTATGCTGAGAGTAAATTACTCACAGTAGGACTCTATTAACTAATTAGATGACTTCTGAAGGCAATTGATTGCACTGGATTGTATTTAGAGGTATCAGAGTACAGGGGGCTGAATACTAATGCACACCACATTTTTCAGATTTTTATTTGTTTAAAATTTTGAAGACCATTTATCATTTTCATTTCACTTCACAATTATGTGCTACTCTGTGTTGGTCTATTACATAAAATCTCAATAAAAAACTTTTAAGTTCGTGGTTGTAAGGTGGAAAAATGTGAAAAAGTTCAAGGGGTATGAATACTTTTTCAAGGCACTGTACACCTTCATCAGTCTGAGGTTACTAAGAGGTGTTTAAATTAGCAAAGGCGATGTCTGATGCTGTAGTATGCTCTGGCCCCATCCCAATGTGGCGTGGCAATGTAGCTTACAGCAGGTTATGCTCGCTGAACTGCTGGCTGTCCAGGTGATGCTCTGAAAACAGTGTGGGCTTGATAGATAATTGGGCTAATTTTGAGGGCACTGCTGGCCTGTTAGGGCAGGACAGTATCCATCCCACGTGGGAAGGTGCTGCTCTCATTTCCTGCAGCATAGGTCATAGTCTCAGAACAGGCCTAGTTAATTTCTGACAATCCAGAGCCAAGGCCAGGGAGCAGACAAACAGGCTAAACCAACTGTCTGCTAGCTGCACAAAGTCATCACTCAGGGTCCACTACATTTGAGACTGTGTCTGTTCCCTGAGCAGCACAAAAAAGTAGAAATACTCAGTTTGTTCCAGTAACCTAATCAATATAAAATTAGATTATACTGACTGTACAGCTGCTGCCAGCACCTTTGATCTAAAGGTGGGGCTATTAAGTATTAGATCTCTTACATCTAAAGCGCGAATGGTTAATGAACTCATTACTGATCAGGAGCTTAATGTACTTTGTTTAACTGAAACATGGATTAAGCCAAATGAATATATAGCATTCAATGAAGCTAGTCCTCCTGGATACAGTTATATACACCAGCCTCATCTAACTGGCAGAGGAGGAGGCGTTTCGGTTATTTATAATGAAAATCTAGGTGTAACACAAAAACTTAGTTATAAATTTAATACATTTGAAGTTCTTCATATTAATATAATGTATGTAGCCTCAAAAAATAGGTCTACCCAGTTAATTCCATTACTTATTATTTACAGGCCCCCGGGGCCATATTCTGAGTTTCTTTCTGAATTTGCAGATTTTATCTCAGATCTGGTTATTTCCTTAGACAAAGCTTTAGTTGTTGGAAATTTTAATATTCACTTCGATAACTCAGAAAACCCTTTGAAAACAGCATTTGTGTCCATTTTAGATTCAGTAGGGTTTAATCAGAATGTCATAGGACTGACCCATAATGATGGTCACACCCTCGATCTAATACTAACATTCGGGTTAAACGTAGAAAATGTAATCATACTTCCACAGTCTGAAGTTATCTCAGATCATTCTCATCTCATTCAAAATATGTCTGAGTAATAATATATGCACCTCGCCATGCTACTGTATTAAATGTGCATTCACGTCAACTACTGCACAGAGCTTTATAAATTATCTCCCAGAGTTATCAACTTTGACTGAGTCACTGTCAGCCCCTGCAGAACTTGATCAGGCAACTGAATTCTTAGAGTCAACGTTCCGCCATACTTTAGATAATGTAGCTCCTCTTAAAAGGAAAATGGTCAGAGACAAAAAATTAGCACCCTGGTATAATGATGACACTCGCACATTAAAACAGACCACTCAAAAATTGGAATGTAAATGGTGTCAAACGGGCGGCACGGTGGTGTAGTGGTTAGCGCTGTCGCCTCACAGCAAGAAGGTCCTGGGTTCGAGCTCCGGGGCCGGCGAGGGCCTTTCTGTGCGGAGTTTGCATGTTCTCCCCGTGTCCGCGTGGGTTTCCTCCGGGTGCTCCGGTTTCCCCCACAGTCCAAAGACATGCAGGTTAGGTTAACTGGTGACTCTAAATTGACCGTAGGTGTGAATGTGAGTGTGAATGGTTGTCTGTGTCTATGTGTCAGCCCTGTGATGACCTGGCGACTTGTCCAGGGTGTACCCCGCCTTTCGCCCATAGTCAGCTGGGATAGGCTCCAGCTTGCCTGCGACCCTGTAGAAGGATAAAGCGGCTAGAGATAATGAGATGAGATGAGATGGTGTCAAACAAAATTGGTAGTGTTCAAATTAGCGTGGAAGGAGAGCTTCCTGAAGTATAGAAAAGCTCTTAGTGCTGCTAGATCAACATATCTCTCCTCCCTAATAGAAGATAACAAAAATAATCCTAGATTCCTATTTAATACTGTAGCAAAATTAACCAGGAATAAGTCCACTATAGACACATGCACACCTGTAGTATGTAGTAGCAATGATTTCATGAATTTTTTTTTTTAGTGACAAAATTGAGAATATCCAACAAAAAAAATTCAAACTACTAATTTAAGGTTAGACAATGTAACCCTGTAGTCATGGGCGCCGCCGGGGGGGAAAGGTTAGAACAATTCTCGGGGCCCAGCACTGCCATGGGGCCCTTTAAGGGGCTGATAATATGCTTTTAATGATTTTAATAAGACTTTTGAAATAACAACAATGCAATATTCCATCTGGTAAAATGAGCTAATTGAACAAGGTTGTCAATAGAGATCTTGCAGTCACGTGACCGGAAAGTACACAGACGCCATCTTGTCGGGCAACAACACAGCTGAATACTGCTGCACTCGTGTACAGAATGGATCAATTTCAACCGATGGACTACATGGCTCATTTTTCTAATGAACAGATAACTAGATATATGTCTAAAATAAACGATCTACAGATTAGTGACCCTTATGGCTTTCCGGACGGAGTTTTCATGACCGTGTCAGTGGATATGGAACTGCCAGGGGTGGAATACCCAGACGTGTATAATTACCTCATTAACTTTCCCTCGCTGTTCAGTGGTGAAGCACTGCGTGCTTATAAATCTCTGCACAGTTATCTTTACAGAAATTCAGGATTTGTCAGCGACTCAGATGTGGCATCTTGTAAACAAGAAAATAAACCTCATTGGATGGGTAAGTCACTTAAGTATTACTAGTACTGCACTGACCAGCCAATTATAGAATAGAATAAGGTAATTCCAGCTGTAATTCCAAATCGTCCGTTTTGTTTACCATGGATTTGGCGTTGGAGAGATAGAGGCTTAGCAGTGGAGGTTTGAGTGGCTGTTTTCTGAGCTTAGTCAACAGGCCGGCTGTACAGCCTCGCTTTTGCTTCCGCTCCCGGCGCCGCCTCCTTCGCTTTGCTTCCGATAACAATCCACGGAGACCCCGCTGGTCTCGCTATCTCGTCCGGAATGTTTTTTTTTTTTTTTTTCTCGTCCGGAATGTTGTGCATGCGATGGAAATCGCTACAAACCGTCACTTTCTGCTGGAAACCCATGCCCAGTAAGTCCATACGGTTGTAGTGGATATTGAAGTCCGGTACAGATGAACAACACGCAGAAATACACACAAAAAACATAAAAAACGTGCACAGGTAGGGAGAGCTTGTAGCCGCAGCCATTGTAGTAGAATTGTATATAGTAGGGTTTTCCAGAAGAAAAGGTAGAAGTAGAAGTAGAAGGTGGAAATATGGCATTTGACCGACAAGATGGCGTCTGTCACAATCTGAATCGGCTGTGACGTCACATGCAAGTGCTCCATTTCTTGAGTTCTTCAACATATTGTCATTTAACCCTCCCCCTTTTGCGAAATGGTACGGTCCAGTTCTGGTAGAAGCGCGATGCGTTAAATCTGTGCGCTGATCAGTGCAACACTACTTGCTGCTGTGTCGCGGTGCAGCAGCAGCCAGCAGTGGAGTGCGTACAGTCTATGATCGCTAAATATGAAGAGTGGCTGTCAAAAACGTAAAGAAAGGCAGCTGAAAGCTGAGAGGGACCGGAGAGGCAGGCAACTGGTCACTCAATTTTTCCCAAAGAAAGGTCTCACATGTGTGTTCAAAATATTAGCGAATGGTAAATGAACAGTATGAACATGGTTGGATTAGCCTATCAAGAGAACACTTTTTTACAGTTTGTACAGTGACATTTTTTCCATTTTAATAACTGAACTGACTTGTGTGATAAACAAGATGAAATATTAAACCATTGGTTTCAAATTGAGGAGCTGGAGAAAGCACAGCACACAAGAGGGATAGAGGTTACAACATATTTCTTCATATGTACGTAATTGATCAAATTGAAATGTCACTCCGTGTCAATTTGAAATAAATTTATAATAAGATGTTTCCTGTCTTTTATGGCTAACATTTGTAAGGCTACTGAGTATGGAGTTCATTTAAATGCATCAAACTTGAATGCATCAAACTTTTTCATGCATTAACTAACCCCTCATCAGGCCATGATGCAGCAGCCAAACAATCCATGGGATTTCCATAGGTATTTTGATGCTGGGTAGAAAACTTTTTCTATGATTTATTAGCAGTCACATCACACATTTCACTACCAATTGTCCTAGCACAAGAAGGCATGTGGCAAAATCTTGAATTTTCATTTGTGATTGTAAATGCACCAGAATTAGTCACTGACCAGTTTTCATCTAGTCCCTGGTAGGTTAATACATAAAATGTAATAACAAAGTCACAAACTCAAGGTCCATGAGCTATCAAAAGTCAAAAAATGACAATAGTGAAATTGTGACGAGGGTGGGCAAAGTTGGGGGGCCCAAAATTCTAATCTTTCATGGGGCCCAAAATTTCTGGCGGCGCCCCTGCCTGTAGTTAACAATATAACTGTATCAGATCAGCAATTAGAATGTTTTACTCCCCTAAGAGAAACTGAATTGCTTTCATTAATCTCGGCATCAAAAGCCTCAACTTGTGTACTAGATCCCTTGCCTACATGTCTATTCAAACAGATAATACCTGAAGTAATTGAACCACTTCTAAAAATAATAAATTCTTCTCTTATGATTGGCTATATACCCAAATCCTTTAAACTAGCAGTTATCAAACCCCTGATTAAAAAACCTGAGCTTGATCCCTGTCAGCTGCCCAATTATCAGCCAATATCAAACCTCCCCTTTATTTCCAAGACCCTTGAAAAAGCTGTGGCACAGCAGTTATGCTGATATTTACATAGGAATAACATCCATGAAATGTATCCAGGGTTTTTTCTAGAAAAATTTAGTATGAGGGTGCTCACCATGGCGAGGGAGCGAAGGGGGGGGGATGGTGCCGGTTGTCCCCCCCCCCCCACCCCCCACCGACCGTGCAAAGCCTTTGAAAAATGCTACAATGGGACATTGAGGCTATCTGAGAGGGAAATTGTAACAAATTGTCTGTCAACATTGAAAAAGAAAGAAGTAATCTTCTTCTGCCCCTGGCAGTCTTTGGCTTTCTTCCGTTTCGTGCTGCTGGATGACATCTTTAAATGCCCAAGTGTCAACAAAAACAACTCGCGAACTACTTCTGTCAAAAGCTCCCGTGCCGGTGGGTGAAAGGTCATTCAGTCTTGAGAAATCTCGCTCTACAAGTCAGCTGACCTTGTATGTAACCCATGTCAAATCTCGCAACAGCAGCCGCGACAAGTAAACAACTAAACAACATGGCGCCTCGGTCTGGAAAACGCCAATTCGGATTGTTTTTGCACCGTCTGGCGGTGTATCTACTATGATTGGAATATTTTTGGAGCAATTATAACGTATTTGATGATCAGACACATTGTCACGTAGTGTTGCTGGGATGTTTTCACGGAGTCGATAAGGGGGCACACGCCGAGAGTAAGAGGGCGCAGTGCCCCTGTTCCCCTGTTTAGACGAAAGCCTGGTATCAGTCAGGATTTAGACCTCATCATAGCAAAGAGACAGCTCTGGTTAAAGTAGTAAATGACCTACTGTTGGCATCTGATCAGGGCTGTGTCTCACTGCTTGTGTTGCTTGGCCTTAGTGCAGCATTTGATACCACTGATCATTCCATTCTTCTGGATAGACTAGAAAATGTTGTAGGAGTTAAGGGAACGGCCCTCTCCTGGCTCAGGTCTTATTTAACTGATTGCTATCAGTATGTTGATGTAAATGGTGATATTTCTAGACGTACTGAGGTAAAGTTTGGTGTTCCACAAGGTTCTGTCTTGGGTCCACTGCTTTTTTTCTTTATATATTTTAACTCTGGGTGATATTATTCGTAAACATTGCATTAGCTTCCACTGTTATGCTGATGACACACAGTTGTATGTTTCTGCAAAACCTGATGAGAGACACCAGCTTAATAGAATTGAGGAATGTGTAAAGGACATTAGACACTGGATGCTTATTAACTTCCTTCTGCTTAACTCTGACAAGACTGAAGTACTTGTACTAGGACCACATGCAGCTAGAAGTAAGTTTTCTGATTACACAGTAACTCTGGATGGCCTCTGTTTCTTCACGAGCAGCAGTAAAAGACCTCGGAGTGATTATTGACCCCAGTCTTTCATTCGAAACTCACATTGATAACATCGCCTTGATAGTTTTCTTTCATCTCAGAAATATTGCTAAGATAAGAAATTTAATGTCATTACATGACGCGGAAAAACTAGTTCATGCTTTTGTTACCTCCAGGTTGATTTATTGTAATGCCTTACTGTCTGGATGTTCCAATAAGTGTATAAACAAGCTCCAGTTAGTTCAAAATGCAGCAGCAAGAGTCCTTACTAGAACTAGAAAATATGACCACATCACTCCTGTCTTATCCACACTGCATTGGCTCCTAATCAAATTCTGTATTGATTATAAAATACTACTATTGACCTTTAAAGCACTGAATGGTCTCGCACCACAGTACCTGAGTGAACTTCTGGTCCTTTATGACCCAATACGCCTACTTAGATCAAAAGGTGCAGGCTATCTGCTGGTACCTCGTATAGTGAAGGCTACATCAGGGGACAGAGCCTTTTCTTACAAAGCCCCACAGTTATGGAACAGCCTTCCAAGTAGTGTTTGGGAATCAGACACAATCTCAGTGTTTAAGTCTAGGCTGAAAACGTATCTGTTTAGTCAAGCCTTTTGTTAATGGTGTTGATGAGGTAAAGGTGTAGATCTGGAGGGTCCTCAGACATAGTGTTTTGGTAAACTGGGATGTATGGATGCTGTCAGTCCCCCACTTGCTTGCTCATTCGAGTTTGTTGACTGTGTAGTGGCTGGCTGCTTTATGTCTTGGGGCTCCCTCATGCCTGTGTTACCTTCTGGCTCTCCCCTTTTAGTTATGCTGTCATAGTTACTGTAGTTGCCGGAGTCCCTGTCATGCTCCACCCCGGACATCATGAATCTCTCACGCCAGCGCCAATCCAGATCCAGGACAGGAATTCCCTCTCACCTTTATTCACCTCCTGGGTTTCACTGCTGTGTATAAATAAGCCGTTTTCAGACTCGGACATTGCCAGAATGTCTTGTTTGCTTCTTTAGCCATTTCTGTGCCTCTCTTACTGTTCATGGTTATTTTCTCTAGTGACTTTTTCTTGTTCATGGTTTTTGCACTTGCACTCTTCTGGTTTATGGTGTTTTTTGCACTAAGGGTTATTTCAGATTCATGGTTTCTTGCACTAAGGGTCTTTTCTTGTTCATGTTTTTTTGCACCAGTGTTTTTGTCTTTGCCTGTCATGTTTTTGTCGAGTTGTTTGTCTTATTTTGTCTGGACTATTTTTGCCATTTGTTTTTTGTCCTGTTTGTTTACCTTTTTGCCAGGCCCTTTTTTTCCCTGAATTAAATCATATTATTTATTGGATTATTGTCTGTGTTCTGTTTGTGGATCCTAACTTCACCGCCTCCCGGCCCTCGTCGACTCAGGGGTGGACAGGAACCTGATCTGCTCCACCACTGCCAAGCATCTGGGAATCCCGCTACTTGCTCTTGACCTCCCTCTCACTGTCCTGACACTCAATGGCACCGGCTTGACCAGCATCACCCACCTTACCGCCCCACTCACCTTAAGGATTTCCAGTAACCACTCAGAAACCATCCAGCTTCACGTCATGAACAACCCCCATGTACCCATCGTCCAAGGATTACCATGGTTAATGCAGCACAATCCCCACCTTAACTGGACTACTAATACCATCCTAGGCTAGAGTTCTTCCTGCCTGGCCTCCTGCCTGAACTCTGCTTTGCCTCCCACCAAACCACCACAGCCCTCAGCCAGCCAGTTTCCTGACCTCTCTCATGTGCTTCTGGAATATCTGGACCTTAAGCTAGTTTTCAGTAAGACCCGAGCAGTGTCCCTCCCTCCTCACAGACCCTACGACTGTGGTATTGACCTCCTGCCCAGGACAGTGCCACCCAAGGGATGCCTCTACTCTCTTTCTCCCACTGAAAGACAAGCCATGGAAAAGTACATCACCGAATCACTGGCAGCTGGGATCATCTGCCCTTCCTCCTCCCCAGCAGGGGCGGGGTTCTTCTTTGTTGAAAAGGACAAGTCACTCTGCCCCTGCATTGACTATCGGGGTCTCAAAGCCATCATGGTCAAGAACTGCTATTCACTACTGCTCATGACCATGGCCTTTGAACTACTCCAGGGAGCCAAGGTATTCACCAAGCTAGATCTACACAATGCATACCATCTCGTCAGGATCAGGGAGGGGAACGAGTGGAAGACAGCCTTTAACACCACCACTGGTCACTACGAGTACCCCGTGGTCCCTTTCGGCCTGACCAATGCGCCCGCAGTCTTCCAGGCACTCATTAACGATGTCTTAAGGGACTTCCTAAACATCTTCATTTTCGTGTACCTGGATGACATCCTGATCTTCTCCCGCTCCCTGGAGGAACATCAGGGGCACATCCAGCAGGTCCTCCAGTGCCTGCTAGAAAACAAGTTGTTCGTCAAGGCAGAAAAGAGCAAATTTCACCAGAGCTCTGTCTCGTTTCTGGGATTCATCATTTCCCCGGCAAGGATCCAGATGGACCCCCTCAAGCTCAAGGCAGTTGCTGATTGGCCCACCCCATCTTCGAGATGAGAACTCCAGCGCTTCTTAGGATTTGCCAACTTCTACAGGCACTTCATTCACAACTTCAGCACGGTGGTTGGACCTCTCTCAGCCCTGACCTCAACCAAGACCCAATTCAAGTGGGGGGAGGAAGCAGAGAAAGCCTTTTCCACTCTCAAGCACAGGTTTACCACAGCACCCATTCTCACCATACCTGATCCAACCAAGCAGTTTATTGTCAAGGTCGACGCTTACAAGTCAGGGGTTGGAGCTTTACTTTCCGAGGGCCAGTGACGACAAGGTCCACTCGCGCTCCTTCTTTTCCCGCCGGCTATCCCCAGCCGAACGGAATTACATCGGCGACCAAGAACTACTGGCTGTTAAACTAGCCTTGGAGGAGTGGAGGCACTGGCTCAAGGGGTCGGCGTTCCCCTTCCTAGTCTGGACCGACCATAAGAATGTGGAGTACCTCAAGTCCGCCAAACGCCTTAATTCACATCAAGCCCGTTGGTCTCTCTTCTTCTCCCGGTTCAACTTCACGCTTTCCTACCGCCCAGGCTCCAAGAACGGCAAACCTGACGCCCTGTCCAGGATGTTCTCCTCCCACCAAGAGGAGTCCAAGCTGCCCAAGGCCATCCTTCCTTCACACTGCCTGGTGGGAGCCGCCATTCTAGAGATTGAGACGCTTGTGCAGAAGGCCCTGGAGCAGGACCCTGGTGAAGGTAACCCCAACAACATTCCTCCTAACCATCTGTTTGTTCCTGGTCCTGTGTGAACCCAGGTGCTGCAGTGTGAACCCAGGTGCTGCAGTGGGGTCATGGCTCCAAGTTGGCCTGTCATCCGGGAGCCGCCTGAACCCTGGCACTCATCCAGCAGCGCTTTTGGTGGCCATCCATCAAGGAGGATGTCCAGGAGTTCGTGGCAGCCTGCAACACATACTCCCAGAACAAGACAGCCAATCAACCCCCTGCTGGCTTGCTAAGACTCCTCCCGACTCCACATCAACCTTGGTCTCACATCACCCTGGACTTCGTCACAGGACTCCCCAACTCAGGTGGCATCACATGCATTCTCACTGTCATTGACTGTTTCTCCAAGACCATTCATTTCATTCCTCTGCCCAAGCTCCCCTCAGCCAAAGAAACTGCTGAACCACTCATCCAGCACATTTCCCGTCTACATGGACTGCCCGTTGACATTGTTTCTGACCGGGGTCCTCAGTTCACTGCGCAATTCTGGAGGGCTTTCTACAAACTCATCAGGGCCACCTGTAGTCTCTCCTCAGGCTTCCATCCACAGACCAATGGCCAGGCAGAATGGGCAAACCAGGCTTTGGAGGTTGCACTTAGGTGCATGGCATCCAGGGATGCCAGTTCTTGGAGTAAGTACCTACCCTGGATTGAGTATGCTCATAACACTCTTCCTTCATCTACCACTCTTCCCCCAACCAAGAGGAGGAGGTTGCCATACCCTCTGCCCAGATCTTCATACACCGCTGCAGGAGGACATGGGCATTGGCCTGGAGAAAACTCATTCGCTCTGCCTTAGCATCCAAGAGGCAGGCCGACAAACTCCACTCTAAGGCACCCACTTACCGGGTGGGGCAACGAGTCATGCTCTCCACACGCCATCTGCCACTCCAAACCGTCTCCCGCAAGCTGGCTCCCAGGTACCTAGGACCCTTCCTCATCAGAAAGGTAATCAACCCATGTTCTGTCAGACTGGCACTACCACTCACCATGCGACACATCCATCCCACGTTCCACATGTCACAGCTTAAACCTCTGGTCTCTAGTTCTTTGCTCCCACCAGCACCGATCCAGATCCGGGACAGGAATTCCCTCTCACCCGTATTCAATTCCTGGGTTTCACTGCTGTGTATAAATAAGCCGTTTTCAGACTCAGACTTTGCCAGAATGTTTCGTTTGCTTCTTTAGCGATTTCTGTGCTTCTTTTGCTGTTCATGGTTATTCTCTCTAGTGACTTTTTCTTGTTCATGGTTTTTGCACTAGCACTCTTCTGGTTCATGGTGTTTTTTGCACTAAGGGTTATTTCAGATTCATAGTTTCTTACACTGTTCATGTTTTTTTGCACAAGTGTTTTTGTCTTTGCCTGTTTCATGTTTTTGTCAAGTTGTTTGTCTTATTTTGTCCAGACTATTTTTGGCATTTGTTTTTTGTCCTGTTTGTTTACCTTTTTGCCACACTTTTTTTTTTTTTTTCCTGAATTAAATCATATTTATTGGATTACTGTCTGTGTTCTGCTTGTGGATCCTAACTTCACCATACCTCCACCCACCCTAACAGTCCCTGCTTGTACTCAGTGCAATATGTATACTGTTCCTACTTATTCAGGTGACATTGGGCATACCTAACAACCTGTGGTTTCTCTCCCCCCCCCCCCAAAATCTGTCCCTCTGAGTTACATGTCGGTCCTGGGATCGAGATGCTGACCTCTTCTGTTCCTTGGACCTGCCTGATCCATCCTGGTGCCCTGTGTCTGGTTGTAGTCTCATTGCATCGCTCCTGTGGAGGGCAGTCCCATGTGGACAGTTGGGGGTCGTGCCTGGAGGATGCTCTGGATTCTTGCAGTGGTGCTTTTGTGGCTGGGGACTGCAGTTGACTTGCAGAATTTAGGGCTATGGTTGTCGTGAACGGTTTTGTGCTCGGGTTTCTGTTGATGGGGGGTTTATAGCATCAACGAAGCTGACTTTATGTTAGGACTGTTAATGTTATAGTCATGTTGTCTGTTGTTGCCCAAATGAGGATGGGTTCCCTTTTGAGTCTGGTTCCTCTCGAGGTTTCTTCCTCATGTCATCTGAGGGAGTTTTTCCTTGCCACCATCACCACAGGCTTGCTCATTGGGGATAGATTAGGGATAAAATTGGCTCATATTTTAAGTCATTCAAATTCTGTAAAACTGCTTTGCGACAATGTTTGTTAAAAGCGCTATACAAATAAACTTGGCTTGACTTGAGTGACAGTTCTGTGGGTGGAAATGCCTTGCTGATAAGAGAGGTCAGCAGAAAATGGCCACATTGGTTTGAGCTGCCAGGAAGGCTATAGCAACTCATAGCAATTCTTTACAATTGTGATGAGCAGAAAAGCATCTCAGCATGCAACAACAGAAGACCACACTGGGTTCCACTCCTGCCAGCCAAAAACAGGAATCTTAGAATCAAGAACAAGTTCCTATTAAAGTGGCCAGTGAGTGTATGTATGGGTATATGCACATTACACTACTTAAATAACCCCAATCCTACAACATGAACAGCTTTTTGTCTACTGTTCTTTCTTTTTCTTTCTTTCTTTCTTTTTTTCTTTTTTTCTTTTTGTCATCTACACCCAGTGTTCAAGGCAAACCAGAACAGTGTTGGCACCATGTCAAAAATGTCATGCCTTTCTTGGGTTTATCTTTTTCTCTTTGACGTGATCAGGGAAGACGGGGTAAGAGGTTTAACACCAATAAGGTACACACTCATGCTCTCACACCTAAGGGCACACTGTACAGCTGCCAAGAATTTAGTCGAATTTGAAGTGTTCTTATGTTTTGAGATCCAACTGAATTGTTGCATAAGTGCAAGGCTATAATATGTCAGGGAGGCTATCTGTCATTGTTATTTTTACACATACATTATAAGGATTAATAATCATAAAACAAGCAACAAAATGGATTCAGTAAAAGCGCTTCTGTCCTGGAAGTGAATAATATATTATGGTGTTCTTGTGCTTCTGCACTTAACATGGAGATAATGGAAGTGATGTACTACTATAGTTTAGTGTAAATTAAAACCTCTTCCATCACTACTACTGGTGTGAACAAAATTATTTGTTGAATAATTTTCCAAAGCATCTATCAATAAGCAAGCACCTGATGATAAAACAACGGCCTTACCATCTTTGCTTTCCTACTGGGATCCATATTCATACATTTAAGAAATGTGATGTAAATTTTTATATTGCCACATGCTACTATAACCTACTAGCCTAGCACAATTATAAACAAACTCTTACACTAGCCAAATATCGTGCTTTATAGGATGGGTTCATTTTGTTTGTTTTGTTTGGGGGGGTTTCAGTGGATTTTGAGTGGAACATGACAAAATCGATTTGCCTAAAAGGTCAGACACTGTGAATGTGCTATGAGTTATGACTCAGAGAAATTAATCCACAACCACAGCAAAGGATCTGAGGATCAGATCATTCACTAGTACATTTTGTGATCTGCTAATGCTATTTTGTTTATATTAAATAATAGCTAACTATGTTTATTTCTGAAAGAATGACATATCATACTGTTTGTTTGTTTATAGTTACATTTAATGTTGTTGAACGTCAGGCAAACAGTAGTTCTTAGGTGTCATGATTATGGGGTTTCCTATTATCACTCACATTATAGCAGCTGTCAACAGTCTTTCCCTCTTCAGCCTCTCTATTTATCTCTCTCGAAGCTAAAAAAAAAAATAAAATAAAAATGTAAAAAAATCTTAGTGTATTGTGTTTGAGTTATGTTCTCATAAAAATATTGTTTTATTTTATTGTACTGATTTGCATTACTTTGTTACTGTTCAGACTACATGTTATAATGTACAAGTTTCAGTATGTGCATGTATTGTGGACTGAAGTGATATTTGCATGGGACTCTTAATTTGACCTGTATTGATTCAGTAGGAACTTGTTGTATTGGCCTACGTAGTCAGAACGATTTGGATACGCCACAGGTACTGACGGGTTACTGGTGCTGTAATGTTATGTGAGAAACGCAGTAATAAATAATGCTAAAATATACATTGTAAATTCAGTGATCTTCAATGCCTTAATGAATGAGGAAAACATTCTACATATAAACATGGACAGAGACGAAGAAACCTTAACAGGTTATGGGCCCAGGCACGCTAAAGTTACAGAAGGAAGATGGGAGAGGTTAGTCTTCAACGGAGAGGAAAATAACTACGAACTTTGGGAAGTAAAATTCCTTGGCCATTTGAGGATAATGGGTTTAAAAGAAACAATACTATCTGAGAATGATGTCAATGAAGAAAAGAATGAGGAGTGCTACGCCGAACTAATCCAGTTTCTCGATGATAAAAGCTTGTCATTGGTGATGCGCAAGGCCACGGATGACGACAGGAAAGCTCTCCAAATACACCGCAGCCATTACGCTAGTCAGGGTAAGCCAAGAATTATAGCCCTGTATACCGAATTAACCTCGTTAAAGAAGGGGTCTGACGAGACAGTAACAAACTATATCAGAGCTGAGAAAGCAGTGACTTTTCTAAGAAATGTTAAAGAAGTGATAAGTGATGGACTGATAATAGCAATGATTCTCAAAGGCCTGCCGGAATCCTACAAACCCTTCATCATTCATACAACACAAAGTGGGGATGAATTGACGTTCACCCAGTTCAAAAGCAAACTATGAAGCTATGAAGAGACCAAAAAATTTGACAGTAAAACAAAAGCTGACAATGTAATGAAAGTAGACATAGGCCAGTCGTCTGTGACCTGCTATGGATGTGGAAATCGCGGCCATATTGCGCGCGACTGCTGCCAAAAGGGGGTGCCCAAGTGGTGCAGCTACCATAGAAATTCAACACACAGTGATGAGACATGCAGAAGAAAATACAAGCACAAAGATGAAGCAAAGCAAACTGCAGAAAGACAAGAAGAGCATGATAATGACCAGACGTTTGTATTCAAGGTCAGTCAAACATTTCTCCCAGACAATATTAAAAGAAATGGACTAATGGTGGACTGTGGAGCAACATAACATCCCACCTCATAACAGATGGAAACAGTTTCACAAAGTTTGATGAGAGCTTTGACCCAAGATCACACTACATGGAGCTGGCAGATGGAACCAGAATGAACAACATGGCATTAAAATGAGGCAACGCAGAGGTGTTACTACTAGATGTAGGGGGGAGATGCGTCATGGTCACACTGAAGAAGGCCCTATTCATACCATCGTACCCCCAGAGCATCATCTCTGTTCAAGCTGCCACCACTGAAGGGGCCAAGGTGATCTTCCAGGAGGGACAGAATAAACTGATCAGCAAAAATGGAAGTGTATTCAGCATTGAAGAACATGAGAGACTGTACTACCTGAAAACGGTAAATGACCACAAACAATATGTTGATACATCAGTTAATGATATTAAGTCCCGGGACAAGGTCAATCTAGCTTGTGATGTTAAAACATGGCATGAGATTATGGGACACTGTAATATTGATGATGTTTTGAAGTTGCCTAAGGTGGTAGAAGGTATGGAAATCACAGGAAATACTAAACTTGACTGTAACGTTTGTACTGAGGGAAAGTTCATCAATAGCAGAAACAAGAGAACTGACAATAAAGCTGTTGAAACCCTAGAGTTAGTACATACAGACTTAGCAGGCCCCATTGACCCACCATCTCAAGAAGGGTATAAATATGCAATCTCATTCACAGATGATTTTTGAGGGGCAATAGCTGTTTACTTCCTTAAGAATAAAAGTGACAACTCTCGCTACAGAAAAATTCCTTGCAGACAGTGCACCATACGGTAGAGTTAAATGCATAAGATCAGACAACGGCACTGGATACACAGGCAATGCCTTTCAGTCGCTTTTACGAGAAAAAGGCATAAGACATGAAACATCATCCCCTTACTCCCCTCATCAGAATGGTACAGCTGAGAGACAATGGTGAACCATTTTTGAAATGGGAAGGTGCTTGTTAATAGAGAGGGGATTACCAAAGGCTCTATGGCCTTACACAGTTCAAACTGCAGCTCACATTCGAAATAGATGCTATAATGACAGGATTCAGAATTTGCCATACTTCATGTTAACAGGAAGGAAGCCAGACCTTTCAAAAATGTGGGTTTTGGGATCTGACTGTTATGCGTACAAACATGATCATAACAAATTGGATCCTAGGTGTGAGAAGGGAATATTTGTGGGCTATAGTAAGAATAGTCCAGCCTATCTGGTATACAACCCACAAACTAGAAAGGTTTCAAAACACAGACTGGTGAAATTTATCAGGAAAAACAATGCTGAGCAGCAGACGCGAACTGATGAAGATGAGTTTGAAATCCAGAAAGAATATACCTGTTCGTGAGAATAGAGATGGTGTTACACAAAATGAGGAAATGACAGAGAATCAGATCTCAGATGAAAATGGTGAGAGCACTGACAAAAATAATTCAGGGGTGTCAAAGGATGATGACACTATGGTAAAAGTAACCATAGAAGATGACAAAAACAATGCAGAGGCATCAGCAACAACTAGCCAAAAACATTACCACTCAGAAAGAGAAAAGAGAGCCCCAAGGTATTTAGAGGATTACGTAACATACTCCAAAGATGACATGGCCAATGTGAGTGTTGATTATTGTTACAGGGCAGAATGTGGAGTCCCCCAAACCTATAGAGAAGCCCTCATGTCACTTGAGGCTCCTGGATGGGAACGTGCTATGAAGGAAGAGATGGACTCACTTAAAGAAAACAACACATTTGAACTGACAACTTTACCAAAGGGCAGAAAGACAGTGGCGGGAAGATGGGTATATGCTCTGAAAGAAAATGCTGACACAGGAAAAATCTTCAAGGCTAGGTACATTGCTAAAGGCTACAACCAAACAGAAGGAATAGACTACCATGAGACCTTTGATCCTACAGCAAATCTCACTTCAGTACAAGCATTAATGCAGATAGCTGCTCAGAATGACTTCTTGGTCCATCAGATGGACGTAAAAAATGGCATATTTGCATGCCCCCATTGAAGAAGAAATATACTTGGATCAGCCAGAGGGTTTTGAAAAGATATCAGAGACAGGGGAAAAGTTAGTATGCAAGTTGAAAAAATCTCTGTATGGCCTTAAACAGTCAGGAAGGAATTGGTACAAACTTTTAAATGATCATCTGGAACAAAACAACTTTGAGAGAAATCAGGCTGATCACTGTGAAAGCAAATTGAGAATGAGACAATCATAGTCATCATCTGGGTAGATGACTTGATCGTTGCTGCAAGTAGTGAGCATCAGCTCAGCAAGTTTAAAGAAACAATGAAGTGCCAATTTAACATGAAGGATCTAGGGAAGATATAATATTTTGGTAGATATAATATTCAGTTTGAACAGAAAGAGGGAGAAATCAAAATGAATCAGAAAAGGTACATACTCAAAATGCTTGAAAGGTTTGGAATGTCAAACTGTAAACCTAGAGCTACCCCAAGTGAGTTAAAAATGGAATGTAACAGAAATGAGGAAGAAAACTACACTGAGATAGAGAACTCCAAAGAATACTGTGAAATTGTTGGGAGCTTGATCTTTGCAATGACTTGCACCAGACCAGACATTAGCTGGATTGTCAGTAAACTGTCACAAACCCTGGCAAAGCCTAAAGTACATGACTTAGTGGCTGCCAAACATGTCCTAAGATATCTGAAAGGTACTGCTCATTATGAGCTACAGTATGTTTCAAGAAAACAGATGAAGCTTTGAGTCTGTTAGCATTCAGTGATTCTGACTGGGTCTCCTCTGTAGAGGATAGATGTAGCACTACGGGTTACTGTTTAAGCCTGACAAAGCAAGGCCCTGTTATTTCTTGGAAATCTAAGAAACAACCAACTGTGGCATTGTCGATATGCGAAGCTGACTGCATTGGTCTAGCCAACACTACTCAGGAAAGCATGTACCTAACTCAGCTACTAAATGGAATGGACAACAGTGTCTACATTTGTACTACCATTTATGGTGACAATCAGGGAGCCATTGCACTGAGTAGAAATCCAGTGCATAGATCAAGGTCTAAGCATATTGATGTGAAATATCACTTCATTTGTGATGCGCTCAGCGAGGAAAGGATATTAATTGAGTACTGCCCAACAGAAGACATGGTTGCAGACATATTGACAAAATCTGTATCAAAAGTTAGAATTCTCAAATTTAAAATTTTTCTGTTTGGAAATTAGATGGTAACATTGTACATGGCTTGTGATGATGAGAACAAGTGGGGGTGTTGAGTTATGTTCTCATCAAAATATTATTTGTTTTATTTTACTGATTTGCATTACTTTATGTTACTGCTCAGATTACATGTTATAATGTACAAGTTTCAGTATGTGCATGTATTGTGGACTGAAGTGATATTTGCATGGGACTCTTAATTTGACCCATATTGATTCAGTAGGAACTTGTTGTATTGGCCTACGTAGTCAGAACGATTTGAATACGCCACAGGTACTGACGGGTTACTGGTGCTGTAATGTTATGTGAGAAACGCAGTAATAAATAATACTAAAATATACATTGTAAATTGAATGATCTTCAATGCCTTAATGAATGAGGAAAACATTCTACATATAAACATGGACAGAGATGAAGAAACCTTAACAGTGTTAATGAGAAACCTTAATGGTTTCTGTCTCAAATACTTTCCTGTGTCAGGAAAAGGCTAAATTAATGTGTCCGTCATCTTAGCAACAATTACACACATTTTAAATAGTCTGTATCCGTGGAACACCTGCTATACACATCCCTGTGTAGGCTGTTATAATAAAAGAAACATGTTTATAGCTGGAACTGCTGTTAATGTTTCTGTTCAACTTCTGACAGCCAGAATTGAAAAACAGTGCTATGGAATAAATTAGAATACTTACACACATCTACTTTTGGCCTATATTCCATAATTAGATAGAGATACAGATATAGCAAAAGTTTGCACACCCTCAGGACAAAAGATGAAAATTAATACCAATAGAAAAATATAAAAAGTATAAAATTATTACTATATACAATACACAGTACCATTCAAAGTACCAGTCATAAGGACACACCTTATAAGTCAGTGTTTTTTGTTTATTTTATTAATTAAAAGTCACTTCATGTCTTAAAGTACCGTAATGATGGACTGTTGTTTCTCTTTACTTAGTTGAGTGGTTCTTGACATCATACGGATTACTACAGTTGTTGAATAGAGCTATTTACTGTATTTTTCTTATTTACTATTTACTGTTTAATCTCAAACATATTAAGAAGGCAATAAACTAGCCCACTAATTAACTTTTGATAAGGCATACCTGTTAATTGAAAAGCATTCCAGGTGACTACCTCATGAAGCTGGTTAAGATAATGCCAGTAGTGTGCAAAGCGTCATCAAAGTAAACGGTGGCTACTTTGAAGAATATAAAATATGAAACGTTTTGGTTTTTTAACACTTTTTGTTTACCACATAATACCATATACAGTTAGGTCCAGAAATATTTGGACAGAGGCAACATTTTTCTAATTTTGGTTCTGTACATTACCACAATGAATTGTGAACAAAACAATTCAGATGGGGGCGGCACGGTGGTGTAGTGGTTAGCGCTGTCGCCTCACAGCAAGAAGGTCCTGGGTTCGAGCCCCGGGGCCGGCGAGGGCCTTTCTGTGTGGAGTTTGCATGTTCTCCCCGTGTCCGCGTGGGTTTCCTCCGGGTGCTCCGGTTTCCCCCACAGTCCAAAGACATGCAGGATAGGTTAACTGGTGACTCTAAATTGACCGTAGGTGTGAATGTGAGTGTGAATGGTTGTCTGTGTCTATGTGTCAGCCCTGTGATGACCTGGCGACTTGTCCAGGGTGTACCCCGCCTTTCGCCCGTAGTCAGCTGGGATAGGCTCCAGCTTGCCTGCGACCCTGTAGAAGGATAAAGCGGCTAGAGATAATGAGATGAGAGACAATTCAGATGCAGTTGAAGTTCAGACTTTCAGCTTTAATTCAGTGGGTTGAACAAAATGATTGCATAAAAATGTGAGGAACTAAAGCATTTTTTTAAACACAATCCCTTCATTTCAGGGCCTCAAAAGTAATTGGACAAATTAAATAATTGTAAATAAAATGTTCATTTCTAATACTTGGTTGAAAACCCTTTGTTGGCAATGACTGCCTGAAGTCTTGAACTCATGGACATCACCAGACGCTGTGTTTCCTCTTTTTAATGCTCTGCCAGGCAGCGGTTTTCAGTTACTGTTTGTTTGTGGGCCTTTCTGTCTGAAGTTTAGTCTTTAATAAGTGAAATGCATGCTCAATTGGGTTGAGATCAGGTGGCTGACTTGGCCATTCAAGAATATTCCACTTCTTTGCTTTAATAAACTCCTGGGTTGCTTTGGCTTTATGTTTTGGGTCATTGTCCATCTGTATTATGAAACGCCGACCAATCAGTTTGGCTGGATTTGAGCACACAGTATGTCTCTGAATACCTCAGAATTCATCCGGCTGCTTCTGTCCTGTGTCACATCATCAATAAACACTAGTGACCCAGTGCCACTGGCAGCCATGCATGCCCAAGCCATCACGCTGCCTCTGCCGTGTTTTACAGATGATGTGGTATGCTTTGGATCATGAGCTGTACCACGCCTTCGCCATACTTTTTTCTTTCCATCATTCTGGTAGAGGTTGAGCTTGGTTTCATCTGTCCAAAGAATGTTCTTCCAGAACTGTGCTGGCTTTTTTAGATGTTTTTTAGCAAAGTCCAATCTAGCCTTTTTATTCTTGAGGCTTATGAGTGGCTTGCACCGTGCAGTGAACCCTCTGTATTTACTTTCATGGAGTCTTCTCTTTATGGTAGATTTGGATATTGATACGCCTACCTCCTGGAGAGTGTTGTTCACTTGGTTGGCTGTTGTGAAGGGGTTTCTCTTCACCATGGAAATTATTCTGCGATCATCCACTATTGTTGTCTTCTGTGAGTGTCCAGGTCTTTTTGCATTGATGAGTTCACTAGCGCTTTCTTTCTTTCTCAGGATGTACCAAACTGTAGATTTTGCCACTCCTAATATTGTAGCAATTTCTCGGATGGTTTTTTTCTGTTTTCGCAGCTTAAGGATGGCTTGTTTCACCTGCATGGAGAGCTCCTTTGACCGCATGTTTTCTTCACAGCAAAATCTTCCAAATGCAAGCACCACACCTCAAATCAACTCCAGGCCTTTTATCTGCTTAATTGAGAATGACATAATGAAGGAATTTCCCACACCTGCCCATGAAATAGCCTTTGAGTCAATTGTCCAATTACTTTTGATCCCTTTAAAAACAGGGTGGCACATGTTAAGGAGCTGAAGCTCCTAAACCCTTCATCCAATTTTAATGTGGATACCCTCAAATGAAAGCTGAAAGTCTGGACTTTATGTCCATGTCCATTATATAACTATAACTTGAATATGTTTCAGTAAACAGGTAAAAAAAAAAAAAAATTGTGTCAGTGTCCAAATATATATGGACCTAACTGTATGTTCCATATGTTATTTCATAGTTTTGATGTCTTTGTAGTTTGACTATTCTCTACATTGTTCTACAATGTAGAGAATAGTCAAACTACAGAAACAGCTACAAATGAGTAGGTGTGTCCAAAGATTTGACTGGTTATATATGTTTGCATTTTTCCTCGTTTTAGCCAAAGCTTCTGTCATATCATCCGAAACAAACTTTTGCAAACTTTTGGTTCCTGGCTCCAAAAAAGCTCTGCACATTCTTCCTTATATATTTATTACAACTCTGCCAGATTGCTTGCCCAGTCTTTTCCTGTTCAACTTGACATATTTGTTATAATTGGCAGATCTCATAAACTGCCTTCTGGAGACTGAGAGGGTCATTGCAACATTCTTCTCAGAATTTTTTTGTTGATTGAGCCTTATGTTTTGTCTTGTTGCTGGATATATCCTTATTTAATTTTTTAACATCTTGGAACTATTGTTGTTGTTGTTGTTGATGATGATGATGATGATGATGATGATGATGATGATGATGATGAATCATTTTCGTTTCTAATATATAAAAAGCCTAGGGAGATGCAGTGATTGGTGCAGCTTATAAAACAGGAAGTCACTAGTGATGAGCAATGCTTATTGTTTTCTCATCAGCCTATTAATCTAAAATATTTCTTTAAAAAGCATAAGTTTTAACAAATCATGTCCAATACATATCTATCAAAGAAATTCACTCAGTTAAAGTGGAAGGAGAGATTGTGTATGACAGCTGACAGTTGTCATAGATTGTAATCCTTGCATCATTATGGTAACACTCTATAAAGTTAAAAAAATTAAAGATGTTTTTCATCTCATTATACAATTTGCATTTCATGTGACCACACAAGTTCAGATATCTCCAAAGAACTTATGTAAGATGTGTGCCAGAATGTAATTTGGAACTGACTACACTTGATCCTGAAATGAAAGACAAAGAAAGAAACACAATGAAAACCATCATTTGCAAATCATGAAAGAAGCTTCAGCTAGGAACAGGATGTAAAAGTTATTCATTAGGGATCCTCAGACTTCCTGATACTCAACACACTTCAGGAATGTGGGTTTTTGTTTTAGTCATTATCCAGTAACAATTCTCTGAATTCCAAAGATAACTCAGAAGACACAACTTCCTTGAGAAATTAACTTTCACACCTGCAAAAAAGATGCCTTATTGTGACCATGAAGGTTTTCATCATCCAGGACTTTTAGTACTAAATAGAAAGTCATGGTGACTGGACTTGTTGTCTAATCTTCCAGTTTTAATCTTTAACATTATAACAGTTGCCTTGACTTACTCCTGCTGTCTTCTGATATTGTGTTTTAAAGGATAGCTTTTTCACATAGTGTCCTTGATGTACTTGATTGGATGCAAAACTGAGCATATTTGATTGATATAGAGCATTGGCTGGATGAGAAAAACAAGACCTTGAAGATTTGTACTTTGGTGAGGAATATAGTACCTCCAGAAACTGTTCACCCCAGTAATGATTTCTCTGCTGTGCCACAACATTATTAAGATGTCCTTATAATTTTTATTTTTTCATCTAAACACTGTTTAATTGATAAGAATTAATCCTCCAGAGTCAATACTAAGTACATTGTCCTTTTGCAGTTATTACAGATTTAAGTCCTGAATATGTCTCTATGAGCTCTCCACATTTGAATTTGGGCATTTTCTCCCATTGCTTCATGCAGATTTTCTCCAGCTTTTCTGAAATAATATGAAGAATGTAAATGGACAATAATTTTCAGGTCATGCCACATATTTTCAATTGGATTTAAGTCTGGCCTTCGACCTTTTTTCATGCTATTCCTTTGTAGATTTTGCCCTGTGTAGTTTTTAGGTCATTGTCCTGTTGGCATGTAAATTTTTGCTCTAGATTTCTGGCCAACTGGAACAGGTTCTCCTCAATAATTTGCTTGTATTTGGCAAAATTGCTCTTTGATGGCAGCAAGCTGGCGGCACAGTGGTGTAGTGGTTAGCACTGTTGCCTCACAGCAAGAAAGCTCTGGGTTCAAGCCCAGCAGCTGATGGGGGCCTTTCTGCGTGGAGTTTGCATGTTCTCCCGTGCCTGCATGGCTTTCTTTTGGGTGCTCTGGTTTCCCCCACAGTCCAAAGACATGCAGGTTCAGCTAATTGGTGGCTCTAAATTGACTGTAGGTGTGAGTGTAAATGGTTGTTTGTCTCTATGTGTCAGATGATCTGGCGACTTGTCCAGGGTGTACCCTGCCTCTTGCCCATAGTCAGCTGGGATAGGCTCCAGCTTGCCTGTGACCCTCCACAGGATAAGCGGTTACAGATAATGGATGGCAACAAGCTTTTGTCAGGACGCAGGCACTTACTGATGTAATTGCAGAGAAGAGTGGGGAACAAACAGTAACAAAGCCAAATCGTGAAACAAGAATCGTGGTTGTGGACAGGTGAAGGTCGGTTGATTGGCAAACAGGACAGCGTAGACTAGACAGGAAGAATAGACGAGGAAGAGTAATGAAAATCAGAATAACAGTAAGCAGTCAGGAAGATAAGGATCAGTATGAACTGTAGAACCCAGGATGAGTGCTTGAGTGTGAGGTGTTTAAGTAGTGTAGTGTTGATTACAGATGCACTTCAGCTGTGTTCAATACTCTGGTGACTGGGGGCACTGTGGTTCATGGGCATTGTAGTCTTGAGCGGCCATGTTTGTAGTTTGTTCAGCGCTGCCTTTCTCAACACTCATACTGACAGCTTTCCAGTTCCTCCAGCAACCCCAGAGCATGATGCTACCACCACCATCCTAGTGTTGTAGTACTTGAAACCGGTCTCAAGACCATTTTTTGAAAGTCTCAGTCTCGTCTCAGGATCAACCACATTTTTACTCTGTCTTCCTTATCCCAGGATCCTCGAATTTTATTTCAAGACCAGTCAAGACCACAATTGTAGGGATATCACTAAATTGCCTTAGCATTATCTGATTTATTTGTTAACATCATTACTGTGATTGGATGTAAAACTTCCTGCTTCAAATGCAACCAATAAAGTGACTCATTCAAAATGTTCATTACTGTTAATGGCTGTCACCCCTCCCCACCCCCTTCACACACACTGGTGTGGTCCTGGTCTTGACTTGGTCTCACCCTGCTTTGGCCTTAGTCTTGACTTGGTTTCAACTCCTCAAAGTCTTGGTCTTGTTTCGGTCTTGATACACTCTGGTCTGGGTCATGACTTGATCTTGGTTTAGGTGGGCTTGACTACAATATTACTTGATGGTAGATATGGTGTTGCCTGGGAGTTGGGCTGTTTTTCTTCTGCATCAATCTAGCACAAAATCTTTTTCCAAAAGCTCTCAGGTTTTGTTACATGCCTTCAAGGAAACTACAGGCATGTCTTTATGTTAGCCTTTCTCAGAAGTGGTTTTCTAATCACTTTGTGAAGAGCTGATGATATTGTAGAGGTCTCCACATTTTTTCCTATTTCAGCCAGTGAGCTCTGTAGCACTTTCAGTGTTGCGGATTGTGAAGACTTCTCTGACAATTGCCCATGCGCTTAATTTAGAAAGACAGCATGCTCTTGGTATTTTCAACCAACAATGATTGCAGATTAACCTCAGAAGCAACAACATTGCCTCTACAAAAAGTAGTGTCTGGATTGTGCCATATTTTTCCACTTAATTATGATGGATTTCACAATTCTCCTAGGGAGGTCTAAATCTTTGCTGATGTTTTTCTAACCTTCTCTTTTTATCTCCAAACAATTTCATCTTGAAGCTTCAAAGGTAATTGTAGTTTGCTGCTCATGACAGCAAGACTGATCTCAGTCCTCTGAACTGTGAGACCTCCTAAAGTCAGTAGAATTCTTTGAGCAATTGTTTAAGTGGACACAGATGGATTTAAAAGTGTTCATGGGTGGACCCTGTTCAACATCCATCCATCCATCCATCCATCCATCCATCCATACATACATACATAACTGTTTATCCTGTGCAGGGTTGCAGGCAAGCTGGAGCCTATCCCAGCTGACTTTGGGTGAGAGGCAGGGTACACCCTGGACAAGTCGCCAAATCATCGCAGGGCTAACACATGAAGACAAACAACCATTCACACTCACATTCACACTCATGGCCAATTTAGAGCCACCAATTAACCTAACCTGCCTGTCTTTGGATTGTGGGGAAAACTGGAGCACCCAGAGGAGTCCCATGCAGACACAGGGAGAACATGTAAACTCCACACAAAAAGGCCTCTGTCGGCCACTGGGCTCGAACTCAGAACCTTCTTGCTGTGAGGTGACCGTGTAAACCACGACACCACCATGCTGCCCCCTATTCAACATAGTGTAATTTTTAAAAAAGTAAATATAAATACCCCAAAATAATACTGAAGTCAAGTCAACTTTATTGTCAAATATGCTATACATGCTCAACATACAGCACAGATGAAATTTCAGTCCTCTCTGACCCATGGTGCAAACAGACAATGCAATAAATAAAAATAGAATAATTGAAATAAACAACAGTATAAACACTCTAGATAAGAAATAGACATAGACTAAACACTCATATATATATATATACACACACACACACACGCATATATATATACAGGGCGGCACGGTGGTGTAGTGGTTAGCGCTGTCGCCTCACAGCAAGAAGGTCCTGGGTTCGAGCCCCGGGGCCGGCGAGGGCCTTTCTGTGCGGAGTTTGCATGTTCTCCCCGTGTCCGCGTGGGTTTCCTCCGGGTGCTCCGGTTTCCCCCACAGTCCAAAGACATGCAGGTTAGGTTAACTGGTGACTCTAAATTGACCGTAGGTGTGAATGTGAGTGTGAATGGTTGTCTGTGTCTATGTGTCAGCCCTGTGATGACCTGGCGACTTGTCCAGGGTGTACCCCGCCTTTCGCCCATAGTCAGCTGGGATGGGCTCCAGCTTGCCTGCGACCCTGTAGAAGGATAAAGCGGCTAGAGATAATGAGATGAGATATATATATACAGTGGTGCTTGAAAGTTTGTGAACCCCTTAGAATTTTCTATATTTCTGCATAAATATGACCTAAAACATCAGATTTTCACACAAGTCCTTAAAGTTGATAAAGAGAACCCAGTTAAACAAATGAGACAAAAATATTATACTTGGTCATTTATTTATTGAGGAAAATGATCCAATATTACATATCTGTGAGTGGCAAAAGTATGTGAACCTTTGCTTTCAGTATCTGGTGTGACCCCCTTGTGCAGCAATAACTGCAACTAAACGTTTGCGGTAACTGTTGATCAGTCCTGCACACCGGCTTGGAGGAATTTTAGCCTATTCCTCTGTACAGAACAGCTTCAACTCTGGGATGTTGGTGGGTTTCCTCACATGAACTGCTCACTTCAGGTCCTTCCACAACATTTCGATTGGATTAAGGTCAGGACTTTGACTTGGCCATTCCAAAACATTAACTTTATCCCTCTTTAACCATTCTTTGGTAGAACGACTTGTGTGCTTAGGGTTGTTGTCTTGCTGCATGACCCACCTTCTCTTGAGATTCACTTCATGGACAGATGTCATGACATTTTCCTTTAGAATTTGCTGGTATAATTCAGAATTCATTGTTCCATCAATGATGGCAAGCCGTCCTGGCCCAGATGCAGTAAAACAGGCCCAAACCATGATACTGCCACCACCATGTTTCACAGATGGGATAAGGTTCTGATGCTGGAATGCAGTGTTTTCCTTTCTCCAAACATAACGCTTCTCATTTAAACCAAAAAGTTCTATTTCGGTCTCATCCATCCACAAAACATTTTTCCAATAACCTTCTGGCTTGTCCACGTGATCTTTTGCAAACTGCAGACGAGCAGCAATGTTCTTTTTGGAGAGCAGTGGCTTTCCCCTTGCAACCCTGCCATGCACACCATTGTTGTTCAGTGTTCTCCTGATGGTGGAATCATGAACATTAACATTAGCCAATGTGAGAGAGGCCTTCAGTTGCTTAGAAGTTACCCTGGGGTCTTTTATGACCTCACCGACTATTACACACCTTGCTTTTGGAGTGATCTTTGCTGGTCGACCACTCCTGGGGAGGGTATCAATGGCCTTGTATTTCCTCCATTTGTACACAATCTGTCTGTCTGTAGATTGGTGGAGTCCAAACTCTTTAGAGATGGTTTTGTAACCTTTTCCAGCCTGATGAGCATCAACAACGCTTTTTCTGAGCTCCTCAGAAATCTCCTTTGTTCGTGCCATGATACACTTCCACAAACATGTGTTGTGAAGATCAGACTTTGATAGATCCCTATTCTTTAAATAAAACAGGGTGCCCACTCACACCTGATTGTCATCCCATTGATTGAAAACACCTGACTCGAATTTCACCTTTAAATTTACTGCTAATCCTAGAGGTTCACATACTTTTGCCACTCACAGATATGTAATATTGGATCATTTTCCTCAATAAATAAATGACCAAGTATAATATTTTTGTCTCATTTGTTTAATTGGGTTCTCTTTATCTACTTTTAGGACTTGTGTGAAAATCTGATGATGTTTTAGATCATATTTATGCAGAAATAGAGAAAATTCTAAAGGGTTCACAAACTTTCAAGCACCACTGTGTGTGTATATATATATATATATATATATATATATATATATATATATATATATATATATACGCATATAAATTGAAGCAAAAGGACATAAAATAAACAATCAAGGGCACTTGAGGTATAGCAGGTAAACATGAAATAAGCAGTATAAACAATAAGTGAAGTATTTTCTAAGTGACAGGGAATGGTGTTTTTTTTTTTTTCCTGACCATGATGCTTTATTTGGTATATTAACATATGCATAATCTTCATATTTCCTCTCATAAGGGATAAATAAGGTTTTGTTTTTTTTCAATCATTATTTGGCTCAGTGTTTGGCCTGTGTCTGCTAAAGCCCGGTTTAGACTATGCGATTACAGTGATCTTAATAAGATTAATTTGCATTAACGTGTTTTCCATAGCAGATTATACTATGAAGATCCTCTAATGATGGACCAGTGATTAAAGAAAGTTGTTCTTCTTCCATCATCAGTTAGCATGATATGGGCTCATGCAGAAAACCAGATTGCATAAACAGAACCATTCTTCAAAATGAGCTTGAAATAATACTGATAGCTTTTTTGTCTGTTAGCATGTTTTGTTTACATTTTACAATTAGTGACTAGTGTATTTATAATTGTCCCTTGAGTTTGTTCGTAATGTCGCAGTCAAAGCCACCTAATTTGAGACAAAGACATGACCAAGACCAGAGTGTATCAATACGGAGACAAGACCAAGATTTTGAGGGTTTGAGACCAAGTCAAGACCAGGACCAGACCAGTGGGTGTGAAAGGGGGTGGGGAGGGGTGACAGCCATTATTAACAGTAATGAAAATTTTGAATTTGCAATGAGTCACATTATTGGTTGCATTTGAAGCAAGAAATTTTACATCCAATCACAGTAATGATGTTAACAAATAAATCAGACGATGCACAGGCAATTTAGTGAAATCCCCACAGTTGTGGTCTTGACCGGTCTTGAAATAAAATCCAGAGTGTCTATGTCTGAGACCGAGACAAGACAGAGTAAAAATGCAGTCGATTCCAAGACGAGGCCAAGACCTTCAAAAAGTGGTGTTGAGACCGATTTCAAGTATTACAACACTTTTTATTCATGATCCTTTTGTAGCAGAGCTCTGAAAGCACTCTGAGATTTAAATACACACAATTTGGCAGTGCTCAGGTGTTATTGGGAAACATGAAGAAAATCTTACACAGTCAGTCCTGGCATTTGAAGAAGAGGAGAACGGTAGATAAACAACCAATAGAACAGTTAATATCCAGAGCTAAAAGCCCTATGAAGCAGCCAAGTCTTACTAATACTCATATTAGTGTTTCACACTGACTGCTCTCTGACAAGAAGCTTAAGCCAGTCTTTTTCATGCTCTCTCTCTCTCCCTCTCTCACGCGCACGCACACACACACTCACTCTCACACACACACACACACACACACACACACACACACACACACACACACACAGTTCTTTTCATTCTGAGTATCAGTGCATATAGTGGTTGTGGAAAAGAATCTCATATATAGAAAATCTCTGTTTTTAACTTGGCTTTCATGCCTTGGCTTTTTTTTTTTGGCCAAACTTTTATGAAACGATAGTTAAAAAAGTATTTCAAGATTTGTACTTTCAATCAGAACTACCTAATGCAGATATGTGAAATGATGAACAAGATAATTACAAGTGAATCAAAAGCCTATATAAATAGCTAATTACATTTATGGCACATTGTATTTGTGCTGAACTTATATAAAAGCTTTTATCAGCAAACAAGTAAACACTAATGTTCACATCAACACAATGATTTTGGGATTTACACTCGCCATATGTTTATTAGTCATTAACTACACATTCTATTCAGCCAGTTACAGGCTCATTGAAATTTGATAGTTGAAGATTAAGGGAGGAAACATAACCTGGTTTTTGTTTGTTTGTTTGTTTGTTTGTTTGTTTGTTTGTTTGTTTGTTTGTTTGTTTGTTTCCAGTCTTCAACTATCCAGTTTGGGTGAGTCCATGCCCATGATAGGCTCAGATGACTGTTCTTGGCTGACATGACTGGAACCATGGTTCGAATTACGTGGGAGCCAGTGGGAGCTGAGCTCCCATAGAGTGAGGACTGGCTCCCATGAACACAGGAAATTATATATCAGTGGGGGTCTCTAAAAATGCAGCATCATTATATTTTAATCACAAATAAAGCTCATTTTCCTTCAATATACTGAGTAATATTTATGGTAAAGATAGACACATAGGGCGGCATGGTGGTGTAGTGGTTAGCGCTGTCGCCTCACAGCAAGAAGGTCCTGGGTTCGAGCCCCGGGGCCGGCGAGGGCCTTTCTGTGCGGAGTTTGCATGTTCTCCCCGTGTCCGCGTGGGTTTCCTCCAGGTGCTCCGGTTTCCCCCACAGTCCAAAGACATGCAGGTTAGGTTAACTGGTGACTCTAAATTGACCGTAGGTGTGAATGTGAGTGTGAATGGTTGTCTGTGTCTATGTGTCAGCCCTGTGATGACCTGGCGACTTGTCCAGGGTGTACCCCGCCTTTCGCCCGTAGTCAGCTGGGATAGGCTCCAGCTTGCCTGCGACCCTGTAGAAGGATAAAGCGGCTAGAGATAATGAGATGAGATAGACACATAGCTTTAAATAATAATAAGAATAAACGTGTTTTCCAAAAGAATGCATTACAGCTAGGTGCATACTCTCATGAATGCAGCACAACCACGTGATTATGCGCACAAACTTTCCTTTTGAGATGAGAGCTCGCGAACATCAACAGACACACACACATTCATCCTTTCAGGAGAAGAACCACTTGACCTTGGTTTCATTCACTGGTTAAGTTTTCAAGAAAAAGCTCAATAAGCTAGAGACAAATAGCTACCATGCCACTGAAAAAAAAAGCCACTACTGGTGCCGATGTCATGTTCAGCCCTGACACATTTCGGTTTCTGTTCATCCAATCATGGATAAAGAAAGAACATCGGACATCAGCATCATGGGTTCCTGGAGCATGACCACAGCCTGCTGAAAACAGACCACTTTGGTCTATTTTGTCTGCGTACTTGCAAGAGAATGGCTTTTACTTTCTACTAGTGGAATGCATTGTCCCTCTGTTTAAAGTGTAGGCTATAGGAAAATAGCAAAAACAATATGTTGAACAACAGCAACAACAACAAAAGACTACTCTGTGTGTATGCAAGTATAGCCTAATGAACCATGTAGCCTCTCATTCACAGAAAGCATGCCTGTTAGGTTATGTATTTACAGTGCCTTGAAAAAGTATTCATACCCCTTGAACTTTTTCACATTTTTCCACCTTACAACCACAAACTTAAAAGTTTTTTATTGAGATTTTATGTGATAGACCAACACAGAGTAGTACATAATTGTGAAGTGAAACAAAAATGATAAATGGTCTTCAAATTTTTAAACAAATAAAAATCTGAAAAATGTGATGTGCATTAGTATTCAGCCCCCCCTGCATCAATACTTTGTAGAGCCACCTTTTGCTGCAATTACAGCTGCAAGTCTTTTGTGGTATGTCTCTACCAGCTTTGCACATCTAGACACTGAAATTTTTGCCCATTCTTCTTTCCAAAATAGCTCAAACTAAGCCAGATTGGATGGAGAGCGTCTGTGAACAGCAATTTTCAAGTCTTGCCACAGATGCTCAATGGGATTTAGGTCTGGACTTTGACTGGGCCATTCTAACACATGAATATTCTTTGATCTAAGCCATTCCATTGTAGCTCTGGCTGTATGTTTAGGGTCATTGTCTTGCTGGAAGGTGAATCTCCTTCCCAGTCTCAAGTATTTTGCAGCCTCCAACAGGTTTTCTTCCAGGATTGCCCTGTATTTAGGTCCATCCATCTTCCCATCAACTCTGACCAGCTTCCCTGTCCCTGCTGAAGAAAAGCATCCCCATAGCATGATGCTGCTTTAAGTCGTTCAAATTCTGTAAAGCTGCTTTGCGACAATGTTTATTGTTAAAAGCGCTATACAAATAAACTTGATTTGATTTGAAACTTGATGCTGCCACCACCATGTTTCACAGTGGGGATGGTGTGTGCAGGGTGATGAGCAGTGTTAGTTTTCCGCCACACATAGCGCTTTTCATTTAGGCCAAAAAGTTCAATTTTGGTCTCATCTGACCAAATCACCTTCTTCCACATGTTTGCTGTGTCCCCTACATGGCTTCTGGCAAACTGCAAACAGGACTTCTTATGCCTGTCTTTCAACAATGGCTTTCTTCTTGCCACTCTTCCAAAAAGGCCAGATTTGTGGAGTGTACGACTTATAGTTGTCCTGTGCACAGATTCTCCCACCTGAGCTGTGGATTTCTGCAGCTCCTCCAGAGTGATCATGGGCCTCTTGGCTACTTCTCTGACCAGTGCTCTCCTTGCTCGCTCTGTCAGTTTAGGTGGATGGCCATGTCTTGGTAGGTTTACAGTTGTGCCATACTTTTTCCATTTTTGAATGATTGATTGAACAGTGCTTCTTGAGATGTTCAGAGCTTGGGATATTTTTTATAACCTAACCCTGCTTTAAACTTCTCCAGAACTTTATCCCTGACCTGTCTGGTGAGTTCTTTGGTCTTCATGATGCTGTTTGTTCTTCAGTGTTCTCTAACAAACCACTGAGGCCTTCACAGAACAAATGTATTTATGTTGAGAGTAAATTACACACAGTAGGACTCTATTAACTAATTAGATGACTTCTGAAGGCAATTGATTGCACTGGATTGCATTTAGAGGTATCAGAGTACAGGGGGCTGAATACTAATGCACACCACATTTTTCAGATTTTTATTTGTTTAAAATTTTGAAGACCATTTATCATTTTTGTTTTACTTCACAATTATGTGCTAATCTGTGTTGGTCTATCACATAAAATCTCAATAAAAAACTTTTAAGTTCGTGGTTGTAAGGTGGAAAAATGTGAAAAATTTCAAGGGGTATGAATACTTTTTCAAGGCACTGTACACCTTCATCAGTCTGAGGTTACTAAGAGTAACTTTGTAGAGGTGTTTAAATTAGCAAAGGCGATGTCTGATGCTGTAGTATGCTCTGGCCCCATCCCAATGTGGCGTGGTGATGTAGCTTACAGTAGGTTATGCTCACTGAACTGCTGGCTGTCCAGGTGATGCTCTGAAAACAGCGTGGGCTTTATAGATAATTGGGCTAATTTTGAGGGCACTGCTGGCCTGTTAGGGCAGGACAGTATCCATGCCACGTGGGAAGGTGCTGCTCTCATTTCCTGCAGCATAGGTCATAGTCTCAGAACAGGCCTAGTTAATTTCTGACAATCCAGAGCCAAGGTCAGGGAGCAGACAAATAGGCTAAACCAGCTGTCTGCTAGCTGCACAGAGTTGTCACTCAGGGTCCACTACATCGAGACTGTGTCTGTTCCCTGAGCAAAACAAAAAAGTAGAAATACTCAGATAGTTTGTTCCAGTAACCTAATCAATATAAAATTAGATCATACTGACTGTACAGCCGCTGCCAGCACCTTTGATCTAAAGGTGGGGCTATTAAATATTAGATCTCTTACTTGTAAAGCGCTAATGGTTAATGAACTCATTACTGATCAGGAGTTTAATGTACTTTGTTAACTGAAACATGGATTAAGCCAAATGAATATATAGCATTCAATGAAGCTAGTCCTCCTGCATACAGTTATATACACCAGCCTCATCTAACTGGCAGAGGAGGAGGCGTTGCGGTCAGTGGTCAAGTTGTAAAATCAAACCAGGGGGGATGGTGAAACTTTTAGTCATGTGTCGACCCATTGGTCGGTGGGAAACTGGTTTGCTTTTAGGAGGGTTTGCACACAACGTAGGTCTGTGGACCTTGTTCATTTACCAGACATACAGTTTTTTGTGCTGATAAAGTGTGTAGTACACACTGTGTACCCTTTTTATTGTTGTAAAAAAAACATAATACACTGGTATTTTACTGTAAAACATGCACAGTGTGGATATCATGTGTCATATTTAGTCAGTCTCCTTGCTGACATACCTACCACATTCTCCATATTAGGGTGAAATGCAGATGACAAATTTGAAGTGTAACTTCATAGTCATGGTAGGCTCCTTTTAAATCGTTTGGTAAATAATTTATTAAAACCTCAGCAGGCAATGTAAATGAACAACTGAATCTTTTCATATCAAGTCAATAGAATTTTTATTCAAAGCTGAACATTGGGAACATTGAGTTAAATACAGAGGTAGGTAGGTAACCAATGAGCTAAAACAAGCAACAGTAAATTGTAAATCAGACTAAACTTCCTAAAAGATGTTTGAGGCATTATGCATTTTTTTTATTTTTTCCTTTTTGTTATTATTGTGTTTATTCTTATGAGTAATGCAAATTATATATGTCCATACCGGTTATTATTTTAATGGAAAGAAAAGTACTTATAATGTCATTTCTGATTTATTTATTATCTGAACGAGGATTTGAGCTTTGAAAAATGACCGGATTCTTTCTGTAACGTTGATTCTCGCTGTTATCTAGGTCACGTGACACCTTAACATTGATGGTTACCAAGGAGCTTCCTTGGATACTTTGATACTTTGCTTCGATACATACCAGCACTTTGATACATACTGGATACAAGCTAGCAAAATGAGTTAAAAGCAGGCATCTTTGGAAAGTTTCTTTGGAACGGGGAAAAGGCCCATTGAGGAGACAGAAGAAGAGCCTATGATGAAGAAAAAGAAAGCTGCATTTTAGCAGACACTTTGTCGAGTCCTACACCAATCCTGCTCTGCCTTACATGTTGTGACCAGCTCTCTAATGAGGCAATGAAGCCTTCAAAACTGCTAGTGTCGTTTATTTTAGCCTTCCTGTCTTGAATAACACTTTTTGTTGCCTGAAGAATAACAAACGAACGTCCAGGCTGATTAAATTAATGGCCTTATACAAGAAATCCAAGCTAACATGAACCTGAGTAAGCTATCGATAGCTGGCTAGACTCCAAATGAACATTCATTATGATAGCTGTGTTGTTATCCGCCGCCCACAAATTAGGCTACATATCGGTAACTTTACAGCATGATAGTGGGCTCACAGAAAGTGTGACTGATATTCGTAACTCTTGACTTACCTCCTGAAATGTTTTTTCTTGCGATCTTAAATCCGAACTTGCTTAGGTCTTGCTGTCCACTCCGCTTGGCCATGATGCTGCAATCCGCTGCTGTTACTGACGCCGAATGAAATAAAAAATAACGGAACCCCAACTGAATGTCACCTCCTCAAACGCTTCGCTTGCGCGTGCCCTCTCTCGCGGTAGCTTATTGTATGCTCAGTTTCAGCAAAGCTACGTGGAATGGCATTTCTAATTCCAATGTTAAATAGAAGTAATGTCCACATTTATTGATAAAATTGCTCAAGGGAAGGGAGGGGGGATGCCCATTTTAGAGAGGGGATGATTTTGACCATTTTTTATTCCAGGGGGGATGGCATCCCCCCCATCCCCCCTCAACTCGAGTACAGGTTGCGGTTATTTATAATGATTATCTAGGTGTAACACAAAAACCTGGTTATAAATTTAATACATTTGTAGTTCTTCATACTAATATAATGTATGTAGCCTCAAAAAATAGGTCTACCCAGTTAATTCCGTTACTTATTATTTACAGGCCCCCGGGGCCATATTCTGAGTTTCTTTCTGAATTTGCAGATTTTATCTCAGATCTGGTTATTTCCTTAGACAAAGCTTTAGTTGTCGGAAATTTTAATATTCACTCCGATAACCCAGAAGATCCTTTGAAAACAGCGTTTGTGTCCATTTTAGATTCAGTAGGGTTTAATCAGAATGTCATAGGACCGACCCATAATGATGGTCACACCCTCGATCTAATACTAACATTCAGGTTAAACGTAGAAAATATAATCATACTTCCACAGTCTGAAGTTATCTCAGATCATTCTCATCTCATTCAAAATATGTCTGAGTAATAATATATGCACCTCACCACGCTACTGTATTAAACGTGCATTCACGTCAACTACTGCACAGAGCTTTATAAATTATCTCCCAGAGTTATCAACTTTGACTGAGTCACTGTCAGCCCCCGCAGAACTTGATCAGGCAACTGAATTCTTAGAGTCAACATTCCACCATACTTTAGATAATGTAGCTCCTCTTAAAATGAAAATGGTCAGAGACAAAAAATTAGCACCCTGGTATAATGATGACACTCGCACATTAAAACAGACCACTCAAAAATTGGAACGTAAATGGCATCAAACAAAATTGGTAGTGTTCAAATTAGCATGGAACGAGAGCTTCCTGAAGTATAGAAAAGCTCTTAGTGCTGCTAGATCAACAGATCTCTCCTCCCTAACAGAAGATAACAAAAGTAATCCTAGATTCCTATTTAATACTGTAGCAAAATTAACCAGGAATAAGTCCACTATAGACACATGCACACCTGTAGTATGTAGTAGCAACAATTTCATGAATTTTTTAGTGACAAAATTGAGAATATCCAACAAAAAAATTCAAACTACTAATTTAAGGTTAGACAATGTAACCCTGTAGTTAACAATATAACTGTATCAGATCAGCAATTAGAATGTTTTACTCCCCTAAGAGAAACTGAATTGCTTTCATTAATCTCGGCATCAAAAGCCTCAACTTGTGTACTAGATCCCTTACCTACATGTCTATTCAAACAGATAATACCTGAAGTAATTGAACCACTTCTAAAAATAATAAATTCTTCTCTTATGATTGGCTATATACCCAAATCCTTTAAACTAGCAGTTATCAAACCCCTGATTAAAAAACCTGACCTTGATCCCTGTCAGCTGCCCAATTATCGGCCAATATCAAACCTCCCCTTTATCTCCAAGGTCCTTGAAAAAGCTGTGGCACAGCAGTTATGCTCATATTTAGATAGGAATAACATCCATGAAATGTATCAGTCAGGATTTAGACCTCATCATAGCACAGAGACAGCTCTGGTTAAAGTAATAAATGACCTACTGTTGGCGTCTGATCAGGGCTGTGTCTCACTGCTTGTGTTGCTTGGCCTTAGTGCAGCATTTGATACCACTGACCATTCCATTCTTCTAGATAGACTAGAAAATGTTATGAGAGTTAAGGGAACGGCCCTCTCCTGGCTCAAGTCTTATTTAACTGATCACTATCAGTATGTTGATGTAAATGGTGATATTTCTAGACGTACTGAGGTAAAGTTTGGTGTTCCACAAGGTTCTGTCTTGGGTCCACTGCTTTTTTTCTTTATATATTTTAACTCTGGGTGATATTATTCGTAAACATTGCATTAGCTTCCACTGTTATGCTGATGACACACAGTTGTATGTTTCTGCAAAACCTGATGAGAGACACCAGCTTAATAGAATTGAGGAATGTGTAAAGGACATTAGACACTGGATGCTTATTAACTTCCTTCTGCTTAACTCTGACAAGACTGAAGTACTTGTACTAGGACCACATGCAGCTAGAAGTAAGTTTTCTGATTACACAGGAACTTTGGATGGCCTCTCTGTTTCTTCACGAGCAGCAGTAAAAGACCTCGGAGTGATTATTGACCCCAGTCTTTCATTCGAAACTCACATTGATAACATCGCCTGGATAGTTTTCTTTCATCTCAGAAATATTGCTAAGATAATTTAATGTCACTACATGACGTGGAAAAACTAGTTCATGCTTTCGTTACCTCCAGGTTGATTTATTGTAATGCCTTACTGTCTGGATGTTCCAATAAGTGCATAAACAAGCTCCAGTTAGTTCAAAATGCAGCAGCAAGAGTCCTTACTAGAACTAGAAAATATGACCACATCACCCCTGTCTTATCCACACTGCATTGGCTCCCAATCAAATTTCGTATTGATTATAAAATACTACTATTAACCTTTAAAGCACTGAATGTTCTCGCACCACAGTACCTGAGCGAACTTCTGGTCATGTTTGATGTGAATATTAACTTGACCTGTATCTGCATGATTTTTTTTTTTTTGCATTGCGCTGCTGCCACATGATTGGCTGATTAGATAATTGCATGAATGTGTTACAGGTGTTCCTAATAATGTGGATGGTGAGCGTACAGTTCCAAGCTACATGAACATCATTAGTTTGATACAGTTCAGTCACCAAAAATGCAATATAATCACAAGAACCACTTTTGATTGAGGTTCATGGTGGTTACTGTATATGTAGGGGGAAGAAAGAAAATATTTTCAGATATCTAACTCTTATTTTGCCTGTGAGCTGTGTGCAGAGGACATGTTTTTGGTTTGATGTGTAACATTAAACTGTACATCAAAACATACAGTGCAGTTTGGGCTTTGATCAGAAGGTTGTGGGTTTGAAGGTTCCTGGTTCTAGCAAGCTACCATTGTTAGGTCATTGACTGTCATTTGCTTAGCACAGCTTGTTTAAGACAAAAGCATCTGCTAAATGACTTAAATGCAGCAAACGGTGCATCAGGATCATATAGTGGAGGGTCGTCAGACATAGTGTTTTAGTAAACTGGGATGTATGGATGCTGTCAGTCCCCCACTCGCTTGCTCACTCGAGTTTGTTGATGGTGTAGTGGCTGCTGCTTTATGTCCCAAGGCTCCCTCATGCCTGTATTACCTTCTGGCTCTCCCCTTTTAGTCATGCTGTCATAGTTAGTTGCCAGAGTCCCTGCTTGTACTCAGTGCAATATGTATACCGTTCCTACTTATTCAGGTGACATTGGGCATACCTAACAACCTGTGGGTTTTTTTTTCCTTCCCCTCCCCCCAAATCTGTCCCTCTGAGTTACATGTTGGTCCTGGGATTGAGATGCTGACCTCTTCTGCTCCTCGGACCTGCCTGATCTATCCTGGTGCCCTGTGTCTGGTTGGAGTCTCATCACATCGCTCCTGTGGAGGGCAGCTCCATGTGGACAGTTGGGAGTCGCACCTGGAGGACGCTCCGGACTCTTGCAGTGGTGCTTTTGTGGCTGGGGACTGCAGTTGACTTGCTGACTTTAGGACTGCAGTTGACTTGCTGACTTTGGGACTGCGGTTGTCATGAACGGTTTTGCGCTCGGGTTTCTGTCGGTGGGGGGTTTATAGCATCAAAGAAGCTGATTTTATGTTAGGACTGTTAATGTTATAGTCATGTTGTCTGTTGTTGCCCAAATGAGGATGGGTTCCCTTTTGAGTCTGGTTCCTCTCGAGGTTTCGTCCTCATGTTGTCTGAGGGAGTTTTTCCTTGCCACCTTTGCCACAGGCTTGCTCATTGGGGATAGATTAGGGATAAAATTAGCTCATATTTTAAGTCATTCAAATTCTGTAAAGCTGCTTTGCAACAATGTCTCATCTCATCTCATTATCTGTAGCTGCTTTATCCTGTTCTACAGGGTCATGGAAAAGCTGGAGCCTATCCCAGCTGACTACAGGCGAAAGGCGGGGTACACCCTGGACAAGTCACCAGGTCATCACAGGGCTGACACATAGACACAGACAACCATTCACACTCACATTCATACCTACGGTCAATTTAGAGTTACCGGTTAACCTAACCTGAATGTCTTTGGACTGTGGGGGAAACCGGAGCACCCGGAGGAAACCCATGCGGACATGGGGAGAACATGCAAACTCTGCACAGAAAGGCCCTCGCCGGCCACGGGGCTCAAACCCGGACCTTCTTGCTGTGAGGCGACAGCGCTAACCACTACACCATCGTGCCGCCCTGCTTTGCAACAATGTTTATTGTTAAAAGCGCTATACAAATAAACTTGACTTGACTAGTGCAGTAATCCCAAATTATACAGATATCAGAAAATAGACAATAGATTATTGCAGTAGCACAATACTTACACCGAGACAGGAAGTGACACAAAAGATAGTGTGAAAGTTTGTAATGTTCTGTGTGCAACCTGCAGTGCGTGAAGTTTTGAAGTAGTTGGGTGGGAGTTGCTGTGGACTTGGGCAGTTGAGTAATTAGATAGTGTCTGGAAAGAAGCTAGGCCAGTGGTGTGTGGTTCAAGAGATGATGGGCCTGTAGCACCTCTGCAATGGCAGCTTGAGAAAGAGATGGCTGCTTGGATGTTTGGGGTCAGCAGCAATTTTCACTGCCCTGTACTTTGCATTGTTGGTGTATAGGTCCTTGATTTTGGCAACTTCACAGCTGATGATCCTCTCAGCCAAGTAGACCATTCGCTGCAGTCTGGAAGAGGCAGAGGGGAGCCAGACTGTCATTGAGGTTCTGAGCACACTCTATAGCTGAGCAAAATCTTTTCAGGAATGGATGTTGAGAGACATTGAGCTTCCTGAGTTGTCCTAGAAAGAATACTATTTGCTGTACTTTCTTGAGGATAGTGATTATATTGTTTCATTTCAGTCAGTTGGTGATGGTGGTCCCTAAGAATCTGAAAGATGCAACCTTGGGCACAGCTAAGCTATTGATTGTCAGGGGGTTGACAGGCAGAAGGATGCTTGCAGAAGTCAACCAGCATTTTGAATATCTTAGCAGCATTAAGTTCAATGTTATTAAGGGCACAGCATGCTGTAAGACAGTCTACTTCACTTCTCTAGGTGATCTCATCATTGGAAATGAGACCCACTGCAGTTATGTCATCCATGGATTTGATTATTTTGATATAGCTCTATGTTGTAGTGTAGTCCTTGGTGTAAAGAGAGTACAGGAATGGTGAGAGAACACAGCCCTGTGGTACTTCTGTGCTGACTGTCATGGAGTCTGAGAGGTGGGGGCCCACCTTCACACATTGGTGATCCATTGACAGGTGTTGGAGGCTGGATGAGTTTGCTGTTGAGTAGCTCAGAAAGAACAGTGTTGAAGGCAGAGCTAAATTCCACAAACAAGGTCCTTGCATAGGTGGTAGGAGAATCCAGGTGATGTAGGATGTGGTGAAGGCACATCCTGAGTCCTCAACTGGGCAGTAATGGGCCTGTAATGAACCTCAGGTGGGCCAGGATCAACCACCCAACAGGCTTCATGATGTCTAATGTTAGAACATATAGTCAATAATCCTTCAGTCCTGTTACCTTGTCCTTTTTGTGTATAGGCACAATGCTGGAAACTTTGATGCAGATGGGGGCCCTGCATAACTGTGGGGAGTTGTTAAAAAATGCTGGTGGGTAAAGGAGCCACTTGATTTGAGTACATTTTAAGGAGGAGGAAGCCTCAAGCAGTATTACTGTTACATTTGAAAAAATCGACTTGCAATAGTGTTCTTGTGTCACATCAGCTTTGCCTTCCACAACCTGTTGAGATATTGACTTTTAAGAATTCAGCCTTGAATTTGAAGATACATACAGTACAGGGATAAGTTTCAGTTTTATATTTCTGGGTTTCATGTGACGTCACATCCGCCTCATTAGTTATTCAAAACTTTAGCTGGTGGTCCACCAAAGCTCAGTTGACAAAGTGTTTGTACAAAGAAGGTGCATTGCTCACATGAAAAATGCCTTACGCTTGCATTGTTCTAGGTTGTTCAAATCAATCAAATGGTGAAACTGAAAAGTTTCTTCAGGGTTCCCAGTGAACTAATAAAAAAGGGTGAACGAACACAGGATTTCACAAAAAGACATTGTTTCCCCAGCTGTTTCTTTGTTTACTCCTCATTCCTCACAAACTCCATATGCATGAAGGTCATGACAAAATTCTTACCCAGCCATACAGTTACAATGTGCCGTGATCACTTCTCCGTCTTGTTTAACTAAGATCCAGGTCTTTAAAAGGGTTTCTGATGATATTTGTGAATGATTTACCTGAGAGATAAGAGCGAACACAAGTGAGAATCAAGCGAACTGTTGTTTGTTTACACTTCAACTTGCAGCACTTCGTTGTAAAGACGCGAATGAAAAGCTTAAAAAAAACATACTTACACAGCCAAAAACACTACAGTATTCATCTAGCAGCAACTTGATACCGAGGTCCTTTACCCAGCCACATACAAAAAAGTTGTAAGCCTCCATACTCTTCCATGCTTTCATCTGTTTTGCGGTGTAGAAGGATGTCTGCAACACCAGATAGTTTGAGATGTCGGGGAACTCGACTGAAGGGTAGTTTTAGAGATCATATGACAAATCCTTCTTTCCCAGACTGTATAGGTCAATTCCATTGTACATAGCAATCTTCTGAATATATCTAAAGCAAGCAGTGGCTTCTAGATTACGAGCATACACTGATAAGTTATTGCTAGTTGTTTGCACTACAGCAGCCTTTAGACCACCAGCTATTTCACTTTTGGTAAAACTGCTAAGAAAAGTCACATGACTGAAACCCAGCAATAGTAGGTTAAGTAGGTTAGCAGGTGTTAGAAGAGTGAGAAGAACTCACATAACTGTAACAACTTTTACTCTTAAAGTAGTTTTTAGGATGAGCACTTTACTCACATCATATTTTTTGATAAATAACATTACTTTTACTTGAGTATGATTTTTCAGTACTCCTTCCACCCATGCCTATTTTTCTGAATATTTCCAGATGTAATTGAATGGAGGTCTAGTTGGCAAAAATATAAAAGAAGCTTCCTTCCCTTTCCTTTAGGAACATGTCAACGCCTATGAAAACATCATGGCACATTCTTTTCACCCTACCTAGCCTAATGCTTATCTTCTGGCTTTGTGCTTTTTTCATCTCTCTCTCTCTCTCTCTCTCTCTTTCTCTCTCTCTCTCGCCTTTTTTGCTGCTTTGTTTATTTCCCCTTGCACCCCTACTCAGCTAGTGCTAGCTTCACAGAGGATGGATGAATGTCTCATCTCATCTCATCTCATTATCTCTAGCCGCTTTATCCTTCTACAGGGTCGCAGGCAAGCTGGAGCCTATCCCAACTGACTATGGGCGAAAGGCGGGGTACACCCTGGACAAGTCGCCAGGTCATCACAGGGCTGACACATAGACACAGACAACCATTCACACTCACATTCACACCTACGGTCAATTTAGAGTCACCAGTTAACCTAACCTGCATGTCTTTGGACTGTGGGGGAAACCGGAGCACCCGGAGGAAACCCACGCGGACACGGGGAGAACATGCAAACTCCACACAGAAAGGCCCTCGCCGGCCCCGGGGCTCGAACCCAGGACCTTCTTGCTGTGAGGCGACAGCGCTAACCACTACACCACCGTGCCGCCCATGGATGAATGTGCTTTTTTTTTTTTTTTTACAGAAAAAAGCAATTTTATCTACTATCAAAATACACCACCAGGAAACCCAATCTTGATTGAGTCATGGGCATCAGATGCAAGGTTGTCTGTTGTCCTGACTTATAGTTAAGCATTATGCATTTAACTTGAACTTAGGTCTTGATTAGCGCAGCTCAATCCCTTGTGTTACTCCTAAAGGAGAGCAAAATTGTAAGAAAGTCAAGGGGCTGAATTCAATGCCAGCAGCTTTTGGTTTAAAGATTTATTTTAGCTGTCTAACACAATCTAATGGTCTTACGGGCCAATGTGCTGTTGAGCAGAACTTGTGTGGGGTTGCTGAGCTAAAAGAGACCACCCACCTTATAACACCAGAGCCTGTTATCCCACGACACACTGAATTCTAGGTTCATTCATCATAATCATACACACTTATTTAAGCATGTTACAGTTATGAAAATGTATAATTGTACATAAGCTCATGCTACGTACACACACACACACACACACACACACACTTGAACACTGCATTCCAATCTGATACAAATATGAATTGGAGACACACTATGAATTTTTGGTTGGTTGGTTGCTTGGTTGCTTGGTTGCTTGGTTAGTTGGTTGTTTCCAATAGCCTGACCTAGCTCAAAAGCCCTACCTTCCCTAGTTCTAAATTAAACCACATTTCTACCATATTTCTATTCAAATGGGCATGGAAATCACAAAATAAATAAGTTTGTATTTATAGATTTGTGTCCCATATTATCCATGCAGACCATGCACTGTGCAAAGGGCAGCTTATCTCAGTTGGGGTCTCCAAAACATTGAATCCAGTTCATTTAGGGGAAAAAAAGTTTACTTGTATGTTTAGTGCATGTTTTATTTTCTGCTCTTCATCATTATTAAATGAAAATCCTCCCAGAAAATCATACGGAATTATAATAAAATGCCACTAAAGGGACCCCATTTTGACTGGCAGCAGCACTGTATCCCAGCTTTGTAATAGATTCTGATAACAGGTCCAGCAAATGTTTCGGATGTTCCTGAAATGTACCAAACCCAAACTCTAAAGTGAATCTGATAGAAAGCCGAACAGAAAGCTCAACAAGCCATCTAGTTTGAGATCAATTATGAAATTGAATGATGTAGCTGAGGTTGAGGAACTTGTAGAAGTCGATGAGATTAATAAAGTTAAACAAATTTAAATGGCACATGCTACTGTCAGGGGGCGGCACGGTGTTGTAGTGGTTAGCACTGTCGCCTCACAGCAAGAAGGTCCTGGGTTTGAGCCTGTGGCCGGTGAGGGCCTTTCTGTGTGGAGTTTGCATGCACTCCCCGTGTCCGCGTGGGTTTCCTCCGGGTGCTCTGGTTTCCCCCACAGTCCAAAGGCATGCAGGTTAGGCTAATTGGTGGCTCTAAATTGACCGTAGGTGTGAATGTGAGCATGAATGGTTGTCTGTGTCTATGTGTTAGCCCTGCAATGACCTGGTGACTTGTCCAGGGTGTACCCCACCTCTCGCCCATCCTTTCCTTTCCAATTTCAAATCAATTTATACAATTCTATTCTCAATCATTTAGTTTACTGAATATTGCTAAGGAATTGAATCTAGCACAAGCATACTAGAGGTTAACAGCATAGAATAATATAATGTGTGTGTGTGTGTGTGTGTGTGTGTGTGTGTGTGTGTGTGTGTACGCGCACTCAAATAATATTGTGTGTGTATACACCATGTGTCAAAAGTTTGTTGAAATGTATCGTTTAATAATTTTAGTAAATAGATTTTTTGCAATAATTAATATATTATGTCTATTTTGAGAGAAGCAATATCACATGTTTGTGATAACTACTAAAGAACAATTTTTTAAAAACCAAATGATAGACAGGCTCTATGCATCCTGCAGGGATTTGCAGGCAACTTGGTTGGATACCTCTATCAAACGCTTCAGTGAAAGCGCAGCTCCAAACTCGCTTGATTACATTTTTAAGGTCAGGTGACAGAGCAGGTCATTCCATTACAGACAGTACTACTTCCTCATTGTCTAAACAAAAGAAAGCTCTTGCACAGTTCTGGGATATTGTGGTTGTGTCCATGGCCATTATGTGCATATGACTGTCTGTATTTCTCTCCTGTGTACATATGGGTGACAAAAAAAAAAATGACAGTGTCTTAGGTGTTGGCTCACAATGCTACAAGAGTGTATACCATACACTATTCTTCCAAAAGGTATTCCATTATTTGTGACTGGAAAATTCATAACATATGATTTCTATTTTGTTTTTTAAATAATCATGAAACATGAAACCGTTCACTGAGCCCTTGTCCTCTCAGAATGAGGGTGGAAGAGACCATCCTGGAAGAGACCACTCCCATCAGGATTGAAGTGTTTTATCATAGGATAAAGCTACTCAGTCAGATGACTCATCTTTGTAATGATTTGCAGTGGCTCATCCGTTTAAGAGAAAAAGTGAGGCCAAAATATGACCGCAAAATGTTCTCACAGCATAACAAATCTACCAGAGCCCCTCACTGTAGGGGTCAAATGCAGTGCTGTACTGTCCTCTTTGTGAATGCCACACATGCACTCACCCACTTGCTGAGAATATAGTGAAGGATTACTCACCTAGTCAGATGACCTTTTTCACATCTCTGTAGACCAGTGCCTTTAGCTTTTTGCAGCACTGAGCTATTAAAAATGCATTTGTCTTTGTAATGAGGGGTTTTATGCTTATCATTTAGGTATAAGCCCTACTAGGCTGTGTAGTTGTTCATTGACTAGTCTTGCTAACAGTTTGATCACATGCTGCTTCACCAGAAGAACAGTTGGTATGTGGGTTTTTCCTTACATATTGCACTAATTCATGAGCATTACTCATTGAATTTATGCCTCTGAACCATTTCACAGTCTGTTTACTGATGTCTTTCACATAGATCCAAATGTAGACGTCACTTTGCACAAATTTATTCAATAATTTTTATTGATTTAATTTGCCATATGCCATAGAACTACTGCATTTCCATAAAGAAGAAGTTAGACTGATCCACTCAATGTAGATAAATCACCGTTACATGTGTAAACACAGGCTTTTCTAGTTTATTTTAGTGCATATGAGGTAGGATCAGAAATTGGGTCACTTTCTGCATTCACCTTTCATGAACTCAATATTATTAAATTCTACTTTGGCTACTTGAGTTGAAAGGCAACTAAATTCTGTAACAATAATAACAAGTTTGTATTTTGTCTACACATCTCTCTTTTCATGTCATTTTTATTTCATGCATTCATTTGTCCCTAATTTAGGTATAAGAACCATTGGAGGGCAGTGGTGAATGGCAGAGGATGTGGGATGGGGCTCAGTGTGTGTGTGTGTGTGTGTGTGTGTGCTGAATTAAAGCTAGTATGTAGACAGCATTTACATGCATACAAGTCGCACAAACACACAAATGCATGGAGCTTTTGCCTCTCATCAGGGGTTTAATAGACAAATGACAGGGCAGATCAGTGGGCAGTGGGGTAAAGAGGAGGTTAAGTCTGACCTTTGACCTGCCCTATTAACAGCACAATGGGAGGAGGTGGCAGCCATGCACATCCTCCTCAAAGGAGATTTCCAACTCAGAGGCCCTAAGGCATGCACCCTACTGGATCCCAAATCAATGCCCTTTATCCCAGATCACTCCGAAAGTCTCAGCAACCCCCACTGTCCTATGGGGTGCCAAGTGTCACCGGGCCCATTTCGTGGACGAAATGCATTTCGTCCATCACAGAATGCATTTCGTCCATCACGAAATGCATTTTGTGATGATGAAATGCATTCTGTGATGGACGAAATGCATTTCGTACCACAAAATGCATTCTGTGATTGACGAAATTCATTTCGTGATCTACCATACTGCATTCTGTGGACGAAATGCATTTCGTGATGGACGAAATTCATTTCGTGATGGATGAAATGCATTTCGTCCAACACGAAATGCATTTCCTCCCACGAAATGCATTTTGTCATCACAAAATGCATTTCGTCCGACGAAATGCATTTCGTCCATCACGAAATGCATTTCGTCCGACGAAATGCATTTTGTGATGATGAAATGCATTCTGTGACGGACGAAATGCATTTCGTACCATGAAATGCATTCTGTGATTGACGAAATTCATTTCGTGATGTACCATACTGCATTCTGTGGACGAAATGCATTTCGTGATTGACGAAATTCATTTCGTGATGGACGTCCAACGAAATGCATTTTGTGATGACAATGCATTCTGTGATGGACGAAATGCATTTCGTGGGACAAATTGCATTTCGTCCCACGAAATGCATTTTGTGATGACGAAATGCATTCTGTGATGGACGAAATGCATTTCGTCCACGAAATGGGCCCGGTGATGGACGAAATGCATTTCGTCCGATGAAATGCATTTTGTGATGACGAAATGCATTCTGTGATGGACGAAATGCATTTTGTCCACGAAATGGGCCCGGTGACACTTGGCACCCCATACTGTCCAGCCTTAAATAATCTCAATTGTATATGTCCCACCACTGATCCCAGTCAATAAACACATTGATATTGATTTGGTCTTAATCTAAACATATTTCTCTTATGCCAATTAACTTTTGTATAAATCCAAAAGTTAGTCCTGGAGCAGCATACTGTAATGTTATGCTAAATGATCACTAATGTTTTAGTGACTAGGCAGCACATATTCACACATTAAACTGAGAAGTATTTTAAACATAAGAAAAATAATGATCGTTATAATTACTAGATATCTAAAGCTAGCTACTTTCATGCTAAAAATAAGTAAGGAATAAAGCATGAGGGGTGTACGGTTATAGTAAAGTAATCAATGATGAAGATTATTTTCCATTGCAATGACAAAGTCTGTCATGTTATTAATTGTACTGGCTGTGAAAACAAATTTTCTGTGGGACCCGAAAGATTAAAGACTTTGCAGTAACAGCATAATGCAGAAACATTAATGGCTCTTACAAAGCACTGGCACTGGAGAATCCTTCCATAAATGTTAATTAAACAACAAGACATTTTTCTTTTTGAATTGGCCACACATTATTTTAAATTTATGCATGACACAGTTGAATTAATGTATTAGAATGAGTGCATTAATGAAAATCTGATCTAAGTGCATCTTATTGAAAATAATTGATCAACACCTTCTGACCAGTCACATTTGAGAACTCAAAAGAATGTGATATAAATACAAATGAATGAAGAGAATCAAAGAGGATTATTGTTGTCTAAGTGTAATGTGAATTTGCTCTTATAGGTTATCAAACTCCAGGCAAGCTGCAACTCAGTCAAGCTGAGCACAGTTGCTTTGGGTTCCACTACTTTAAATTGTGTAAATTCTCAGTTAGTTATGTAAGTGGTGTTATTCCAGTTGTATAAATAGAGGATATTAAATGGCTGCACGAAGATATGAAGACTCACCTTTAGTCAGCTGGGATAGGCTCCAGCTTGCCCGCGACCCTGCACAGGATAAGCAGTTATGGATAATGGATGGATGTATGTAGCACCACCCAGTGACAAGACTATTTACCCCTAATCCTAAGACAAAACCTAACCAGTTGTAAATACTGTAGCTGACTAGTTAATTTGGGTGTAAATAGCCAAATAGCTGCCATATGACTATTCTCACCTGGGTACAAATAGACACTCTCTAACAAGAGGACAAGAATAATAGAAAGATACAGTTTAATATCAATATCCAGCCATTATCTTATACCGCTTAGGGTCATGGGGGAAGCTGGATCCAATCCCAGCTGATTTCAGGCAAGAGGACGGGTACAACCTGGGCAGGTGACCAATCTATGGCATGGCTAACACAAAAACAAATAACCATTCATACTCATGGCAATTTAGAGTAGTCAATTGACCTAATCTGCGTGTATTTGGACTGTGGGAGGAAATTGGAGAATCCAGAGGAAACCCACATAGGCACAACATGCAAACTCCACACAGAAAGGTCTCAATCGGCCATGAGATTTGAACCTAGAACTTTTTTGCTGCGAGGCAACAGTGCTAACCGCTGCACCACCATGCCATCCCCAGTACATCGATATTTTAAAAAAGATTCAAGGAGGAAACATATTTGGCCAAGTCTAAGGGTTCTAAGGATTCTAAGGACATTCTAAGGATCATTATTTTATGACTCTCTTTGGCCTGCTGGCGTAGTGGATAGCATTGGCATCTCATAGCTTCAATCCCGAGTTCTGGTTACTGTCTGTGCTGAGGTTCTGTGCATGTTCTCAACATATCCTTGAGGGGTTTCTCTAGGTTTGCTGGTTTTCTCCCACCTACAATATCAAAAACATGCTTTGGCTATGCTAAACTGCCCTTGGTGTGTGTGTGTGTGTGTGTGTGTGTGTGTGTGTGTGTGTGTGTGTGTGTGTGATTTCGAAAAGAAAAGTTACAGTTCATTTATTTTAAATGGTTTATTTAAAATTGCCTTGTTTCAATTTCAGTGTCATGGCTTTTAATACCATGAGTCCCTGATGCGCCTCATGCTCATGAATCTCATTCCACCCATTCTCATCATTTCCCTGAAGCTCCTGTACTCTCCAGGCCTGAAGTACCACATCTTTCCTCTGTAATGGGGGTGCTCGTACATGAGCCAGTGGCCGTCCATCACATGACAAGACATGCAGCCGTTGGACCAGTGGTAGCGGTCCATGAAGGAGTCACAGTCATCGGTCATTTCCATCATCTGGCCCATGAAATTCTCTCTCTCATAAGCCCTCATTCTGTAAGATCCTCTGTACTGTTCAGGAACAGAAAGCAATACCATTACTTTCAGGCAAACTACAATGCTCAAGCATATAGAATTGTGTTGTCTTTCCCCTAACAAAACAGATGTAATTGGTCAGCTAATTACCAAATCAAAATGTGTTAGGGAAAGAAAAGTATGAAACTGTGTAGTGCTGTGGCTTCTGGTTTTGAAATTTGAGTTGTTCATAAGGATCATACCATAGGGATCATGCGGCAAGACCTGATCCAGTTGTTCATGCCCCAGCCCCACATGTTCATGTAGTCAGCATACTCGCCCCTTCTCATGAAATACTGGTTGCCCATGAAGTTGGGACGATCGTAGACCATCCAGCATCCACTCTCGACCCTGCAGGAGTAGCAGCGGCTCATGTAATAGGACATATCGAAACAGTCACCACTACACTCATAGGAGCGGCCCCTGAAATTCCTGTCCTCATAGAAGATGATCTGTTTTGAGAAGAAAAGCAATAATTAAAAAAAATGAGTTTTAGTTGATTAATTAAAAATACATGAATTTTTTTTCCTAATATGTACCTTGCCCATCATTTTGACTTGTTAGTTTTTGCTTGTCAGTGCTTGACTGGCTGAACTGATACCCTGCCTGGTTTAACTCTTGCATTTATACCTGTTCAGACCAAAACAATATGGGACACCTATTGTCTGAACTCCTGACCAAGCAACATCATTCAGGGGCCCATAGACAGCTGTACAGCATTTACTGCAATGTCATGTGACTCGGTCTTCAGAAACTTTAGAATTGACATCATAGGCAAGACAATGTAGCTCTGTTTATTGCTAAAATACATTGTTTTGGTCTATACATGGGCTACAGAAGGCATGCTAGGATCTTCTATGTCTTTTGTTACTGTTGTTACAAATACATGATTTCTGAATACGTGACTTCCTGAAATGCCCTTTTTTATAATGCAAGCTGGCACAAAGAAAAGTTCCATACAGTCTTTCACTAGAAAATCCAACCAGATGCTAGCCTCATCAAACATCCTCATATGCCTTTTTCCCCCTTTTTTTTTTTTTTGGTGATTCAGAAGAGCAATCCAGCTGGATCACTGAGCAAAGTGAGCACTTGCTTGCGTGAGATATCATGGCTCATTCAGGCAGCTTATCCACTATTCACAGTTGTATTCAGAAATGTGGATTTAACAACAAAAAAAATAACTTGTCCATAACATTAACTATTAGTTAAATTATACTCATTAGTAAAATTATTGTGTTTGGTCACATTTATGTGTCTCTATACTAGGGATGTAATTGAATATGAATATTCAAAATGAAGAGATAAAAATACAAATAGGTGGCCCACTATTTGTTTATTTCCCCAGAAACCTTGCCAGAAAGGTTCAGAGGGCTTCTAGTTGACACCAGAGAAGATCCTACAAAATGCAACACAACAAAAAAGTAATACATAGCAAAGTTTTGACTTTCATGCGTATATGAGCGAGCGGTCAGATATAAAGTTGACAGGACAAACAAAATCCATATTCAGTAATATGCATTGACAGCATTCATTCATCCTTAGGAACTGCCTGATCAGAGTTGTGTGTATATTTTGGGAAATACTGTAGTTCAGAAATATTGCATGAAGATGCAAACAAAAATAATACATATAAAGAATCAGTGATCTTGAGTGATGTAGCTGAGGTTGAGGAACTGTTATGATCAGAATTCACAGACATGCTGACAGTGATAGGATTTCTGCATCTGTTTTGTTCAGTGTTTTCCAGTGTTTCTAGGGACATACTAGTAGGGTTCATATTTCAAAACAAAACCCCCCTTTCAGTTTAGGCCATGCCCAACTCAGGGTAAATCCAAATACTGATACAGCTATTTAGAGCACTAAACCAATAGAGTGTGTTTTATATGTACTATATTGAGATTGAATGCACACATTAGTAGTATTTTTGTGAGACAAAAGAACACAGATTGTGTATCCAGATCAGACCATATGGCTTTGGGAGACACTGGTTTAAAGCAGCTGATTAAATGTCCTCTGATCAGACAGCTGAAAGTTTCCAGTCTACTGTCAATTGTTGAACATTGTCTGAACACTGGTTTGTTTGGGTGCCTTCAACATGTCCGTCTTGGGGCCTTATTCCAAAACACATGTAAGTAATTTTCTACAAAGGAAAAGGGAGGCAGGGGTCTGTGTGGGAGTGTCTGAGTGTGCTTTTTGTTTCCTGAACACTGGAAGCCTGATTAAGAAAGGAAAAACTACTAATTTAATCATAATTTTGAATTATATCCCACTTACTGAGAATGTCCATCTGTAGTCACCCATTAATCATGTTTAGACATCTGTGGCTGGCAACTCTCAGGTTGGAGGAAGTGAGACAATCTGAGAGCCTCTTTCTCTCTTGAGATTTGGCCATGTGGAAGTGACATGCAGTCACTTCTTGCACACAGTGCTTCCATAGAAAAACAACATGGATGGGCATATACTGACATTTTTAAACTCATCTCATCTCATTATCTCTAGCCGCTTTATCCTGTTCTACAGGGTCGCAGGCAAGCTGGAGCCTATCCCAGCAGACTACGGGCGAAAGGCGGGGTACACCCTGGACAAGTTGCCAGGTCATTACAGGGCTGACACATAGGCTACGTTTACATTAGACCGTATCTGTCTCGTTTTCTTCGCGGATGCACTGTCCGTTTACATTAAACCACCTGGAAAAGCTGGGAAACGGGAATCTGCCAGCATCCACGTATTCAATCTAGATCGTATCTGGTCCGGTGCTGTGTAAACATTGAGATACGCGAATACGCTGTGCTGAGCTCTAGCTGGTGTCCTCATTGGACAACGTCACTGTGACATCCACCTTCCTGATTCGCTGGCGTTGGTCATGTGACGCGACTGCTGAAAAACGGCGCGGACTTCCGCCTTGTATCACCTTTCATTAAAGAGTATAAAAGTATGAAAATACTGCAAATACTGATGCAAATACTGCCCTTTGTGTAGTTATGATTGTCTTTAGGCTTGCCATCCTTCCACTTGCAAGTAGTAAGTGATATGCACTGGGATCACACACACAGCGGCTCAGTCCCGAATCGTGGCTTGTGCACTTCACTCGCGCGCTGTGTGAGCTGCGCAGGGCCGGAGTGCGCACCCTCCAGAGGGCACTCGCTGTTCAGGGCGGAGTGATTTGGAGCACAGGATGCCTGCGGAGCCGAGCGTATCCGTGTATTGGTGTTGCTGTGTGCACGGCTAACGGTTTTAGTGTAAACGCGAATCGTTTTAAGAACGTTAATCTGATGATCCGCTGATTCGACGTAATGTAAACGTAGCCATAGACACAGACAACCATTCACACTCACATTCACACCTACGGTCAATTTAGAGTCACCAGTTAACCTAGCCTGTATGTCTTTGGACTGTGGGGGAAACCGGAGCACCCGGAGGAAACCCACGCAGACACGGGGAGAACATGCAAACTCCGCACAGAAAGGCCCTCGTTGGCCATGGGGCTCGAACCCGGACCTTCTTGCTGTGAGGAGACAGCGCTAACCACTACACCACCGTGCCGCCCTACATTTTTAAACTGCTTTTGAGATTTCATTGTCGTTTATTTGAATGATGCCATTCTGAACAGGATAGTGTTTAACTTTTAGAAGAACAGGAAATGTTCCCACCAGTGCCACAGGTTAATTAATGATGATGTCAAGGATAGTTTGTGTTCCCATCCAGTACTGGAAAATATTTGTGTAATTACACTTCATTACTATACTTAAGTATTATTTTAGGGTATTTATACTTTTCTGGAGTGTTACTGAAATTGAATACTTGTAGCTAATCACATTTCCAAGAAAAAGCATGTTTTATTTCAACATTGCAAAAAGTGAGATCTTAACAAATGGAAATCTCTTGTATATGAGCATGTTTATACAACCCCGATTCCAAAAAAGTTGGGACAAAGTACAAATTGTAAATAAAAATGGAATGCAATGATGTGGAAGTTTCAAAATTCCATATTTTATTCAGAATAGAACAGAGATGACATATCAAATGTTTAAACTGAGAAAATGTATCATTTAAAGAGAAAAATTAGGTGATTTTAAATTTCATGACAACAACACATCTCAAAAAAGTTGGGACAAGGCCATGTTTACCACTGAGAGACATCCCCTTTTCTCTTTACAACAGTCTGTAAACGTCTGGGGACTGAGGCGACAAGTTGCTCAAGTTTAAGGATAGGGATGTTAACCCATTCTTGTCTAATGTAGGATTCTAGTTGATCAACTGTCTTAGGTCTTTTCTGTCGTATCTTCTGTTTTATGATGCGCCAAATGTTTTCTGTGGGTGAAAGATCTGGACTGCAGGCTGGCCAGTTCAGTACCTGGACCCTTCTTCTACGCAGCCATGATGCTGTAATTGATGCAGTATGTGGTTTGGCATTGTCATGTTGGAAAATGCAAGGTCTTCCCTGAAAGAGACGTCATCTGGATGGGAGCATATGTTGCTCTAGAACCTGGATATAGCTTTCAGCATTGATGGTGTCTTTCCAGATGTGTAAGCTGCCCATGCCACACGCACTAATGCAACCCCATACCATCAGAGATGCAGGCTTCTGAACTGAGCGCTGAGAACAACTTGGGTCGTCCTTCTCCTCTTTAGTCCGAATGACACGACATCCCTGATTTCCATAAAGAACTTCAAATTTTGATTTGTCTGACCACAGAACAGTTTTCCACTTTGCCACAGTCCATTTTAAATGAGCCTTGGCCCAGAGAAGACGTCTGCGCTTCTGGATCATGTTTAGATACGGCTTCTTCTTTGAACTATAGAGTTTTAGCTGGCAACGGCGGATGGCACGTTGGATTGTGTTCACAGATAATGTTCTCTGGAAATATTTCTGAGCCCATTTTGTGATTTCCAATACAGAAGCATGCCTGTATGTGATGCAGTGCCGTCTAAGGGCCCGAAGATCACGGGCACCCAGTATGGTTTTCCGGCCTTGACCCTTACGCACAGAGATTCTTCCAGATTCTCTGAATCTTTTGGTGATATTATGCACTGTACAGTGGTGCTTGAAAGTTTGTGAACCCTTTAGAATTTTCTATATTTCTGCATAAATATGACCTAAAACATCATCAGATTTTCACACAAGTCCTAAAAGTAGATAAAGAGAACCCAGTTAAACAAATGAGACAAAAATATTATACTTGGTCATTTATTTATTGAGGAAAATGATCCAATATTACATATCTGTGAGTGGCAAAAGTATGTGAACCTTTGCTTTCAGTATCTGGTGTGACCCCCTTGTGCAGCAATAACTGCAACTAAACGTTTGCGGTAACTGTTGATCAGTGCTGCACACCGGCTTGGAGGAATTTTAGCCCATTCCTCTGTACAGAACAGCTTCAACTCTGGGATGTCGGTGGGTTTCCTCACATGAACTGCTCGCTTCAGGTCCTTCCACAACATTTCCATTGGATTAAGGTCAGGACTTTGACTTGGCCATTCCAAAACATTAACTTTATTCTTCTTTAACCATTCTTTGGTAGAACGACTTGTGTGCTTAGGGTCGTTGTCTTGCTGCATGACCCACCTTCTCTTGAGATTCAGTTCATGGACAGATGTCCTGACATTTTCCTTTAGAATTCGCTCGTATAATTCAGAATTCATTGTTCCATCAATGATGGCAAGCCGTCCTGGCCCAGATGCAGCAAAACAGGCCCAAACCACGATACTACCACCACCATGTTTCACAGATGGGATAAGGTTCTTATGCTGGAATGCAGTGTTTTCCTTTCTCCAAACATAACGCTTCTCATTTAAACCAAAAAGTTCTATTTTGTTCTCATCCGTCCACAAAAATTTTCCAATAGCCTTCTGGCTTGTCCACGTGATCTTTAGCAAACTGCAGATGAGCAGCAATGTTCTTTTTGGAGAGCAGTGGCTTTCTCCTTGCAACCCTGCCATTGTTGTTCAGTGTTCTCCTGATGGTGGACTCACGAATATTAACATTAGCCAATGTGAGAGAGGCCTTCAGTTGCTTAGAAGTTACCCTGGGGTCCTTTGTGACCTCGCCGACTATTACATGCCTTGCTCTTGGAGTGATCTTTGTTGGTCGCCCACTCCTGGGGAGGGTAACAATGGTCTTGAATCTCCTCTATTTGTACACAGTCTGTCTGACTGTGGATTGGTGAAGTCCAAACTCTTTAGAGATGGTTTTGTAACCTTTTCCAACCTGATGAGCATCAACAACGCTTTTTCTGAGGTCCTCAGAAATCTCCTTTGTTCATGCCATGATATACTTCCACAAACATGTGTTGTGAAGATCAGACTTTGATAGATCCCTGTTCTTTCAATAAAACAGGGTGCCCACTCACACCTGATTGTCATCCCATTGACTGAAAACACCTGACTCTAATTTCACCTTCAAATTAACTGCTAATCCTAGAGGTTCACATACTTTTGCCACTCACAGATATGTAATATTGGATCATTTTCCTCAATAAATAAATGACCAAGTATAATATTTTTGTCTCATTTGTTTAACTGGGTTCTCTTTATCTACTTTTAGGACTTGTGTGAAAATCTGATGATGTTTTAGGTCATATTTATGCAGAAATATAGAAAATTCTAAAGGGTTCACAAACTTTCAAGCACCACTGTAGATGATGATATGTTCAAACTCTTTACAATTTTACACTGTCGAACTCCTTTCTGATATTGCTCCACTATTTGTCGGCGCAGAATTAGGAGGATTGGTGATCCTCTTCCCATCTTTTCTTCTGAGAGCCGCTGCCACTCCAAGATGCTCTTTTTATACCCAGTCATGTTAATGACCTATTGCCAATTGACCTAATGAGTTGCAATTTGGTCCTCCAGCTGTTCCTTTTTTGTACCTTTAACTTTTCCAGCCTCTTATTGCCCCTGTCCCAACTTTTTTGAGATGTGTTGCTGTCATGAAATTTCAAATGAGCCAATACTTGGCATGAAATTTCAAAATGTCTCACTTTCGACATTTGATATGTTGTCTATGTTCTATTGTGAATACAATATCAGTTTTTGAGATTTGTAAATTATTGCATTCCATTTTTATTTACAATTTTTACTTTGTCCCAACTTTTTTGGAATTGGGGTTGTATAATATTTAAATAATATTGGCTGGCTTTTTTTGTGGTATATCAGATATATCCCATTCAGCCAGCATGATATTGAACGAGTCGAAGACGAGTTCAATATCATGCTAGCTGAATGGAATATCTGATATACCACGAAAAAGCCAGCCAATATTATTATCCATCCATCCATCCATCCGTCCATCCATCCATTATCTGTAGCCGCTTATCCTGTCCTACAGGGTTGCAGGCAAGCTGGAGCCTATCCCAGCTGACTATGGGCGAGAGGCGGGGTACACCCTGGACAAGTTGCCAGGTCATCGCAGGGCTGACACATATGCCGCTTTTCCACTACAAACGCGGCTGAGTCGGGCTGAGCCGTGCCGTGCTGAGTCGAGCTGAGTGAGGCTATTGGAGTTGCATTTCGACTACAACCGCGCTGAACCGTGCTGGCTGGAAGTGGGTGGACACATTGGGTGGAGTTAGCGAAAGTGGGTGTACGTCACGTGATGTTGTTAAGCAGCGCAAACAGTGACATCAGTGAGCTTTTAAGCGGTAGTCTCACGACCCGAATAGTAAACAATAAACATGGAGGACATGGAGTCGTTAGTGTTGCTGGTCTTGATGCTGTGGCTTGTTGTCACCGACAACGCCAACAGATACTGGCAAGAGCGTATAGTTGAGGCGAGGCGCATAAGGCTTCAGAAATTCTCGTAATTCGTAATTCTTCTTCTTCCGGGTTTACGGTGTTTACAGATCCCAGCGTGCTCGCGGGGCGTGTGTGGGCATGTGAGGACACTCCTCCTCACCAATCAGTGCACAGGGGAGTGTCTGCTCACGCCCCCAGCCTCACTCGGCTCGCTTTGGCTCGCTTCAGCCCCACTCCAAAACGGTGCGAGTTTTAGGGGCTAAGCAGGGCTGAAGCGAGCTGAGTCGTGCTGTTTTTTGGTAGTCGAAACGCGAGCCGTGTCGGGCTGAAGCGAGCTGAAGTGAGCTGAAAAAGGGTAGTGGAAAAGGGCCAATAGACACAGACAACCATTCACACTCACATTTACACCTACGGTCAATTTAGAGCCACCAATTAGCCTAACCTGCCTGCCTTTGGACTGTGGGGGAAGCTGGAGCACCTGGAGGAAACCCACGCGGACAGAGGGAGAACATGCAAACTCCACACAGAAAGGCCCCTGTTGGCCACTTGGCTCGAACCCAGGACCTTCTTGCTGTGAGGCAACAGTGCTAACCACTACACCACCATGCCACCCAATATTATTATTATTATTATTATTATTATTATTATACATTTGATGGAATAATTATAGATTTTACAAAAAAGTTAAGGGGGGGACTTACCAATAATGAATGCTGATTCTGATCAAATGTAATTTAATGTTCTGTCAACCCAATGTACATGTACAAAGTCAAAGTTCTAACAATAAAAATGGTACAAGTCCAAAAAGCCTGAACAACAACCCAACTTATACACAAGCTGTATACAGATTGACAGTTCAAGTTCAAAGTTACTTTTGGTAGTAGTTAATTGTTACATTGCAGTTGTTCAAAACAAAAGGGCTTTGCTGAGTGAAGTCCATGAGTGAAGTCCTCTTGTAAAAGTCTCCATCACTTTTCCTCACCTCCAAGTAGAACTTTTACAATATTTCCGCTATTGCTCTCTTTTCCAGTTTTTCGATGTCAGTTGGTATGTTTTTTTCTTGTAAATATGCATGTAGAATATCCTGTGAAGTTTTGCTAGCCTTTTGGGTGTTCAGCGCATCTTTTTCTTTCAAAATACATCCGCTTTTAATCTTCCGCTTTAAAACTTCTGCTGTTAATGAAGCAAACCTTGCTGCCATGTTTGTGTACAAAATGTCACAGTCACCCACTAATGCAGAAGTTTTACATCTCTGGCATGTTTCTTTTCCAGCTTTTCCATATATTTAATGCGGAAGATTAAATGCATGAAGAATATCTGATGAAATTTTGGTAGCCTTTCGGGTGTTTAGTGCGTCTTTCTCTTTCAAAATTCTCTCAAAATCTTCCACTTCTAAAGAAGCAAATCTTGTGGCCATGTTTGTGTACAATTTGTCAGTCACTCACTCGCGTGGAAATTTTACATCTCTGACATGTCTCTTTTCCAGCTTTTCGATGTCCTTTGGTATGTTTTTCTATTGTAAATATGCATGAAGAATATATAATGAAGTTTTGGTAGCCTTTTGGGTATTCAGCACATCTTTAGGTTCAGTTTTTAGTTTATTTATATAGTGCTTAAACCTACCACAGGATTTTCTCTCTTTCCCGGCTGACAGAAATGATTGTACGCAGCAGAAAAGTTTTTTCATTGGATCTTCGCATGAGCTCCGATGTATGATGTCGTGTTGTCTTGACAATGTGCAATATTATAACAATATTGCATGCTCATTCTCCATTGACGAGAGTGGCGTAGTACATGGAGGATAAGTGATATGATAATAGTATTGCATGCCATCAATGAACCCACTAGAAGGGAATAGAATACATGTTTTTATTCCATGGAAAAAGTGGCCTGTATGTATAATAATTCTTAATATTATATGGTCACGAGTGTTTTACTGGGAAATATGCCACTTGTATTTTTCATATGAGCTACATTCAGGACATGGAGAACCAAAACCATGACATAAATCTCTAAATGTCACTCATGAGGAAATCAATAACTTGATAAATTTGGGTACTTTTTGTTTGTGAATGTATCTATATAATAAAAATAAAATCACATGTTGGTTTGAAGATATGAAATTTATCTTTTCATGTTGAACACATACAGTGGTGCTTGAAAGTTTGTGAACCCTTTAGAATTTTCTGTATTTCTGCATAAATATGACGTAAAACATCATCAAATTTTCACACAAGTCCTAAAAGTAGATAAAGAGAACCCAGTTAAACAAATGAGACAAAAATATTATACTTGGTCATTTATTTATTGAGGAAAATAATCCAATATTACAAATCTGTGAGTGGCAAAAGTATGTGAACCTCTAGGATTAGCAGTTAATTTGAAGGTGAAATTAGAGTCAGTTGTTTCCAATCAATGGGATGACAATCAGGTGTGAGTGGGCACCCTGTTTTATTTAAAGAACAGGGATCTATCAAAGTCTGGTCTTCACAACACGTTTGTGGAAGTGGATCATGGCATGAACAAAGGAGATTTCTGAGGACCACAGAAAAAGTGTTGTTGATGCTCATCAGGCTAGAAAAGGTTACAAAACCATCTCTAAAGAGTTTGGACTCCACCAATCCACAGTCAGACAAATTGTGTACAAATGGAGGAAATTCAAGACCATTGTTACCCTCCCCAGGAGTGGTCGACAAACAAAGATCACTCCAAGAGCAAGGCATGTAATAGTCAGCGAGGTCACAAAGGACCCCAGGGTAACTTCTAAGCAACTGAAGGCCTCTCTCACATTGGCTAATGTTAATGTTCATGAGTCCACCATCAGGGGAACACTGAACAACAATGGTGTGCATGGCAGGGTTGCAAGGAGAAAGCCACTGATCTCCAAAAAGAACATTGCTGCTCATCTGCAGTATGCTAAAGATCACGTGGACAAACCAGAAGGCTATTGAAAAATGTTTTGTGGACGGATGAGACCATAATAGAACTTTTTGGTTTCAATGAGAAGTGTTATATTTGGAGAAAGGAAAACAGTGCATTTCAGCATAAGAACCTTATCCCATTGTGAAACATGGTGGTGGTAGTATCATAGCCTGGGCCCGCCCATCCTAAGCGTGACGCAACACGAGGGCCTGTTGCGAGCTTAGTCTGGCCAGGCAAGCTATCTACAGCTCTTCCAAGCTCCCGAAAAATCGGGAACCAATCAACTTTGAGCATCTCCAACGGCCCTGGGTAGAGGCGTGTTCAAGGCACTGACGTAGTAGAACTGCGACCGGAAGCCATAGATTGTTTACAGAATCTATGCCGGAAGCGCTTCATTCACGCTTCCGCATCTATTACGCATAGATGCTGTATTGAAAGCATTCAACGGGAAGTTCTCATTGAAAACGGAGCAAAGAGCAGCCCTGGAGGTATTTATTGAAAGGAAGGACGTTTTCGCCTTGCTCCCGACCGGCTTCGGTAAGAGTTTAATCTACCAGTTAGCCCCGTCGCGTCGCATACGTCAGAGGAAAGAGTGATGTGATTGGTTTAAGCTTCGTCACAGACTTTTCTGGCTTCGACCAGTAGCAAACTGAGGCATTTCAGGGAGGCGGGTCAACCACGGGCTCTGGGAAACGGTTGGGCTTAATATCTTGGCCAGACCAATAGCTCGGAGAGCTTTGAAGTCGCGTTAGCCAGGCTAGTAGTATCATGGTTTGGGCCTATTTTGCTGCATCTGGGCCAGGACGGCTTGCCATCATTGATGGAACAATGAATTCTGAATTATACCAGCAAATTCTAAAGGAAAATGTCAGGACATCTGTCCATGAACTGAATCTCAAGAGAAAGTGGGTCATGCAGCAAGACAATGACCCTAAGCACACAAGCCATTCTACCAAAGAATGGTTGAAGAAGAATAAAGTTAATGTGTGGGAATGGGCAAGTCAAAGTCCTGACCTTAATCCAATCAAAATGCTGTGGAAGGACCTGAAGTGAGCAGTTCATGTGAGGAAACCCACCAACATCCCAGAGTTGAACCTGTTCTGTATGGAGGAATGGGCTAAAATTCCTCGAAGCCGGTGTGCAGGACTGATCAACAGTTACTGGAAACGTTTAGTTGCAGTTATTGCTGCACAAGGGGGCCACACCAGATACTGAAAGCAAAAGTTCATCACATACTTTTGCCACTCACAGATATGTAATATTGGATCATTTTATAATATTCAATAATACATTGTGGCAGCGGGGGTGTGGTCAAGCGCCAGTCTGTGACAGGAGGGCGGAGTCGGGGAAGGTAAGTTGCAGAATCACTACACCTGATGGCAATTAACCTGTGTTTGTGTGTGTCTTCCCAGTGACCGCGCCCTATTTAAGGAGGGAGAGTGAGAGCGGAGAGGAGCATCCCTGAACAAGATGCTAGTGCATGTGTGTCTCTGTGTGTATTTCAGATTGTTAGACTGAGAAGTTTGGCAATAAAGCCGCTATTTAACCCTGATCTCTGTCCTGCCGTCCTCTGTGCTCCACCCACACGTAGGGAACTTTACAGTGGTGCCGAAACCTGGGATCCAGAGTGGAGCACCAACCAAGCAGCCCCATGGAATCCTCCCCGTTCGCCGACCTGGTCCACGCCCTCGCCACGGCCCAGCAAAGCCAGCATCAGGCGCTCATCACACTCCGGAAGGAACAAGAGCGGCGCTTCGAAGCCCTGGTGCTGGCCCAGCAGGAAGACCGCGAGGCGTTCCGGCACCTCCTCGCGTCGGCGGGGTCCACCAGCGCTCTGGCCGCGGGCCTGTCTCCCCTCACCGTCACCAAGATGGGCCCGCAGGACGACCCCGAGGCGTTCATCATGTTATTTGAACAGGTCGCGGAAGCCTCGGGGTGGCCGATAGAGCAGCGCGCGGCGCGCCTCCTCCCCCTCCTAACGGGAGAGGCACAGCTGGCCGCGCTACAGCTCCCCGCCGACCGCCGGCTGGCCTACGCGGACCTCCGCCGGGCTGTCCTCCAGTGCGTGGGGCGCACGCCGGAGCAACAGCGCCAGCGCTTCCGCACTCTGCGATTGGAGGAAGCCGGCCAGACCTCAATTCACCAAAGCCTGGTGCAAAACGAGGCATTGGGGGGAGCACAGGGGGTGAAGGTGTTGTGTGTGCACGGGGATGTTCACAGCTACCCTTTGGTGTCGGTCCACATTTTCTTCTGAGGAGAAAAATTTATAGTGAAGGCGGCGGTTAATCCTCGCCTTACCCACTCTTTGATTCTGGGGACTGATTTGCCGGGATTTCGGGGGTTAATGACACGCTTAGTAAAGAGTTAGTCCTGCCATTTGACAGGGGGAGGTCCCGGGGTCGCTTTGGCGGGAGCAGCTGCCACAGAGCCGTCTACGTCATCTCCGCGTCAGAGTGAGGAGCCGCCGGCTCCTCCTCTCTCTATTGGGGAATCCCTCGCGGATTTCCCATTAGAACAATCACGAGACGAGACTCTGCGACATGCGTTTGACCAAGTGAGAGTAATTGATGGTCAAACACTCCAGCCGAACGCCACCCCGTCCTTCCCCTACTTCGCAATTATGAAGGATAGGCTATACCGAGTGACGCAGGACACTCAAACTAAAGAGCGAGTCACGCAGCTTTTGATTCCGAAGAGCTGCTGGGAATTGGTATTCCAGGCGGCTCACTTTAATCCCATGGCTGGACACCTAGGGCAGGATAAGACACTAGCCCGAATAATGGCCCGATTCTATTGGCCGGGGATTCGCTGCGAAGTCCATAGGTGGTGTACGGCATGCCGCGAATGCCAGTTAGTAAATCCAGCGGCCATTCCAAAAGCGCCTTTGCGCCCTCTCCCATTGATCGAGACCCCGTTTGAGAGAATTGGGATGGATCTCGTCGGGCCATTAGATCGGTCAGCACAAGGGTACCGCTTTATATTAGTTCTGGTGGACTATGCAACGCGATACCCGGAAGCAGTGCCTCTGCACAATATCTCAGCACGCAGTATTGCGGAGGCACTCTTCCGCGTTATCTCCTGAGTCGGAATCCCGAAAGAGATTCTGACTGATTAAGGCACTACATTTATGTCACGGACACTGTGCGAACTGTATGGGTTATTGGGGATTAAGCCGATCCGCACCAGTGTGTATCACCCACAAACGGACGGTTTAGTGGAATGGTTCAACCGCACCCTCAAAAATATTATTAAAAAATTCGTAAGTGAGGACGCACGTAATTGGGATAAGTGGCTCGAGCCCTTGCTGTTCTCAGTGCGAGAGGTTCCCCAAGCCTCCACGGGGTTCTCCCCGTTCGAATTATTATATGGGCATAAGCCGCGTGGCATCCTAGACATGCTGCAGGAAAATTGGGAGGAGGGACCTTCACAAAGCAAGAATGAAATTCAATACGTTATGGACCTGCGCGCAAAACTCCACACGGTCACCCACCTAACTCAGGAGAATTTGCGGCAGGCCCAAGAACGGCAAGCCCGCCTGTACAACAAGGGTACGCGCCTTAGGGAGTTTACCCAGGGAGATAAAATACTCGTACTGTTGCCCACTTCGAGCTCCAAATTGATCGCCAAGTGGCAAGGGCCCTTTGAGGTCACACGGCGAGTCAGGGACGTCGACTATGAGGTGAGGCGAACGGACAGGGGTGGAGCACTACAAATTTACCACCTCAACCTGCTGAAACTCTGGAATGAGGAGGTCCCCGTGGCGTTGGTGTCGGTGGTCCCGGAGAAGGCGGAGCTGGGACAGGAGGTTCAAAAGAGGGCATTGGCATCACGCACCTCTCCGGTCCCCTGTGGAGACCACCTCTCCCCGACCCAACTCACGGAGGTCGCCCAGTTGCGGGCCGAGTTTTCGGATGTGTTCTCGCCCCTGCTCGGTCGCACCAACCTCATAGAGCACCACATAGAGACGCCCCCGGGGGTAGTAGTGCGTAGCCGCCCTTACAGGTTACCCGAACACAAAAAAAAGGTGGTTCGGGAAGAATTGGAGACCATGCTCAAAATGGGCATCGTCGAGGAGTCCCACAGTGACTGGAGCAGCCCGGTGGTCTTGGTACCCAAGGCTGACGGGTCGGTCCGGTTCTGTGTGGACTACAGAAAAGTCAACGCGGTGTCTAAATTCGATGCATACCCGATGCCTTGTATTGACGAGTTGCTCGATCGACTCGGCACTGCTCGCTATCCCGAGAGAAAATGGCCTTTTCCACACCGTTTGGTTTACACCAATTCGTCACCCTTCTGTTTGGGCTGTTTGCGGCGCCCGCTACGTTTCAGCGGCTGATGGACAGAGTCCTCCGCCCTCACGCCACTTATGCAGCCGCCTATCTGGATGATATTATCATCTATAGTAATGAATGGCAGAGGCACCTCGAACATCTGAGGGCTGTCCTTAGGTTGCTGAGACGAGCGGGGCTCACAACCAACCCAAAGAAGTGTGCGATTGGGCGGGTGGAAGTATGGTATCTGGGCTTCCACTTGGGCAACGGGCAGGTGCGTCCCCAAATTAATAAGACCCCAGCGATTGCGGCCTGCCCGAGGCCCAAGACCAAAAAGGGGGTGAGACAGTTCCTGGGGCTGGCTGGCTATTACCGTAGGTTTATACCTAATTATTCGGACGTCACCAGCTTGCTGACTGACCTCACTAAAAAGGGGGCGCCAGATCCGGTCCAGTGGACGGAGCAATGCCAGCGGGCTTTTTCTGAAGTGAAGGCTGCACTGTGTGGGGGGCCACTTTTACACTCCCCTGACTTTTCTCTCCCCTTTGTGTTGTAGACCGACGCGTCGGACAGAGGGCTGGGGGCGGTTTCGTCCCAGGAGGTGGAGGGGGAGGACCGCCCCGTCCTGTACATTAGCAGGAAGCTGTCAGTGCGTGAGGGGCACTACAGCACGATTGAAAAAGAATGTCTGGCAATCAAGTGGGCGGTCCTCGCCCTCCGTTACTACCTGCTGGGGTGCCCTTTCACCCTCTGTTCGGACCACGCGCCCCTCCAGTGGCTCCACCGCATGAAAGATGCCAACGCGCGGATCACCCGTTGGTACCTGGCACTCCGACCCTTCAATTTCAAGGTGGTCCACAGGCCGGGGGCGCAGATTGTCGTGGCGGACTTCCTCTCCCGTCAAGGGGGGGGGGAGTCGGCTGCAGGCTGGATGGCCGCCCGGCCTGAGTCGGGCGGTGGGGGTATGTGGCAGCGGGGGTGTGGTCAAGCACCGGTCTGTGACAGGAGGGGGGAGTCGGGGAAGGTAAGTGGCAGAATCACTACACCTGACGGCAATTAACCTGTTTGTGTGTGTCTTCCCAGTGACCGCGCCCTATTTAAGGAGGGAGAGTGAGAGCGGAGAGGAGCATCCCTGAACAAGACGCTAGTGCGTGTGTGTCTCTGTGTGTATTACAGATTGTTAGACTGAAAAGTTTGGCAATAAAGCCGCTATTTAACCCTGATCTCTGTCCTGCCGTCCTCTGTGCTCCACCCACACGTAGGGAACTTTACATACATATAGAGTATCAACAATAATAAATGACCAAGTATAATATTTTTGTCTCATTTGTTTAACTGGGTTCTCTTTATCTACTTTTAGGACTTGTGTGAAAATCTGATGATATTTTAGGTCATATTTATGCAGAAATATAAAAAATTCTAAAGGGTTCACAAACTTTCAAGCACCACTGTAAATGCATTGCGGATCAGAGTGACATATTTCCCAATATTTCACCCGATGACGTCACTCCCAGTGTTTTCCCACTGACTTGATGCATGTTGTAAAAATGGCAAACCGGTTCAAAATTAAAATTCTTTTGATTAACTTGCATATTTTTTGTGGGTGTGTCCATATAATATAAAGAACATTACTTGGTAGTGCGAAGATATGACGTTTATCTTCTCATGTTGAAAATATTTTCATTCGTTCACTTCGCTCACTCGTGAGAGAAGTGAACTTGAAGATAAACTTTGAGAATTCACCACTCGAAGATAAACTTCATATCTTCATGCAACCATGTAATATCCTCTGTTTATGAGATTATTATAAATAAAATATAAGACTATTCCATCTGTTTTTAGCTGTGTTTGCTCATTTCAGGCTTTATGTTTTCTTATTCAATTGCAGATAAATTGGCTTCTTACTAGAAAAAAATGCTAATAGAAAAAGGCTTGATTTTAAGCTTGAAATTAGAAAATGATGTCTGGACAAAGGATTCATAATTATATGTTCAGTTTACTGTAATCTTATAAGAGGAAGTACTAGATAAATTACTGTATTTAAAATATTTTAGAGCATAGGTCTAATGTGACAGGATCTTCATCATTTTATTTATGAAGAAGTTGTTCCTATATAGTCTGATATAGAGTACTCTAATCTGCAGTTACACTGGTGCTTGAAAGTTTGTGAACCCTTTAGAATTTTCTACATTTCTGCATAAATATGACCTAAAACATCATCAGATTTTTACACCAGTCCTAAAGGTAGATAAAGAGAACCCAGTTAAACAAAAGAGACAAAAATATTATACTTGGTCATTTATTTATTGAGGAAAATGATCCAATATTACATATCTGTGAGTGGCAAAAGTATGTGAACCTCTAGGATTAGCAGTTAATTTGAAGGTGAAATTAGAGTCCAGTGTTTTCAATTAATGGGATGACAAAGAGCATTGCTACTTGTCTGCAGTTTGCTAAAGATCACATGGACAAGCCAGAAGACTATTGGAAAAATGCTTTGTGGATGGATGAGACCAAAATATAACTTTTTGGTTTAAATGAGAAGCGTTGTGTTTGGAGAAAGGAAAACACTGCATTCCAGCATAAGAACCTTATCCCATCTGTGAAACATGGTAGTGGTAGTATCGTGGTTTGGGCCTGTTTTGCTGCATCTGGGGCAGGACAGCTTGCCATCATTGATGGAACAATGAATTCTGAATTATACCAGCGAATTCTAAGGGAAAATGTCAAGACATCTGTCCATGAACTGAATCTCAAGAGAAGGTGGGTCATGCAGCAAGACAACGACCCTAAGCACACAAGTCATTCTACCAAAGAATGGTTAAAGAAGAATAAAGTTAATGTTTTGGAATGGCCAAGTCAAAGTCCTGACCTTAATCCAATCGAAATGTTGTGGAAGGACCTGAAGCGAGCAGTTCATGTGAGGAAGCCCACCAACATCCCAGAGTTGAAGCTGTTCTGTACGGAGGAATGGGCTAAAATTCCTCCAAGCCGGTGTGCAGGACTGATCAACAGTTACCGCAAACTAGGGTTGGGCGGTATCCAAATTTTGATACCTTTAAACTGTCTCTGTGTTTTCCCGGGGTATACGGTATTACCGAGAAAAAAATAATATTTTGTTTCGGCCTACTGTGTAACGTGCGCCTATACCGGCGGACCTTGTCCAGACCTGCGCCTATGCCTCAAATGTACTATTTAAAAGCAGCATAGCGAATTGTGTGCATTGTGGTATGGATTAAGCAGCAAAGTGAATTTTGTGCATTGATGAATGGATTAAGAGATATTTCAAAGCATCACGCAACTCTTCCTTCATCTTGAAAATAGCATTCAACTGTCGTTTACACATGTCTGCGTTGAAATGCCATTTGCAGCACTATTTCACCTACTCCATCAAAAAAAAAGTACACGATGAGCAGGATCATACCCTTTCAAGCATGGGAAATAAAAAAAAAGAAAAAAAGAATCAACCAACACCCAAGTCCGTTTAGACCGCGCGATAAACCATATTCTTCAGCGCAAATGAGGCGAACCTAATTCAAATGCGTGATAGCTGCACAAGGCAAAATCATATGGGCCCACGTCATGCCATGGCGGGGAAATTAATAATCAAATGGCCTTACCTTGCTTAAAACGTTGTCTTGATCACATAACTCCTTACAATTATTCCACTTAAATCCATACGGTTTAACACACCCAACAAAGATAGCAAGCGCATTGCTAATTCCCACCAGAAACCTAACAGTTTACGCTACGATGTTTTCTTCCGTTTCTTCAGTAGATGACATTTCAAACGTTTATTACCCACATCCCAAATGTCATACGTTATATTATTTTACCTTGTTGTTACTCATGTAACCTACTCAAAACACTCAGATTGGAGGTGTTCCCCTCTCGCGCCGTGACCGTCTTCTTACATACTTTACACACAGCTTCATCTGTGTTTGCTGGCTCTCCCTTTTCGTTTGGTTTGAAACCAAAATACTGCCACACTGCCGATGTTGTATATTTTTTTTGCCACTAACTCGTTATCTTGACTTGCCATCTTTCAACCGCGGTCTCAGTCTCTTGCGAAGCTTTCTGTCAGACTCCAAATGTCACGCAGGGTTGCCATGGTAACGACATAAGCAACCCTGCACGCGATGAGAACTTCTTTAGGAAATTGATAGAATTCGTGAAAATACGATCACACAGTTATTCGGGATGATCTTCAATTTATTATTTTATATTATGACCTCATGTACTCCATATTTATTTAGATATTATATATTTTTTTAAAATGACGGTAATGAGACCGATACCGTTGGTACTTTTGGATACCTCGGGATACCTTCTTACCGTAATACCGCCCAACCCTACCGCAAACGTTTAGTTGCAGTTATTGCTGCACAAGCGGGTCACACCAGATACTGAAAGCAAAGGTTCACATACTTTTGCCACTCACAGATATGTAATATTAGATCATTTTCCTCAATAAATAAATGACCAAGTATAATATTTTTGTCTCATTTGTTTAACTGGGTTCTCTTTATCTACTTTTAGGACTTGTGTGAAAATCTGATGATGCTTTAGGTCATATTTATGCAGAAATATAGAAAATTCTAAGGGTTCACAAACTTTCAAGCACCACTGTATGTAGAAAATGGAGTCATATAAACAGCAAAACTGTTCAAAGTAACTTTGAGGTAATAAGGGTATTTTGGGGTGTCTCTTAGCATCTCTGTTTATGTTTCACCATTGCCAAGACTGCATTTGTAGATGTCCTATTATCTTACTACTGGTGGACCAAAATACTGCTATCATCTTTCTTTAGGGCTGTGGCTCTCTAGATGCTTGATTTTCTCTCTCTCTCTCTCTCTCTCTCTCTCTCTCTCTCTCTCGCTCTCTCTGTGTGTACATGTGTGAGAAAAAGAGTGAGAGACTGAATGACTCAGATCAGCTAGCATTCCACAGCATACTGTTACACTATTGGCTGGAGAAACTGGGGGGTGAGTAGGAAGTACTTTACAGGAAGCAAAGATATAGCCCATGAACACTCAAATGGAACATACTGTTTTTTATATCTTCACCCATGACTTTGATTTTAAATGTATGCATTTACAGTCCACAGCTTAGATACTAACCAAACAATCAAAGATCCGAGAACACAGACATAGGCACATACTGTAACAAAATTCTAGCACCTCTTAATAGGATATGTGAACCATGTGTCCTGACCTTTAAGTACAACGATTGAGCATATATACACATACATATTCAGAGTAGATGGGCCAGTCAGTGAAGGTCAACCCTGAAACTCTGAAGTGAGAGGACAAACAAAGAAAAACTCATGCATTAGCATAGAAGTGTGTGCATATGCCAAGTGTGTATCTTGTGCATGTATGCAGCTGGGAGATGATAGAGTGTGGCAGTGGATAAAAGCCTGAGCAGATAAACCTAAAAGCAGAGACATAAAGGCCAATTCACATCCAATGTATTTATGAAGCATTTGTTTGTTTGTTTTTCCTGACACACATAAGAAGCACACACAGCAATTCCACTACCATTTTAACCCTTAGATGCATGGACGACCAGACCTACACTCTTCCATGAGTGGGGTCAAAAATGACCCCAATTGGAATTAGGGCATTTTTGAGTGGAAACTGATTTTATGTTGTTCAGAGTTGATTGTTAATGCCATATTTTGATATTTGACATGTTCATTCACCACTTTGTATGTTTGTTTGTGTTTGTTTTGTGTGAATTTGTTTGTTGTTTGTTTATTTTTGTATGTCTGTACATGTACAGTTGAATTTGTGTGTGTGTGTGTGTGTGTGTGTGTGTGTGTGTGCTCATCCGTATAGCGGTATCTCAGAGGATAACATATTCTCCAGTGGAGAGAATGATGAGAGAAACAGTAATGACACAATGACAACAGTATGATGTTGTATGATGTTCTCATGCACTTTATTTACATGCTTACTTATCCCCTTAATACCCAAATATAGAAAAAAAGTGTAAAAAAAATTTTTTTTCAACCTAATATATGTTGTTCTAGGAAGGCTCTGATGCAAAAATTGTGTTTCTTTTTTAATTTTGACATTTTAGCAACTTTTTGGGGAAATGTAAAATTACAATGTTGGCTCTCAAGGAATAGTAGCAGAATTTCACTGGCATCATTCACACACTGTAAATGATCTGGGTGTGTTTGTCTTCACTTTCCTGCTGATAAAGGGTCACAGAAGTGATTGTATCTTCACAACAAACAACAACAATAATAGTCAGACATGTTATATTGTTTTATGACAAGTAATTTATTCAAAAAAGTAATTTCCACTCTTTAAAAACACTGGATGAATGCTGTATGTACAAATCTGAAAACAAACTTAAGATGCATTTTTACATCTCCCTTCTTTACCTATGGTAGTCCAAAAAGCAGTTTCTTTGTTCTGAAAAACAAAGGCGGACATCACACTTCATACAAACAGTGTTAGTGTAGCCTTTAGCACACTGTCTGCACCTTCCCCTGTCAGCTTTGATGGGGAAATGCCCAGTCATGTCTTTGCAGACATCACTTGGTGGGTGTGCATTTCTCCTCTTAGAGGGCCTAGCAGCTGGAGAACTCATAGGGCTTGAGGATGGCCGCCCTCGCTTTGGCACTGGGACAGATGTGCCAGTCAGGATAAGGGAGGATGCCAACTGGGCCTGAAACAGTCTCCTGATCAGGATCTCTTTCTTTGGAATAGCCCAGGCCTTGCAGTCCCGTTTGTACAGGAGCCAAGCGTTGATCACAGCTAGAATAAATGTGTGCCAGAAGATGTAGATGTACCAACGATGGGACTTGAGAGGAAACTTGTACTTGGCCGCAAATGAGTCCAGCAAATCCACTCCCCCCATGTTTTTGTTGTAGGTCACCACGATGTTAGGCCTCTGAACTTCCACAAATGTTTTGGCAGTTTTGTCCCAATGTTTAACCTTTTCCACTGGTTCCGGGCCAGTAAAGGATGACACAAGTGTCACCTGACGGGTGTCGTACCATGTCACAGCACAAATGTTGTGGTTCTTCTCCACTCTGACATCAAATGTCCCTCTTCCCTTTTTCTTCAAGGTTTTCTCATCATTGAGGTTGCAGTTTGGAAGCCGTACTTTACTGTTAGCACAGTAAGCTAGTGTAATAAAAATAAGTATAGAACAACATAGTAAGTATGCAGTAACAACACAATCACACAAGATTCATTGATGTTGAAAATAAGTTAACATTTTAGGACTATTGTATGGCGAATAAAACTGATGATAATACTTACATGTGTGTTGCTGAGTAAAAATGCTCTTCAGGGTGGTGAGAATGTAAGCAGTAGATGTGTTGATCGGCAACAAATGTATTCCTGACAACCAGAGGTGACAAAAATAAAAAGTTCCTAGGGAGATCAACCGAAACTCCATATAAAATGCTTGGGGTCAGTTTTGACCCCACTTATGGAAAAGTTGGGTATTGATACAAAATATAAAATAACTTAAAAGAAAAAAAACTATACATACAAATCCAAATGAGACCATATCAAAAACACCCTATTTGAGGAATACATGGAAGGTTAGACAATATAAATGTAAAATGACAGAGATTTTGCAACAAAACTACCACTGGGGTCCGTTTGGACCCCACTTATGCATCTATGCATGACACTGGTCATGCTGCAATTGCTTAATGCATCATATATATATATATATATATATATATATATATATATATATATATATATATATATGAGTGATTCCACGCTTATGGGTACTGAAATGGGGACATAAACTTATTTTTAAAAATTCACCTAAAACCATTTCTTTTTTTACCATCAGGTCACAAAACATGTAATCTTTAATGAATGATATGTTAAAAGATAACTTTAATTTTCTGAGATGTAATAAAAACATATTTATATGCCAAAGTCAGAACGTAACAGAAGTGTTGTGGACATATATATTCTCAATTTTAACAATGTAGAATTACTTTTTGAAACATAGGAAGGTGATGTTTTAGCAAATATAATTAATAAACATGTGTAGTAGAATAAACATACACATTCTTTCAATAAGATTAACATGGTATATAGCTAGATTGTAATTAATTTGTAACAGACGCGAGATGGACAATCGTAACAGAAGTAATGTAACAGACATCATTTTGGAACTCATAGGCTTGACTTTGGCATATAAATATGTTTTTATTACATTTCAGAAAATTAAAGTTATCTTTTAACATATCATTCATTAAAGATTACATGTTTTGTGACCTGGTGGTAAAAAAAGAAATGGTTTTAGGTGAATTTTTAAAAATAAGTTCATGTCCCCATTTCAGTACCCATAAGCGTGGAATCACTTATATATATATATATATATATATATATATATATATATATATATATATATATTTTTTTTTTTTTTTTTTTTTTTTTTTTTTTATTCACATGTAGGTCAAGTGTAAAGTCCATAGAAATCTACTGGTTACTCAATTACATTTTTTATATGCTGTAAACTTCATTTAAAATCATAATCTGCATAATAATAAGATGTTATGACTGTTCAAACTGTAGTTTCATTCATAAGTGTCTGTACCATGTTTCACTGACATGGTTGTGATTTTGGAAGCATGTGGGCTTTTTTTGTGGGCACAGAAAACATGACAAATGAGACAAAGACCTATTGAAGAAGCTTCACACTAATGAGTTGGAATTTCATTGAGGAAAAGTCTTATCTTACTGGAATGAGGAACATGCCTATTAATGGATTTGTGGTGAAATGCATTTGTGTATCTTTGTGTTTGTGTGCGTTTAGAGGCTAAAGGCTTGTTGCAAACACTGATCAACAAGAGATCAATAATGGAAAATTCTATATTAAGGAGTCTTAGAATATAAGGGTGGAAATATATATATATATATATATATATATATATGGGGCGGGGACGGCACGGTGGTGTAGTGGTTAGTGCTGTCGCCTCACTGCAAGAAGGTCCGGTTTGAGCCCCGTGGCCGGCAGGGGCCTTTCTGTGTGGAGTTTGCATGTTCTCCTCGTGTCCGTGTGGGTTTTCTCCGGGGGCTCCGGTTTCCCCCACAGTCCAAAGACATGCAGGTTAGGTTAACTGGTGACTCTAAATTGACCGTAGGTGTGAGTGTGAATGGTTGTCTGTGTCTATGTGTCGTCCCTGTGATGACCTGGCAACTTGTCCAGGGTGTACCCCGCCTGGTGACTCTAAATTGACCGTAGGTGTGAGTGTGAATGGTTGTCTGTGTCTATGTGTTGTCCCTGTGATGACCTGGCAACTTGTCCAGGGTGTACCCCGCCTTTCGCCCGTGGTCGGCTGGGATGGGCTCCGGCTTGCCTGCGACCCTGTAGAAGGATAAAGCGGCTAGAGATAATGAGATGAGATATATATATATATATATATATATATATATATATATATATATATATATATATATATATATGGGGCAGCACGGTGGTGTAGTGGTTAGCGCTGTCGCCTCACAGCAAAAAGGTCCGGGTTCGAGCCCCGTGGCTGGCGAGGGCCTTTCTGTGTGGAGGTTGCATGTTCTTCCCGTGTCCGTGTGAGTTTCCTCCAGGTGCTCCGGTTTCCCCCACAGTCCAAAGACATGCAGGTTAGGTTAACTGGTGACTCTAAATTGACCGCGAGTGTGAATGGTTGTCTGTGTCTATGTGTCAGCCCTGTGATGACCTGGCGACTTGTCCAGGGTGTACCCCGCCTTTTGCCCGCAGTCAGCTGGGATAGGCTCCAGCTTGCCTGCGACCCTGTAGAACAGGATAAAGCAGCTAGAGATGATGATATTATATATATATATATATATATATATATATATATATATATATATATATATATATATATATATATATACACACTACCGTTCAAAAGTTTGAGGTCACTTTGAAATTTCCTTATTTTTGAAAGAAAAACACTGTTCTTTTCAATGAAGATCACTTTAAACTAATCAGAAATACACTCTATGCATTGCTAATGTGGTAAATGACTATTCTAGCTGCAAATGTCTGGTTTTTGGTGCAATATCTACATAGGTGTATAGACCCTTTTCAGTCACGTGACCTTCGTAAACGCGACCACCATTTTGGACATGTAGCGGATTTCGGCTCGAATTGGTTTGAATGCGAGGAAGGGGACAAACGGAGAACATACAAGAAAAAGGAGCGAGATGCAGAAAATACCTTCGCTATCCAGCGACGTAGGGCATTTACAGGGCGAGCAGAGGGAGAAATAACAACAGTAACGACACATTAGCAACGCCGTACAGAAATATCGGTTTATGGCACAGACCCTTTCGGTTCTCGCTCATCTAGCTGCTACAATGACTGCTTAGACTGCAACAATAATACCTAACACACATTTAAGTATCCGTCGTAAAGACGTGAAACTCGTCGAGTGACGAGTGTGTTCATTGATAAGCTAACACAATCTAAAAGTAGACATACCATCACACTGCCCTGGCGCTGTGTACAGTTTAAGGCCCGGTCACACAGCACTCCGCGTCTATATCACGTACAAAAAGATACAAAAATCTGGTGGACGTGGTCGTAAGTGGTAATTTTTGGTCAATTTTGGCTTTGCCGTGCTTTGTACGGGGTATGGCCGTCGGTGGCTGTTTCACTGCTGCAGCACTGCCAAATCACGGGTAACCGCGGCTCAGCGTCGTTGGAAGAGCGGCTTGCTGCGCATATAAAAGCGGTAGGATATGTTGAGCCTGTATCAGTTGGTTCTGTTGGTGCTGGAGCATTAAGATGAGGACATCACAGCGTTGAGGGTTCATGTTCACCCCTTGACATCTAGACTGCAAGTGCCGAGGTCTCAGAAAATTACGGTATTTACATGCCGCAAATCAGAAGTGATGCAGAAGTGATTAGACAGTGATCAATCGAATTTAGAACTTGTTTGAGACGTCGTTTAACGGGCTTAGACAGTGCTATGTACGCGGAAAAATCCATTTCTCAGTGATAAGCCGCTAAACACACGCTATGTCCCGTGATACCAACGCGTAACACCCGTCCGATGACCGTGCTCTGCCCGTGATAGACCGCCAAACTTTCGCGTCTTACCACGTCTCCCCAAGTTTTAATAACGGCCGGGACACTGATTATCACGTGTTTTTCACCTGTGTTGCACGTCTTTACCACGTGTGCCGGCCGTGGTTGTCCGCGGTCTAAAGTTTTGAGCAGTCCAAAACTTTTTGCCGCGTCCGACGCCGTTCCGATTTTCCCCTGCGTCCTGTCACGTCTGTATATCGACTGTAACACGTCTTAAGTTCGACATCAACACGAACAATATCGTCTGCTTCACGGGAGAGCACTTTTTGACGGGTTTTGGCCGTGATAAAGCCGTAAAGCGCTGTGTGACCGGGCCTTTACCTTCTATGGTTTGTGCACTCACTAGTTGCCATTACTTTCTCCAACCGTTGTTACAGATTACAGGGAACGGCCTGGATTTAAGAGACAAATACATGTTCCTCTTATTTTGAACACTTATTTGTAGGCAGTGCTTAATTTGTAAAGTGGGAGGTCCCGGAGCGCAGAGGATGAGCGGCTCCGGTGCGGAAAAAAAGAGGAGAGGGGAGGGGGCGCGGCGCTGCGCTGCGCTTCTGGGCATGTTTTGTAATAACACTGCAAATTAAGTTCATCTGCAGATATTTTGTGGATGTCGTTTCATGAGAGAAATCACCAACAAGACAGATATCAAAATCAGACATTAACACTAAATAAACTTGCATTTTTTTATTTAATTATTATTATTATTTTTTTTTTTTTTGTTACATAGTCAAAAGAGGTGTCGGATCACCAGATCCAGTGTAAATAGCTGCCGGAGCCAACGCCCGAGGTTCCGGAGCGCGCTCCGGCTTGCTCCCCTCAAATTAAGCGCTGTTTGTAGGACACTGCCTCTGATCTGTCCTACAGTCTACCAACAGCAAAGGAACACAACGCTAGCTAATAGCTACTACAGAAGAACAAAGAGGTTACAATGGGTTATTTTAGCCTATTTGGTTACACACTCACCGCCACAGAATGTTAACAGCAATGTAATGCCTTTTCTAGCTAATTTTATTCGTCTTACCTCCAACAAAGTGGTCACTGCACAAGCGCTGGTATGCCGCTATCCATCTTCTCCGTCGGTCAGCATCTACCGGGATCCGATAAAATGATAACCCTTGCCTTGTTTGTTGATGGTTACTACATCCAGGTGCACAACAATATAGTGGCATGATGGAAGTCTTGCTGAAAATAAACACTTTCTTTGCTGCCGTTCCTCAATGTTGGCTGTGGTAAACTACTGGTAGTACACGTCCAAAATGGCGGCCGCGTTTGTCGTGACGTCACGTGAAAAGGGTCCATAGAGGCCCATTTCCAGCAACTATCACTCCAGTGTTCTAATGGTACAATGTGTTTGCTCATTGCCTCAGAAGGCTAATGGATGATTAGAAAACCCTTGTACAATCATGTTAGCACAGCTGAAAACAGTTTAGCTCTTTAGAGAAGCTATAAAACTGACCTTCCTTTGAGCAGATTGAGTTTCTGGAGCATCACATTTGTGGGGTCGATTAAATGCTCAAAATGGCCAGAAAAATGTCTTGACTATATTTTCTATTCATTTTACAACTTATGGTGGTAAATAAAAGTGTGACTTTTCATGGAAAACACAAAATTGTCTGGGTGACCCCAAACTTTTGAACGATAGTGTATATACTGTATACTGCATATATATATATATATATATATATATATATATATATATATATATATATATATATATATACTGTGTGTGTGTGTATATATATATATATATATTTTTCCCCCAAAAAAAAATCCACACCTCAGTAAAATAAATAAATAAATAAATTTAAAAAATCTTATCAAATATGTTGCCCAGTGCTCCTGGGATAGGATCTGGATTCAACACTACCCTGATCAGGATAAAGCGGGTACTGAAAGTGAGTGAGTGTTACTATATGTGCAGAAATCTGAAAAAAAAAATTGCCAGAATTCACTACACTGAATATTTCCCTTTATACCCATTTCTTGAGTTAGCCACTGTAAGTTGCAAAAGTAATAATGCTGGGCATGGTGCTGTAGTGGGTAGCAATGCTGACACATCTCCAGTTCAATCCTTTCCTTGGGTTATTCTCTGTGCTGAGTTTTTGTGTCCATGTGGGTTTCCACCAGGTTCTCCATTTCCCTCCCACCTCCAAACACTGGTGCAAACTGTTTCTAAAAATGAGTAGGAGTCAGTGGGAATAAGTATGCCAAATGTTTTAGATCTGTAGCGTGTCTTTATGAAACTTGTGATTGTGCAAATTGAACACATCATCAGGGATCTTGCCTTGTAGGAGGGCTGTATTCTTGCTGCTTACAATCCTTGTACTGATTGCTTCTGCAATCAGCTATATAGGATGGGCTGTTCTCTCCATTGCCTACTGCCTCCTAATCCAAGCATCCTTCTGCTTCTGTGCAACTGCTCTGCTGCTCCACTGCTCCTCAAGTTCCTCAAGTTGTTGTGCGTTTCAGGTCTTTCAACTTTAAATATCTCTGCCCTGGCAGTCCAGTCTTGGTTGATCAGACCATGACTTCTGTTCAAGTGGCTGCAAAGGCTTTGTGGTGTGGTCACGGTACAAGGCCTACAACATACTGGGCACTGCAGGAGAGGAAAGCCATCTGGAACACAACTGAGGAAGCAGACAAAATTTCAAGATAGCTTTGGATGAAGCCTCTGTAGCTAACATCAAATTCCATTGTTTGTTTCCAGTAGGTTGATGTTCTTTGTTTAGTGAGAGACCAGTTTTATGTCAGTACTCAGGCTTGTCTTGCTGTGGAAACTTCAGTTGTTTCTCCATGTTAACCAACATCTGCCAACTCTTGCCAAGATCCCATGGTTTGATTCTCGCTTCCAGCTAATCACCTGCACTTCAAAGGCAATGATCTTGTAGGAGGGCTGTATTCTTGCTGCTGACAATCCTTGTACTGATTGCTTCTGCAATCAGCTATATAGAGATCTTGCATGTGACGTCACAGCCGATCCAGATTGTGACAGACGCCATCGTGTCGGTCAAACACCATATTCCGCCTTCTACTTCTACTTCTGGTTCTACTTCTGCTTTTACTTCTACCTTTTCTTCTGGAAAACCCTACTATATACAATTCTACTACAACGGCTGCGGCTACAAGCTCTCCCTACCTGTGCACGGTTTTTATGTTTTTTGTGTGTATTTTTGCGTGTTGTTCGTCTGTACCAGACTTCAATATCCACTACAACCGTATGGACTTACTGGACATTGGTTTCCAGCAGAAAATGACGGTTTGTAGCGATTTCCATCGCATGCACAACATTCCGGACGAGAAAAAAAAAAACATTCCGGACGAGACCAGATAGCGAGACCAGCAGGGTCTCCGTGGATTGTTATCGGAAGCAAAGCGAAAGAGGCGGCGCCGGGAGCCGAAGCAAAAGCAAGGCTACAGGCAGAGCCGGCCTGTTGACTAAGCTCAGAAAACAGCTACTCAAACCTCCACTGCCAAGCCTCTACCTCTCCAACGCCAGATCCATGTAAACAACACGGGCGATTTGGAATTACCTTATTCTGTAATTGGCTGGTCAGTGCTATACTCAATACTTAAGTGACTTACCCATCCAGTGAGGATCATTTTCTTGCTTACAAGATGCCACATCTGAGTCGCTGACAAATCCTGAATTTCTGTAAAGAAAACTGTCCAGAGATTTATAAGCACGCAGTACTTCACCACTGAACAGCGAGGGAAAGTTAATGAGGTAATCATACATGTCCGGGTATTCCGCTGGCAGTTCAAAATCCGGTCGTGAAAACTCCATCCGGAAAGCCATAAGGGTCACAAATCTGTAGATTGTTTATTTTAGACATATATCTAGTTATCTGTCCATTAGAAAAATGAGCCGTGTAGTCCGTCGGTTGAAATTGATCCATTCTGTACACGAGTGCAGCAGTATTCAGCGGTGTTTTTGACCGACACGATGGCGGTTGTGTACTTTCCGGTCACGTGACTGCAAGATCTCTATAGGATGGGCTGTTCTCTCCATTGCCTACTGCCTCCTGATCCAAGCATCCTTCTGCTTCTGTGCAACTGCTCTGCTGGTCCACTGCTCCTCGACAGCTGTCTTCAACATGCCACTTTTGGAGGACTTTTATTTTCCTGTTTGTTTTTGTAACTGTAAAGCAGCCTTGGGTGTGAGAAAGCCACTACATAAACATTATTATTATTATTATTATTATTATTATTATCTCCGTGCTTCCATGGAAGGCGGTCATATTTTCTGCTCTCCCTTTCCCTCCTTTTTTTCCCTGCTTGTGCTTCTGTGTCTTGTCTCGTCTGCTGTACTTTTTGAAGAGACTCGCCCTGCATTACTTTCTAAACTAAAAAAAAAAGCATGGACTTGATAAACTGGTCTCCTAACGAAATTGACACAGTTTTCTCGATGAGAAGCCTGGGTTCGAGGGAACCCATCTGTCCTACTGGAACGTTTGTGGCTGGTTACATGATGGACGCGTGGGAGCGGTGGCGGGTCGTGTGCCTGGCGATTCTTTCTGTGGAGGACATTGAAGATATCTACCTATTCGGAACCATGATTACAGGACTTTTGCTGATTGGATTAGGCATTGCCCTGGTATACCGAGGAAATCAGACAACGGTGACAGCTGTTCAAAGCCCCACAAAGCTGCCCGATATGATTGGAGTGGTGGGCAAAGCTGTTGACACTAGGACTGTGGACATTCAGAACTTGAACCACAAAATGGTTGTTATCTCGGAGCAGCTTTCAGCTTTGCAAGGAATACATTTTTTGGAGACCAATTTGAATAGAATGGACGGAATGGACAGATGTGGACGTGCAAAGACTGCGTCTGGAAAGACCAAACAATTTATATCTTATCGACATTCGGCTCCCTGAGACAGCACTGGCCTCGGTTCAGGCCGTTGCTGAGACAACATTTCCCCCTGAAGGTCACTGCCGGGAGACACTCTCACATTTCCTCGCATTCCTTCTCTAACTTTCCGCGGTCGCCATTTTTACCCCCAGTGTGACAAGCGGGTGCGTGACCAGCGCCTTCATGGCTGCAGGAGCGGATGGCTGCTTGCTTGCGCTGGATTACCTCCTCCTCTCCCCCCCTACCCCCTTACCCCCTACCCCTGATTCCCCCCCTCAAGTCCCGTGTTTAAAGTGTACTTGTGTTGTTGTGTGCTTATGTGCAAAGGTTTTTTAAATGTTCCCACACTGTACTCCTGCAAACAACCGCCTGCCGTGCTTCTGTGCTCCACCCACATCAGGGTCTTTCTACAGTGGTGCCGAAACCCGGAAGAGTGCAGAAGGGAACAGCCCCATGGAGTCCTCGCCATTCAAGAACTTGATCCATGCCCTCGCAACAGCCCAGCAGAACCAGCACCAAGCGCTGGTCGCCCTCCAGAAGGAGCAAGAACAACGGTTTGAAGCCTTGGTGCTGGCCCAACAGGAAGACCGTCAGGCATTCCGGCACCTGCTCGCATTGGCGGGGCCCATGACCACCACCGGAGCGGACCCTCCCCACCTCACCCTAACGAAGATGGGTCCGCATGATGATCCAGAAGCCTTCCTTGCGCTCTTTGAGCAAGCAGCGGAGGTGTGGGGTTGGCCGGTTGACCAGAGTGCAGCATGCCTCCTCCCCTTGCTGACGGGCGAGGCGAACTGGCCACACTGCAGCTCCCCGCCAACAGCCGGCTCATGTACGCGGACCTCCAATGAGCCATCCTCCAGCGTGTCAGCCACTCCCTGGAGCAACAACAGCAGTGTTTCCACTCGCTGTGTTTGGAGGAGGTTGGCCAACCATTCGGGTTCGGGCAACAACTCTGGGACGCCTGCCAGTGGTGGCTGAGGGCAGATGACCGCGACGCCGAGGGAGTGATCGACCTGGTGACACTGGAGCAATTTGTTGCGCAACTTCCAGAAGGAACCACGAAGTGGGTCCAGTGTCATCTCCCGGCGTCGCTGGACCAAGCTATCAAGCTGGCAGAGGACCACATGGCAGCAGTTCCAACCGCAGGAAGGCGTGTCTTCTCTTCTCCTCTCTCTTCTCTCTCTCCCTCTCCCTCTGCTTCCCATCCTTGCCCCATTCCCCCACCGCAGAGGCGGGGGCCGGGTCCCCCCCAGCCGGCTCGGCGCACCCATGGTGTCCTCCCGTTTCCCCCTTCCTTGTCTGTGTCTCCTCCCCCCAGGTGAGTGATGCCCGTAACACCAGTGCAGAGGGAAAGCCTGGGCCAGTGTGCTGGCCCTGCAGGGAGCCGGGATATCTCCAACATCAGTGCTCCACAATGGAGGTGGGCGTGGTGGTCCAGGTCCCCGATGTACCAGAAACCGCCCTCGATTGGGCCGGAGCGTATTGTATACCTGTAAGTGTCCAAGGGGATACGTACCAGGCTTTGGTGGACTCCGGCTGTAACCAGACCTCAATCCACCAAAGTCTGGTGCAAGGTGAGGCATTGGAGACAGCACAAGTGGTGAAGGTGTTGTGTGTGCACGGGGATGTTCATGACTACCCTTTGGTGTCCATCCACATTCTATTTCGAGGGGAAAAGCATAGTGTAAAGGTGGCAGTTAACCCTCGTCTCACCCACTCGCTGATTTTGGGGACTGATTGGCCAGGTTTTAAGGAGTTAATGATGCATATAGTGAGGAGCAGGTCCTGCAGTAATCCATCTGGGGAAAGCGCCGGCGTAGCATTGGCGGGAGAAGCTGTCACAGAGCCGTCTATGTCAGCACTGCGTCAGGGCGGTACGCGGAGTAAGGAGTGCCCCTCCCCTCCTCCCTCTCTCAGGGATTCCTTTGGGGATTTCCCATTAGAGCAGTCGTGAGATGGGACTCTGCGGCATGCATTTGACCAAGTGAGAGTAATCGATGGTCAAATTCTCCAGCCAAATGCGACGCCGGCCTTCCCCTACTATGCTATTTTTAAGGATAGGTTATACAAAGTGACACAGGACACTCAAACTGGTGAAAAGATAACACAGTTATTAATTCCAAAGAGCTGCCGGGCATTCATATTCCAGGCGGCTCATTTTAATCCCATGGTCAGACACTTAGGGCAGGATAAAACACTAGCCCAAATAATGGCCTGGTTTTATTAGCCAGGGATTCGCGGGGATGTCCTTCGGTGATGTGCGGCATGCCGCGAATGCCAATTAGTAAATCCCGCGGCCACTCCAAAGGCGCCTTTGCACCCTCTCCCTTTAATCAAGACCCCTTTTGAAAGAATTGGGATGGATCTCGTCGGGCCATTAGATCTGTTAGCATGGGGATATCACTTTATTTTAGTTCTGGTGGACTATGCAACGCGATACCCAGAAGCAGTGCCTCTTCACAGTATCTCAACACACAGTATTGCAGAAGCGCTCTTCTGCTTTATCTCCCAGGTCGGGATTCCGAAAGAAATCCTGACAGACCAAGGCACTACATTCATGTCACACACACTGTGTGAGCTGTATGGGTTACTGGGGATTAAGTCTATCCGCACCAGCGTCTATCACCCACAAACGGATGGCTTAGTAGAACGGTTTAATCGAACTCTCAAAAATATAATTCAGAAGTTCGTAAGCGAAGATGCACGTAATTGGGATAAGTGTCTTGAGCCCCTGTTATTTGCAGTACGAGAGGTCCCGCAAGCCTCCACAGGGTTTTCACTGTTTGAATTATTATATGGGCATAAGCCGTGTGGCATTTTGGATGTGCTATGTGAAAATTGGGAGGAGGGACCTTCACCTAGTAAGAACGAAATTCAATATGTTCTCGACCTGCGCGCCAAACTCCACACACTCGCACTTAACCCAGGAGAATTTGCGGCAGGCACAAGAACGTCAAGTCCGATTGTACGATAGGGGCACGCACCTTAGGGAGTTCACACTGGGAGACAAAGTACTCATATTACTGCCCACGTTGAGCTCCAAATTGGTCACCAAGTGGCAAGGGTCCTTCGAGGTCACACGGCAAGTCGGGGACGTCGACTATGAGGTGAGGCGAATGGACAGGGGTGGGGCATTGCAAATTTACCACCTCAATCTATTTAAACGTTGGAATGAGGAGGTCCCCGTGGTGATGGTGTCAGTAATTCCGGAGAAGGCGGCGCTGGGGCCAGAGGTTCAAAAAAGAAAATTGACATCGGCCACCGCTCCAGTCCCCTGTGGAGACCACCTCTCCCCGACCCAGCTCACGGAGGTAGCCCAGTTGCAGAAAGAATTTCCGACATGTTTTTGCCCCTGCCCAGCCACACCCACCTCATAGAACACCACATTGAGATGCCCCCAGGGGTGGTAGTGCGCAGCCGCCCTTACTGCCTGCCCGAACACAAAAAAAAGGTGGTCCGGGATGAACTTGAAGCCATGCTCGAAATGGGCACAATCGAGGAGTCCCACAGTGATTGGAGCGGCCCAGTGGTCCTGGTCCCCAAGACCAATGGGTCGGTCTGGTTCTGTGTGGACTATAGGAAAGTCAACGCGGTGTCTAAATTTGACGCGTACCCAATGCCTTGCATTGACGAGTTGCTCGATCAATTAGGCGCTGCTCATCTTTATTCGACACTGGATTTAATGAAGAGATATTGGCAGATCCCCTTGACTCCTCTGTCCCTAGAGAAAACGGCCTTTTACACACCGTTTGGCTTACACCAATTCATCACACTTCCTTTTGAGCTATTTGGGGTGCCCGCTAAGTTCCAGCAGCTTATGGACAGGGTCCTCCGCCCCCACACCACCTATGCAGCCATGTATCTCAATGATATTATCATCTACAGCAATGACTGGCCACGGCACCTTGAACACCTTAGGGCCGTCCTAAAGTTGCTGAGGTGGGCGGGTCTCACAGCTAACCCAAAGAAATGTGTGATTGGGCAGGTGGAAGTATGGTATCTGGGCTTCCACTTAGGCCATGGGCAGGTGCATCCCCAAATTAATAAGACGGCAGCAATTGCGGCCTGCCCAAGGCCCAAGACCAAAAAGGGGGTGAGACAGTTCCTGGGGCTGGCTGGCTATTATCGTAGGTTCATACCTAATTATTCAGATGTCACCTGCCTGCTGACTGATCTCACTAAAAAGGGAGCACCAGATCCGGTCCAGTGGATGGAGCAATGCCAACAGGCTTTCTCTAGGGTAAAGGCTGCACTGTGTGTGGGGCCACTGTTACACTCCCCTGACTTTTCTCTCCCCTTTATTTTACAGACAAACGCGTCGGACAGAGGGCTGAGGGCCGTTCTGTCCCAGAAGGTGGAGGGGGAGGTGCGTCCCGTGCTGTACATTAGCCGGAAGTTGTCGATGCGGGAAGGCAGGTACAGCACGATAGAGAAAGGGTGCCTAGCCATCAAGTGGGCAGTCCTCACCCTCCAGTACTACCTGCTGGGACACCCTTTCACCCTCTGTTTGGATCATGCGCCCCTCCAGTGGCTCCACCGCATGAAGGATGTCAATGCGTGGATCACCCGTTGGTATCTTGCACTCCAGCCATTTAAATTTGAGGTGGTCCACAGGCCGGGGGTGCAGATGGTGGTGGCGGACTTCCTGTCCCGTCAAGGGGGTGGGAGTCAGCTTCAGGCCGGATGACTCCCCAGCTTGAGTCGGGCAGTGGGGGTATGTGGCAGCAGGGGCGTGTCTGAGTGTCAGTCTGTGAATGGAGGGCGGAGTCAGGAAAGGTGAGTGGTCATGTCACTACACCTGTTGTCAATTAACATGTGTTTGTGTGTCTCCTCCAGTGACTGCGCCCAATAAAAGGAGAGAGAAGGGGAGGTCGGCGTTGAGGGCTTACTTGTAGCCTGTGTGTGTGTGTGTATGTGTGTGTGTCTGTGAGAGAGAGTCTGAGTTGTGTGCTTAAAAGCATCAATAAAGGAAATAATTAAGACGCAAACAACTGCCTGCCGTGCTTCTGTGCTCCACCCACATCAGGGTCTTTCTACATTATTATTCATTCTCATCTCATTATCTCTAGCCGCTTTATCCTTCTACAGGGTCGCAGGCAAGCTGGAGCCTATCCCAGCTGACTACGGGCGAAAGGCGGGGTACACCCTGGACAAGTCGCCAGGTCATCACAGGGCTGACACATAGACACAGACAACCATTCACACTCACATTCACACCTACGGTCAATTTAGAGTCACCAGTTAACCTAACCTGCATGTCTTTGGACTGTGGGGAAAACTGGAGCACCCGGAGGAAATCCACGCGGACACGGGGAGAACATGCAAACTCCGCACAGAAAGGCCCTCGCCGGCCCCGGGGCTCGAACCCAGGACCTTCTTGCTGTGAGGCGACAGCGCTAACCACTACACCACCGTGCTGCCTACATTATTATTATTATTATTATTTTTACTTTCTTCTTCCTGTTGATGGTGTCATACCAGGGACTGAACATATTTCAATTTGGTTACTCCTACTGCCATCACTGGTGGTGCACTTGGGATTCTGCTTTGTAGCACAACCTCTTTTCTTGCTCTCTGTTTCTTTTCTCTCCTTATCAATATCCCTGCCTGTGCCACTTGTGTCACTTGAAACATTGTACTGGATCCTCTGTTTTGTTTATGTCACCTTCAACTCCTTTTCCAGGGACCTCGAAGGAAACCACAGCTTTGAGCAGTTCCCATAGAGTGAAATGCTCCTGAGACTTCTTGGCAACCCCAGATACCTCCAGAGAAAGTTGCTGACTTTCCTCTCTGATGTCAGACATTCCATTCTCCACCATATAGAACTTATTCTATTATATATGGTGGAGAATGGAATGTCTGACATCAGCTATGGCCATAGGATCCTTGGTTGGATGCTATGCTAATAAATCCATCCTTTGGACTAGCTAGGCAGCCTTGACTGCTCGAGTGCTCTCAGCCAGCTGTCAAGCAGCTTTCTAAAATCGATGTTCCATCTTTCAGTCTGCTGTTGAACATCTTACCAAGGTTCTATACTGGCTTTTTTTGTTTGTTTGTTTTGTTTTGTTTTAGATGGTTGGTACTGATGTTGAAGTGGAATCTCTCCATAATTTTGCCTCATTGACCTTGACTTTGTTTGCTTGAAACTCATTATTGCTCAGTTAATGAGCTTCTCTAGGCCTTGCAAGATGTTGGAGTAGCCTCATGATAATTGTCATTGCATACTTAGTCTAAATATTGAGTAAGAGTGATTTTGGAGAGGCATTTAGATTTGACAAGTGTCTTGCTTATCTACATATGCAAATCAAGATTATTGAGAAATACGCTAAAAATCAATTCTCATTATGTCATTGTACTAAGTGTATTAGCAGTTAATTATTTCAAGTTTTTTCTACTTTTATATAACCTGATTCTTTGAGGCCTTTTAAACCAATTAAACATATACTGTAATACTAAGAGTGTTTCCACTTGACTGCCTACTAAAATAGGCATATTCACAATGAGACCTGAAAATGCAATTACTAGATTGCAAATAATTCAGTTGTGTCTTCATTAACTGGCCTGATGAATATGCATTTTTTACACAAACTCTACAAATCACATTAAGACATATTAATGTGGCAAAATTACATAGGCTTGATGTAAACAGACAGAGAGAGGAGGCATTTGTGTTGTGGCCAAGACAAGATCTCCTCTCAGGCCCCAGCCACAAGCGGTGATTGCACCAATTCAAAAAGGAAATGGGTTTAATTGGCTCTATTCAGAAAGAATCACAATCCAACTCTCTCTGTCTCCCTCCTTCATGCTTGATTAATTCTTTTCAAGAAGATAAAAAAAAAGCCATTTAATGTCTCATTCAGTATTGCCAAGCATTTGTAAAACAGCAGTTTTGAATTTATTTTTACCAACAGTAACAACAGCTATTTTTACTTCTTGTTGCCAACACAACAAAATGCAACTTTTTGGAAGCTATTTTACAGTATGTATTAGGGAGAAAACAAACACTGGAAATATATACTGTGGACTCTGTTTATTATTATTATTATTGTTTGTTTGTTTGTTTGTTTGTTGATGGCATAATTCTATTGTCAGGTGACAGACAGATGTAAAAGCGGAAAGAGTTTATTCAAGGCAAATAGGCAAACAAATCCTAATTTTTAAGCAAAGTCACAATCCAAAAAAAAAACAGGCAAAGATCAGACAATGCACACACAGAATATCAGAGGCAGCATCAAAAAGGCAAAGTCCAGAAACAGCAAAGCAGAAACAAAAGGCTTGGTAACGTCAGACACTAGGCACTGAGTGTCTATTTGTTAAATCAAAAGTCAGGTGACTGTAAGCGGTGAGGTGCATGATGGGTGCGTAGTCTGTGGTGGCCATGTTTGGAGGCCACTGTGAACTGTAGGAAGTGGAATCTTGAGTGTTGGCAGGTGCAAATGTGACAGAAGTCAGGGGCTATATGAGCCCAGGGATGCTGAGGTGTGAGAAGTGGCATGAATTTACCCACTGGGAGCACATGAAGAACATTGAATTCCAGGATGCCCAGTGACAGAAGTATTGTGTGCCCAGGTGATCAGTCAGCCCCAAAGGCTTGGAGGGGCATAGGTGTCATTAGTAGGACAATTGGCATGAGCAGGGAGAGTCACTCATCAAACTCTCAGTCGATATCCCAGGTAAGACCTTTGACAAAACAAGCTAGAGGAAGAATGGGCTCTGGGTCTGGATCAGGTGATATGGTAGTATAAATACAGGACAGAGAGCCAGCTTTAGTGTTCTTGGAACCAGGCCTGTAGGCAATGGTAAACTGAAAGTGTGTGAAAAATAAGACCCAGCAGGATTGATGAGGATTCAGTTGCTTAGCAGTCGTGAGATATTCCAGATTCTTATGGTCTGTGAAAGTAGTGAATGGGTATGTCACCGCCTCTAGCCAGTGTCACCACTCCTTCAGTGCTAGTTTGACAGTTAACAGCCCCCAGTTGCCAATATCATAGTTTGGTTCTGCAGGGGTAAGCTACTTGGAAAAGAAGGCCACAGGGAGTAATTTGGGCTTTTCACCCGAAACTCTGAGAAAGCACTGCCCCAACACTGGACTCAGATGTATCAACTTCAACTACAAAAGGCTTAGTGGGATCTGGATGCTTGAGAATGGAAGCAGAAATAAATGCTGTCTTAAGCTGAGAGAAGGCTTTTTCAGCTGCTTGATTCCATTGAAGATGCTTAGGGTCCTTCTTTAACAAGGCAGTGAGTAGAGTTGCTATGGAGCTGAAGCCTCTTATAAGCCTCCTATTAAAGTTAGTGAAACCCAGAAAACATTGGAGCTGTTTGACTGTGTTAGGAGTGGGCCAAGTGATTACTTATAATTTTATTCTCATCAGTGGTTCCTCCCTCAGCACTGATAACATAACCCAGGAAGGCTATCTGGGAGATGCAGTTTTCTGCTTTGACAAAGAGATGGTTTTCAAGGAGTTGTGCCAGGACTTTCTTAACATGATTCACATGACTTTCTAAGTTAGACGAATAAATCAAGATGTTGTCATTGTAAGCAATGATGAACTTTCCAAGCATGTCTCTCAATACATCATTAATCAAGTACTCGAAAACACTTTGGGCGCAGGATAGCCCATATGGTATTATGCAGTACTCGTAATGGCTAGAGGTGGTGCTAAAAGCAGTCTTTCACTCATCACCCTCTCAGATGCCCACCAGATTATAACTGCTGCATAAATCAAGCTTGATAAATACTTTGACAGATCAGAGTTGTTCAAGCACTAAGGGAATAATGGGCAAAGGATTGGGATACTTTATAGTGATCTGATTGAGCCCTCAATAACCAGTGCACAGTCTGAGACCCCCTCCTTTCTTCTCCACAAAGAAACCTGCAGAAGCAGGCAATGTGGAAGGAAGGTTATAACCCTGTTATAAAGCTTCTTGAATGTAGTGTAATGTAATGTAGTTTTCTATAGCTTTTTGTTCAGAGAGTCATAGTGGGTAAATATGAAAACAAGGAGGCATGGTGCTAGGAAGGAGTTCTACTGGATCCACAGTAGGGTTTGTGCAGAGGGAGCCCACTGGCTTTACCCTTGCTGAACACCTTGATGAGGTCCTGATAAATCTCTGGAATGGTGGTAGTTTCAGTGATTTCAGGGCTTTCTTCAGTGGTGGAAGCAACCATGAGTTTGGAAGCGCACAAACAATTTTGAATACAGGATTTTTGATGAGTGCGATATTTTTCTGTCCATCCATGATATCTGTGGGTTGTGCTGTTGCATCCATGGGAACCCCAGAATAAGGGGTTGATTTTTGGTTATCGTGACAAGGAATGAAATGATTCCATAATGGAAACTGTGGGTGGTAAAAGAGAGCAACTGGACTTGCTTGAAGATTCTTGAAGACGTTTCACCTCTCATCCGAAAGGCTTCTTCAGTTCTGTCTGACTAGTAGGGAGTATCAGGTATTTATCCTCTCATGGATGAAAAGCTCATCTAAGGTGTCGTTGAGTCATCCTGTTGGTGTGGGTCACTGGGGGCTGAATGTGAATGGACTCGAGAGTCGTTAGGGTGATCAATGGATTGCCCGTTAAGGTGATCAATGGAATGCTGATTCTCTCTGTCCTCCTGTGAGCCACTGAAAACAGCTGGGTTTTGGTGTGCATTCAGTTGTCTGGGAAGTGTGCCAAGGACTGCATTGTAGGTGGCTGATAAATTATGTCTTAGACCCCCACCTCTGTTCAGTGATGGCCATTCCAGGTTGACAAAAATGGCTTCTTTAACTCCTTGCTATTACCTCATGCACTAAACCTCTCATACTTCAAGTCAGCCCTTTCCATAATGGAAAGGGCTGACTTAGGCTACATCCACACGACAACGGCAACAAGATTTTTTTTTTAAATATCGCGTCCACATGGGCAACAGATCAGTAAAATATCAGGTACATATGGCAACGCAACGCTTGCTGAAAACGATGCAATACACATGCCACACCGCTACGTGCGCTGTAAGACGGTCCCATCGGAGACACCAGAACAATAGAAGAAGTATGACGCATGCACATAAACCCCTTCTGTACCATCAGCCACATAAAGTTTTGATTATTAATCAGTAGCGTAAAATAGTATCTATTGTCTAAGACACTTATTTATATTTCATATTAAAACGTCTATGTAAATTAGTACATAGAAAGCCTGGCCAGGCGCTGAACGTTCTTCTGCCTTCACTTTAAGAGATATGGGCGTTCTCACTCCCTATCCTATGGCTATAGTCCCTTTAAATCACGTGCTCGTTTTTTGAATGGAGACGCAGAAAGAGGAATGAATGGGGGTAGATGGAAGCCGGTAATCTGTGGTTGGTAGAAGAGAGCAACATTCTGATATCCTCCAGAATTCTTTAATGGTCCGGAATAAATTGAATGCTACACGTTGATGGATTACTTTGTTCTTCTACGCCCTTTTTGAGGAATGTATTGTCAGACTTAAACCAACATCTGAAGAGGTGAGATCACACCTTTTTTTCCTTTTTTTCCTTTTTATTTGTTGACAACTCGCATCGAGTTCGTTACACTTCTACCAAGCGTAAAGCACTCACAGTCATGTGGTTGTGACATCATCGTAAACAAATCCGTTCTACTCATCCAGACGACTTCACAACAGCGCTGTTGCCAGATTTTTCCACTCTGGAACCCGTTCTCAAAAGATTCCGTTTTGGGGCACCCAAAACGCCGGTGCCGTGTGGACGGCAGGCCGAAACGATAAACAATTTTATCAGATTCACCTGAATCCGTTGCCGTGTGGACAGGGCCTTGAAGTATGAGAGGTTTAGTGCATGAGGTTATGATCCAACTTCCAATGACGCAGTAGTCCTGATCTTTAGGGGTGGTTGAAGTGGTTATTTGGGGGCCGGAGTCAATCAGGGCTGAGAGAACAAAGACAGATTCTGAAAGCCTTATCTGTACTTCAAGCGTGAATGACTGGTGAGAGAGAAACTTAAATGGACTCACTGAAAGTGGGATCAATGTAGTCGGTGTCCTCTCAGCCATCGATGAGGGATTAGAACTACCTTGATGAACAGAACAATTTGACACATGATGTGTTGAGTCCTCACATTAGAAGCAGTAGAAGCAGGTGCAGACATCCATTTCCTCCACTGACTTTCAAAATATGCTTTGAATTCACAAATAACCAGTTAGGAGCCAATTTTTTTCCTACTGACTTGTCAGCGTACAGCTTTATATTGATAGATTGTTGACTTTTAAAAAAAAAAGTCTTTCAACTTTTATTTTGCACAAAACAAATTGGTAATGGTCTTTCAAAATTGTGGAATATAATTTTACCACAAGTGCATCCAAATGTGCACTGAGCTCAGCAGAAAGGCAAGGTTCATAGTCTTCTTTTACAACACAATCACTAAAGGGACTTAAGAGTCTTTTAAGAAACACAAACAGTAAAAAAGAAAGAGGCAAATTTCAAGGTTTGAATAGTCTTGCTTTACTGGCAGATAACATAGAAACGTGCATATCAGCCAGTAGACCATGCCTATTTATTAATGAACTACATGAAGAATATAACACTCATGAGGCAATATTGTTGGGATGTTTTGATACACACACATTGTTATTCTTTTCAACCTCTATGCATATTTAACACAAGATGGCATAGCTTTTTACTGGTAATACACATATTGTATTTATTCTATTAATTTGAGTTCACTGAATGCTGCACTCACTGAACTCAACTTTCTCCTGACACAACAGACCAGACTGACTTCCTATAATCTCATAGAACAGTAGATCAAAGAAAAGTGTCACCAATAACCTTAAAGTCTACAGGTAGACATATAGGTGTGAGAGCCTACTCCAGACAGTGTGTATGTGTGTATATGTTTGTGTCGGAAACAGAAAGAGGTAAGGAGACCGACTCATAGTGCCTATTAAGTGTGTGTAAACAGGATATATATATATATATATATATATATATATATATATATATATATATACACACACATTCACTGGATATGAGCAATTGCACACTCTGATTGGCTACTCTACTACTAGGCTATCAGCTCATATACTACAAGTAGAGAAAAACAAAAAGACAAAGTGTTTTGAACAAACCAAGGATGAAATAAAAACCCTATTTGAAAACAACCCCCCCCAAAAAAAAAATACAAAAAAGCAACAAAATATGGAATAAAGGTATCTGATGGCAAGAAAATTTTTTTTTCAAGAATTATTATTATAGCATTTTTCACAAATTGCTACTGTCATTTTACCAGTTTGTTAAGCGGAAATGATTTTGTCGGACATTTTGTATAAAGTTTTTATTTATTGAATTTGCAAAAAATAAAAATGCTCTGTTTCTCAAAATCCAATGAATGTGGATATAATAAAACAATTATTCCACCCAGTCTCGTCGTACATTGCTTATAGCCAACTCAGTGCTATGTGCCTCATCGGCTATCAGCTCATGTACAACTTGATTTCATGGAATAATTGTTTACACACACACACACTATATATATATATATATATATATATATATATATATATATATATATATATATATATATATATGAGAGAGAGAGAGAGAGGTGCAATGTAGTGAGAATGTTATTTACTATATCAACAATGTCATTTATAACAAGATTAATTTTGCATCTTAATAGCCATTGTTTATATTTCCTTGGTTTTCTTGTGTAATTTATGTACATATATGACTGATTATAGAACACTTCATCTCTTTGTCACCTATGCTGTGGTACAATTACACATCAACTGAATGATGTAGTATGCTCATCTGCTGATCCAATGAACACACACACACACATACACACACACACACAATGCTTTGCAGAGTACCTAACCCCCTTACATCCTGCCTTTAGTAAATGCTAGCCCCTTTCACATACAAAACCCATTATTGTATGAGGTAAAAACAACATAGAACAGACAACAAATTTCATTCCCAGGCAGTCTTCCACAACGGAAAAGTAACAGATATCATGTATTCTTGCCTGATTGTATTTAACGGAATGCTATAGAGCGTGTACCTCTGCAAGACATACAAAACATGCAAGACCGGATAAGACATAAAATTCACAAGGTGGCAAGTCCATTGTTGTGAAAAGCCCATGTGGAGACATCAGCTAGTCAAGCTGCATCACTTCTCTGTTGAAAATGTTCCTGTTTCTGAACATTTGTTTTATTCAAGCAAAGGCCATTTATAAAAATTTTTGCTTATGTCTGCTGATTAGAGGAGAACTGTCAGGGCCTTCTAGGCGTTCATAGAAGGCCCAAACATATCAGCATTTCAAATGTTATATTTAATTTCTTTCATTCTTTCATTTCTCTAACAATTTCACTCTAATTATTCTCTTCAAATTTTAATTTGGTCTCATTTTCTATCAAATTTGCTTCAGAAATGAAAGGATTACTGTCCTAAAAACATTAAAATAGTTATACAATGAGATTTGTTTGTTTGTTGTCTCTAGGCAGAGAATAATTTAGAGCTGGCTCCCGCATTGGTTAGGACTTCATTGCCGGGACAGAAGGCCATGGCAATGTATGTTTATGTAGGAAGTGACAGCTCAGAACTAATCAGAATTTGATTTATAGTGGGAGGGACCCAAAATTTCTTACCCTAGGCCTTCTGGAAGGCCAACAAGAGCTTAACCGCAAGTCGGAGAGCAGGTAGCACAGGCTAACAACCAAGAAACTAACATTTCTGTCTCCAGACTCTTCTTCCACACACATGTAGCAATGTCATAATTTCATATGAATAATATTTTGGGGTTTTTTTGTGAACTTCCCCAAATATTGTAAAATATGTTCATTTGTTGGGTTCTGTTAATGGTTCCTCTATTGTTTTTGATGGGGTGTTAATTAGTGTAACACACTTAAAAGATATTATCGTGTTTGGATGTCTGGAAAGGGGTAAGCTGGCTTTGTGAATCCTACATGGACAAGATTCATTAATATAGTATATATTTTTTATTTTTCCCAAGATCTCATATCTCATTATCTCTAGCCGCTTTATCCTTCTACAGGGTCGCAGGCAAGCTGGAGCCTATCCCAGCTGACTACGGGCGAAAGGCGGGGTACACCCTGGACAAGTCGCCAGGTCATCACAGGGCTGACACATAGACACAGACAACCATTCACACTCACATTCACACCTATGGTCAATTTAGAGTCACCAGTTAACCTAACCTGCATGTCTTTGGACTGTGGGGGAAACCGGAGCACCCGGAGGAAACCCACGCGGACACCGGGAGAACATGCAAACTCCACACAGAAAGGCCCTCGCCGGCCCCGGGGCTCGAACCCAGGACCTTCTTGCTGTGAGGCGACAGCGCTAACCACTACACCACCGTGCCGCCCTTTTCCCAAGATATGATGTTTATTTTTTGATGTAAGAATGTTTTGACACACACCTGCTGTGTGTATCGGATCAAATATGTAAATTAGCATTGCAAAATTCCATGTAAAAAGTCGAGTGTTTATCTGAGTAGCCATTTGGCTGGGTGCTAACTGGTGTATTATGTTGTAGGGATCCCCTGTCTTCGTGTGTTGATAGCCCTATCATTCATTGTTTTCCAGGTATGTTTGCCTGACTATGTTAAGAAAACTCTTAAGATCTTTCATATTTTATTCATTACTGTATGGTTTATTTCATTTATTCTACATTGTAAACTACACTATACAATCAATATAAAGTGCACGACTATTATAGTCTGTTTTATCTCACACAGTGTAATGTAGCCAGCCTACTGAACAGTATGTAGCCTACAGTCTGTAAATATATATATTTTTTCTTTTTATTATGCTTGGGATGTTTGGAAAGGGATATGCCAGAATTCTTTCCCCTGTCTCTATGTGTTGATAGCCCTGTCATTCATCGTTTTCCAGAATAAATGCTGACAGATCAACTCTTCACCTCCTCTGCATCATCTATTAGCCACACAGAGACTTTTAGTTATTATTAGAGTATCTGACTGGTTATAGTCGATTACACACACTCACCCCAGTATTCTTCAGTCAGACTTAAGTATTCATTTCCCCGTGTAATTAACCCCGCCGACAGTAGTCGGAGGGGTTATTATTTTCACCTGCGTCAGTCTGTGTGTGTGTGTATCTGTCTGTCTGTCTGTCTGTCTGTCTGTCTGTGTGTCTGCAAGATATCTCAAGAACCAATGGATCGATTTGGACCAAATTTTGTACATGTGTTGCCAATCACCCAGGAAGGAAACCATTAAATTTTGGAGGTCAAAGGTCAAGGTCATGGCAGAACTTCGAAATTTTCGCCCAATGTATTTTAATAGGGAAAAGGCGGGGTTTGCACTCGTTAGTGTCCCTGTCTAGTTACTTTTAAAGTCAACATTGATGACTACACACAACAGAGCTAGCTGGCAGCCTGCTGCTAATCCTTTGCAAAATCCTTTGCCCTGTTGCTTTTTTGGTGTGTCTGGCTAAGTTTTGGCTGAGCTGAAGTCCCAGCTCTAAAAGTAACGCTTCGCCACTGCTGCTGATGTTTTCTTTGCTTGCTGTTTTGAGTTTGCTGCTGGTTGCTTTACATTAAGGCAGTGTGAGTAGTTCCATCACAATATCACTACATCATCATTTACGTCACCACCAGCAATGTCATGATTGTTACACCACGTAAATCTGATAGTTCGGATTCCTACTGGATCTGTGGCAAAGGATTACCATAAATGTTACTAGGTCACCAGGGGATAGATGAATGCTTTGACTTTGCCGTTTTGCTCCCATTCCCACATGACACCATTACAGCATAATAGTGGAAGATATATGGTTTTCATTGTGAGTGGGAATGGGGTAACTGATTAATGACTGGAACTGAAGATCTGATGCACTGTGATGTTTTTGCACTTCTTCTCTGTACTCTGTGCTATCTGTTTTTATTTGCACTTTAAATGCATAAACATAAATTGGTGCATCTGTTGTAAATTCAGTCTCTCTCTCTTGATAGAAAAACATTAATTCCTTGTGATATTGCAGTGTACATAAACTGCTGTGATTACAGGCTATACTCTCTGTCAGTCACAAGGTCTTAAATTATGTTTCCCCAAGAAAATAATCCCAGTTATTGGAAATCAAAACATAACTGGCTTAAACCATTCTGTTTATGGTTAATCAGGGCCATTAATCTTTAACATAATGTATTAAACTCCTTAAATTCTAACCAACCATGAGTGAGCTATATCTATCAGTAGATATAGTAGTACTATACTGTAGTAGTATTTTGTGATGTCATTTCCTCTAGAGGAAGTAAGTCTCTCCCACATCCTGTTCCAAGCATTCTGTCAGCTTTATGCCACAGTCTTGACTTTAAAAGGGAAACCAGGCCAGTCTTTGAAGTGGTACGTTATCAGACACACATGTGCTTTGCATCCTCAAAGAAGTTGGGAGTGTGTGCATGTGTGTGCAAGTGTGTGGGGGTTCATTTTATGTGTGCCACGTGCCTTTTCCTGTTTCTGTGTGTGTGGTCTCAAACTGAAAACCAGGATTTGTGCGCTCTCCTTCTCTCTCTCTCACTCTGTGTGTGTGTAAGCATGCATGGGTGTGTCCTTAGAAATGGTTTTCTTGATGATTTTGCACAAGAACATACCAGGAGGAAAAAAAACAGTATAATGTAGAACAAAATCAAGAGAGAGAGAGAGAGAATGGTAATGGTGGAAATCTACATTATATGTTGTTATGGGCCATATTTTCTCTCTCTCTCTCTCTCTCACACACACACACACACACACACACACACACACACACACACACACACACACACATTGAATCGGTCAAGCAGGGTAAAACATTAAAATCCTAAACAGCTGTTGAATGTACTGCCTCTCTTTGCTAATTATAAACTTTGTGGGTTTCCTCTTCCCGACACACACACACACACACACACACACACATCTGCTCACATGCTGTTCAATTAAGAAGAAGCTCATTTAAGGGATGATAGAGGAGGAGGCCCCCCAAACTTCCAACTAAGGAACTGAAAGCCTTTGCTACCTCTGAGGTGCCTGAGTGTACCTCAGAGTGCTGTGTGTGTGTGTGCATGTGTGTGTGTGTTATTATTATTATTATTATTATTATTTCATAATAAATTACTCTACGTTTATGCTAGCTCACTACATTATCAACCCATTCATCATTAGTAATCTCTCTCTCTCACACACACACACACACACACACACACACACACACACACACACACACACACAAAGACAGAATAATAATGACTCTGTTTCATACATTGCAGTACATGCGATTATTGTAGATGTAAGCTTAACATCATACACAAAAGGGAATCATCAGCCGAGAACAGGAATCAGAGGACACAGGAGACATTGAGGACAATTGAAGAATGGAAAAATGTTACCTAGTCTTCATCTGTCCAGTTTTAATGAGCCTGTGACTACTGTATCCTCAGGTTCCTGTTCTTGGCTGAAAGGAGTGAAACCTGATAATATATTTTGTTGTTGTAGCCCATCTGCCTTGGATTTGACACAGTGTGCATTATATATATATATATATATATATATATATATATATATATATATATATATATATATATATATAATCCTCATAAGACTTTTTTTTAATCTTAATAAGACCTTATTTGCTTTTCAGTCACACACAATGCTGAAGAATTTCTCAACAAGCTATCGACAAGTAAAATGCAAGCAGAGACTTCACTGAGTTTTTATTCAGCTCTGGATTAGCTTCGAATTGATGTTACATTCCTCAAATCTGCCTTGGCCCCAATAAATCGATATCATTCCCAGCTTTGGTAATTACTCTTTTGGCTCATTAGAGAGTGAGGTTTTGATGCAAACTCTCTGGGGTTTAGTGAAGAAAAGCCGCTGTGCAGTTAGCCAAAGTATTTACACATTCCTTTCCTTTAATTAAAGGGCAATAAACCAAACAGGTTTTTCTTTTTTACTTTGTATCTCACAAATGGTTTCCAGAAATTCCACAAGGATATATGATGCTTTTCAGGGTGGGGAGGAAAGTCAAAATTTATGCAAACACGCAAACAAATACACCTAAAGCTATCCTCAGCATTGGTGCTCTTAGTTGTACTTTTAGCCGGTTTTCATTTATTTGGTCATGACACACAGAGATTTGCTTTTTTTTGTTCTCCTCCATCTCTTTTTCATGTTTACACCTATCCTATTCTTATTTAACCTGATTGCATATAATGTGTCAGTCCCACAGTCTGACTGTGTGTGTATTGGAATGAATATGGTAAAGATCAGTGTCAGTACACACACACACACACACACACACACACACACACCTGAAAACCAGAGGGATGGTGAGATTTCATGCCACTTGACCTCTGTCAAGATGAGACAGTGAGCAGAAAATGGAATGCTATACAGTATCTCATTCTAAGGAACAAAATGGAAATGTTTTGATAGTTCACTTAAGTTTCCTTGCCATGGGCTGTATTTTATATATGGTGATGTTGGATAGTTTAGATTTATGCTTAATGATGATGTTAAACACCTTTTATCACTGCCTTGGATAACCACCTAATGTTTCAGTCAATTTTAACAGCTTACAAAGATATGTAATGAGGTTCTTCCACTTTATCCTGAAGAAATGAGCTGTAATTATAACTGGGAATGTATAGTATGTGTGTATATACAGTACTAGTCAAAAGTTTGGACACACATTCTCATTCCTAGGTTTTATTATTTTCTACATTGTAGAACAATACTGAATACATCAAAACTATGAAATAAAACATGGAGCATATATGGAATTATGTGCTAAATAAAAAATGTGTTCAAAAAACACAAAATATGTTTCATATTTTAGATTCCTCAAAGTAGCCACCATTTACCTTGATGACACTTTGCACACTACTGGCATTATCTTAACCAGCTTCGTGAGGTAGTTACCTGGAATGCTTTTCAGTTAACAGGTGTGCTGTGTCAAAAGTTAATTAGTGCAAATTTCTTGCCTTTTTAATGCGTTTAAGATCAAACAGTAAATAAATAATAAAAATACAGCAAATAGCCCTATTCCACAACTGTAGCAATCCGTATGATGTCAAGAACTGCTCAACTAAGTAAAGAGAAACGACATCCATCATTACTTTCAGACATGAAATGACTTTTCATTAATAAAAATAAAGAAAAACATTGAAATAGATAGTGTGTCCAAACTTTTGACTGGTACTGTATACATAAAGCATTTCACTACAGTGTTGTAAGTTACTGCACATTTGAATGCCATAACATTTGTTTTAGCTTAAATTGGGAGAGTTTAATGCTCTTCTAAAAAATGTCCAAAGTTAGACAAAGGTGGAAAGTAGGTGACTTTGCCTGGCCTGGATTTTTTAACCATAAGTTAAACGTGTACAGCAGAAAGCAAGGGGGTGGTTTCAATCATGAGCCCCTGGAGACTCACCTCTTTTCTATGACATATTTCTGTGTTTACATGGCTTATTTCACTTCCATCTCTTTCTCTTATCAGATGTTTACAGACTGTTGTAAAGAGAAAAGAGGATGTCTCACAGTGGTAAACATGGCCTTGTCCCAACTTTTTTGAGATGTGGTGTTGTCATGAAATTTAAAATCACCTAATTTTTCTCTTTAAATGATACATTTTCTCAGTTTAAACATTTGATATGTCATCTATGACAATTCTGAATAAAATATGGAATTTTGAAACTTCCACATCATTGCATTCCGTTTTTATTTACAATTTGTACTTTGTCCCAACTTTTTTGGAATCGGGGTTGTACTTATATATGTGTGTGTGTGTGTGTTATTCCAGTGATTTACATGTGGAGGTAATGGATTGTACTTTGCTTCTTAAGTCATGAGAGTGACTTTTGAATGGAAATAGAGCTTCATTTATCATTCATTCATCTTAGCAACGTCTTGGCAGATCCGCACCCTGTCCTGGACAGTCCGAGGAAACCAGATAACCCAGAGGAAACCCATATAAATAAAATTACAACTCTGCAAAGAGAGTAATCTGAGCTAAGGATAGAACCAGGGACCATGGAGTTGTGAGACAGCAGTGATACCTTCTGCACTATCATTCCATGTTGTTGAGCATAAATTTCAGTGGGGCAGGACAACATTAAAAGTCAAGTGGTCGTTACATTTGAATAGGCTACTGTCTACTGAGTTTGAGAGACAACACACACTCATCCTGCATACATTCTAGCAGGTTGTTTTGACAGGGTTTAGATACAACCTTCTGAACTGTGTATGAGGTAATGTTATTAATGAGAGTTTACAGGTTTAAGCAAAATTTCCAGATTTTTCACACAACAGACCTAACATTTGTCCCAAAAATGGGAATTGGAATTTTTGTTTGTTTGTGTCATGAATCCTCTCAATTGTTCATGTTTTATTTTGTGCCTCTTTGTTTATATAGCCATGTGTGTGTGTGTTTTGTAATGATTTGAGTCTTGTCTCCACCCCTGTCTTGTCACTGATTTATTTTTCTAATGATTAGGTGCTCCAGTTTCCTTTCACAGTTCTAAGACATGCAGATTTGGTCACCTGGCTGCTCTAAATTGCCCATAGGTGTGAATGTGTTCATCTCTGCATTAGCCCTGCGATACTTTGGCAACCTGCCCAGGGTGTACCCCACCCCTTGCCTAAAGTCAGCTGGGATTGAGTCTAACTTCCTCCATGACCCTGATGGATAAGCGGTATAGATAATGGATGGATGGATGGATGGATGATTGTTCTCACCTTTTTTCAGTTCCTCCTTTCATGAATTCATTAATTTACCTATTTAAGACCCAGTGTTTCATTGTTTTAATGTGAAGTCTCATTGTGCATTTTGTTCCATTAAGTTTGTCTGCTACAACGTCAAATCAGAAAAAGTTGTGACAGTATGCTGAAATTTAAATTAAAACTGAAACCAATGATTTGTAAATAATCTTTGGCTTGTAATTCACTCAAAACACTACAACAGCACATATTTGATGTTTTACCTCATGAATGTTTCTGGTTTTTTTTTTTCAAAATAAAACACTTTTTAAAAAAAAGTTGGGACGGTAAAGCAATTATCACTTTATAATGTTGCCATTCCTTCCACAACACTTAAAAGATGTTTAGGGACTGAAGACACCAAGTGATGAAACATTTCAGGTGTCATTTTGTCCCATTCTTCCTGAAAGCAGGTCTTAAGGTGTGCAACAGTACAGAGTCATCAGTGACATAGTTTTGTTTCAAAATTCACCACACATTCTCTTTTGGGTACAGAGGGGATGGCACCCTCTTCTTCCACATTCATGCCTTTGTAATGTGTGCAGAATGTGGTTTTGCACTGTCTTATTGAAATACCCCTAGAAAAGATGTTGTCTTGAAGGCAGTAAACGTTGCTCCAAAATCTTGATGTACTTTTCTGCATTAATGCTGCCATCTCAGACCCAGGTTTTTGGACTTCTTGCTGCTAAGAGTCTGGATGGTCCTTTTTGCATTTGGTCCGGAGCACACAGCATCCATTTCTTCCAAAAAAGGCCTGGAATACTGACAATACATGTTTCCTCTGTGTGATGGTCCATCCCAGATGTCTCCAAGCCCACAGAAGTCAACAGTGCCTCTGGACACAGTTAAAATAAGGCTTCCTTTTTGCACAGTAAAGTTTTAATTGCCATTTGTGGATTGTAGTGCTTAACAAAGGTTTGCCAAAATAATCCTGAGCTCATGTGGCTAAATCAGCTATGATGATGATGATGATGATGATTAATTAAATGACAGTTCTTGATGCAGTGACATCTGAAGGATCAAAGATCACAGGTGTTCCAGCTTAGGTTGCGCCCTTGCCCTATATGCACCAAAATTCCTCCAGGTTCCTTGAATCATTTAATGATATTATGTACCGTAGACAGTGAAATATCCAAATCCCTTCCTATCTTTCTTTGAGGAACATTGTTTTTAAACATTTCAATAATTTTCTCATGCATTTGTTGCCAAACTGGAGATCCTCAGCTCATCTTTGCTACTCAAAGACTAGGCCTTTCCAAGATACTGATTGTAACCAATCATGACTACAATCACCTGTTGAGATCACCTGTTTCAAATCACATCATTATTTAATTGTTTTACCTCATTACTAGCCCTAAATTTCCCCTGTCCCAACTTTTTTTGGAATGTGTTACAGGCCTGAAACACAGGAATGGATGTATATTAACAAATTAAATGAAGTTGACCAAACAAAGCATGAAATATCTTGGGTTCATACTGTCTGCAATGAAATACAAGTCAAAGTAAATTTAGAAACCACTGCTTTCTTTTTTTTAAATTTACATTTTCCATAGCTTCCAAACTTTTTCTCATTTGGTGCTCCATTCAGTGCTCTGTGGTTTCTGCCATTGACCTCTTGTTCATTTGTTTTTCTGAGTATGGATTATCTTTCTTTGTTTCTGTCTGCTTGTGGACTGTGACTAGGATTATGCCTAATAAAACAAATGTTCAGTTCATGCACTTGTATCCTGCTTCTCACTGCATGTTTAATTTGATTTAATTCCATTCATTCATTCATTCATTCATTCATTCATATACAACAAGATCTTGGTGGCCGTATTTTTAAATTATCCTGGTTTGGTGTAATTGCGAAATCTGGCAACCCTGTCATTAACTGTTCTGTCTGCTGCTCCTCTTCCACTGAAAATGTTCAGAGCAAGCAGGGTGCAGCATGATTCTTGCCCCAGTGGTGCTCTATTAGCATTTCTTGCAGTTCCCATTTTTGACCTTCCTGATCCATCCTGGTGCCCTGTGTCTGGTTGGAGTCTCATCGCATCGCTCCTGTGGAGGACGGCCTCATGTGGACAGTTGAAAGTCACACTTGGAGGACGCTCTGGACACTTACAGTAATGCTTTTATGGCTGAGGACTACAGTTGACTTGCTAACTTTAGGACTGCAGTTGTCATGAACAGTTTAGCACTCAAGTTTCCATCAATGAAGATTTTATAACATCATCGAAACTGACTTCATGTTAAAACTGTTAATGTTATAGTCATGTTGTCTGTTGTTGTCCAAATGAGGATGGGTTCCCTTTTGAGTCTGGTTCCTCACGAGGTTTCTTCCTCATGTCATCTGAGGGAGTTTTTCCTTGCCACCATCGCCACAGGCTTGCTCACTGGGGATAGATTAGGGATAAAACTAGCTCGTTTTAAGTCGCTCAAATTCTGTAAAGCTGCTTTGCGACAATGTTTATTGTTAAAAGCGCTATACAAATAAACTTAACTTGACTTGACCACTAGGTGCAACAGTAATGAAGCAGCAAGCTTACTGCCTTATGATTGCACAATATCTAGAAAGGTCAACAGAACATTGACTTCTGTCTTGCATATCGCAATGTTTTTAAATCAGTGGTGACGCAAAAGAGGTACTTAGTATTTCAGCAGAAATTAAAACTGTATAAAGTAGTGAATGAAGATTTTATGAAGATTAACATTAGCTGTATAGCTGATATAAATATTCTGCTTCACCTGCCCCTATAGACAAGCCACCACTTATTGCAATACAAATAATAGATGATGATAATCATTGTAAATTGCATTATGAAGCTGCTAAAATGTAATTAAGAGCTGGTACAGATACAGATACCCTAATCTCTCTCTGGCAGCTTTGAGATCTCATTAATGTAGAGGGACCTGCTGTGATTAGCTGAGTGTGAGTGGAACATTTCTCCATGCTACTGGCTTTGTGACAGTGTGGGAATTCAGGGGACCTCAGGAATCCCACCGAGCATGTGCCAACCTCAACAGAGCCGAGCCGCCACACATGTTGCCTGGCAACAGGAGTGTGTGGTATATTATGTTGTTCTAACACATCGGGTTTTTTTTGTTGTTGTTGTTTTGTGTGTGTGTGTGTGTGTGTGTGTGTGTGTACACCGCGAGTTAGCCTAGTGGTTAGCATGTCTGCATCTCGATCAGGAGGGTCATACCAAAGACCATCATAAAAATGGTACCTACTACCATCTGGCAAGGCATGCTGCAATACAGATACAAGTGGGGAAGTCAAACTCACAGTTACCAGAGAACTAGCCCCCCACTGTAACCCTAGCTGTATAGGCGAGAGGTCAAGGGCTATCGAAACAGAGATCGGCAGTGCACCCATATGCCTTAAAGAGTTGGTTAGTACTGGGACAGGAGACTGCATGAGAAGACCAGATTCTGGCATGAGGGGAACTTTTACTTTTTTTGTGTGTATACTTGCGCGCACGCACATGCACATATTTACTGTCGTTTATCATGTACCTTCAAAGAAAACCCACTCAAAGTCAGTGTTGTTAATGTTGAACTCAATTCTTAAATGCACAATGATATTATGCACAATCATATTGTGCATTGGCATATACTATCCTGTGAGGGTTTTTTTTTTCATTCAAGCAAGGTTAAATGATTTATCAGCATGACTGCATTATAATCTTTTTTTTCTACTAACCAATTTATTAGGCCATCCTTTGAACTCAGGATAAAAAGTGAATAATTTTCTTCTCGTGAAATGTGTGTGTGCTTGCCTTGTAAAATGTAATGTGGTGTTTGTGGAGCCAGTAAAACTGGTGTTTCAGAACCTGCTGTAAGGGAGTTGTTTTAATACTGGAATGCAAATTGCCTTGTCCCTAGGAAATTCACTTCCCTGTCTTTGTGTATGTGTGTGTGTGTGTGTGTGTGTGTATACACATGTAGCTAAGGTTAAAGTTAGATGTAGACATAGCATTCACACATTTATCCAATTATATTAATTTGATAAATGTGTCAGCAGAAGGTCCTTGCACAGATAGAAAGACACACACACACACACACACACACACACAAATAACTTGGAGACGGAATGCACTAGACAAAGTTAATCTTGATTAATTTGTACAAAAAAAAAGAGAAAAATTACTGACTGAGTGAAAAGCAGTAAGTCAGTAAGAAAGAGGTATAATGAAGGGATTGAGTAAAGGAGGTCTATTTAAATGGTCCTATTCCAAATCAGCTCCCAGAGTTTGGAGATAAAGGGACCAGTTGTCATGGCAACACAAGTGTAAAAGGGAAAGTATCTGATGGACTGTGGAGGGGTGGTTCATCCTGTGCCACATACACATGGACACAAGTGCACCCAGATAAGATTATTTCAGCCTCTCCTACACATCTAAGCAAAGCCCTTAAGAATACACACCCAATCGAACTTTGTGCAGACAATAGGGCTCCTGTCTGCCCCAAATGTGAGAAACACTGAAACAATTTTGTTCTGAAATGGACAGCTGTTGTTGTAAAGTCCAAAATGTCAAGCATGGGTTCAATAAGCTCAACACTCCTTTAACAGTTAAGAGGAAAAAACTCTTATGTTTTATTTCACCATAAATTTCACATTGTGAAAAAAATCACTTATACAAAATAATGTTAACCGCCATGGTTGTGACAGAGCGACAACAGAATAACATTCAACAGAATAACATACTAGGACATACAGAATAGAATACAGCCCAACATTGACAGTGTTGACAGACAAAGGCAGATGATGATTAAGAGTTTTATGCCACATGCAAGCCTGTGACTCGGCTCTTGATCTTCCAGTCAGGAAAAAGAGGGTCAGTGGGAGAGAGAGGGGGAGAAAGAAAAAAAAAAAACACTTGACAGCTACCAGTTCAAGTGTTGTCAGGGGATGGGGGAGGGGAGTGGCTTGTTGACCATCGCCTGGGAAACACTATTTGAGACGAGGCAAGAATGGGCTATCTGATTGGGTGGAGGTTTTAGTGTGCAGTGTACTGGAAAAAAAACAGAGAGGGCTTTCTGTTTCACATGTGAGAGCTTCAAAGGCAGCAGGGTAAAGCAGCACTTCATTGAAAAGGGGAGTAGGTGGAAAGGAAGAAGGTCTGGGGAGGAATGTGAAGCTTGACTTCTCTCTTTTTTCCATCTCGGTATCCATTCTATAAGAAACTGAATTTTTCCCCTTCATTGCTTTGATGGAGATCTTCTATAAAGCTAGCATTACCTTGACAAATAAAGCATATAGAACTGCTAGGTTTTCAATTTCATCAATTCACTAATGCATAAGCTTAAGCATACCCTCTTCACACTTGGGTTGTAAATTGTGCTCACAATTGTGCCCAACTTGTTATACTACAGTTGCTCTATTGAGACAGCATCCTGTGGTCCTCATGTACAAACATCGCGTCTTGTGACCTTTGGAATATAGCATCAGCATCATCAGCATCATCGCCGTAAAAATGTATACAGTGTACGGCTTAAAGAACTCTGTTAATCACCAAATATCACCAGTTTTAGACAAGAAAAGACCCTTCATAAACACTTAGGACTGGTAGTACAGAAAACCCTGAGGAAAGGCAAATTTACAGTCCAATGCCACTCTTTCAACTTACAGATGTTAGTGGTAAAGACATTTAACAGCAGTCAGTGTATCTTTTACAATGCTTAAGACTTTGAAAAGGAACAAAGAGCAAACATCTATGTAGAGGGCATTAATAATAATTAACACCTGTCACTGTGCTCAGGGACATTAGCGACAGTTCCAGCTGTTCTAGGAGCAGCTGCTGATGTCACATTTCTCACTCCCTGGTGTCTTTATCAGTAATATCAAATTAGACTGAAACCAAGTTAGAATGTGTTTGAGTATTGTTAAGCTGACAAAGCAGGGTCAGCGAGTGGCCACACCGATATTCAGCTCATGTGCTGTGGCCAAGACTTCAACCAAACACAGCAGTTCAGTGGGTTCATCATGAGAATTACTGCAGCTTGATTTTTTTTCCACAAGTGTGGTTGGGTTTTCAAAATCATCCAATCAGAAATATTACTTATTTAGCAAATTTACCTTGAATTCAAACCTCATTTGGTTTGATAGTCTACTCCTTGGGCCATAACAAGAAATTTTTTTTTCCCTTTCTTTTGCAAGAGATCACAGTATGAATTCTTAACCCCCAGGTCTTCCCCCACGGGTTCCCAAACCAACTGCTCCATTGTATCCTGGGTAATCTGATCCTACACTGTCATTCCTCCCATTCTTATCTGGGTGATGACCTAAGACCCCCAAGCCTGCCCGCTTTCAGGTCAGTCAAACTAGAGGTCCAGGATTCTCTGACCCTTATGAATTCAGTACGGCATGACATAGACATGTGCAAAAGAGCAGTTCTTACGTAACACAAAGCAGTATGGGCCATGCACAGCACGAAACACTCACCAAATTCTGTACAGTTGGATATGTGGGATAGGTATGCAAGCATTTTTATCAATAAATACAAAACTAGACATACACAGTTCAAATTAACAACAAAACAAAAACAACTGTAAAACAAATATCATAAATTAAGACTATGAATAGACATTGCTTTCTTTTCAGTTCAGGTTGTTCACTGTTGTTGCCATGGAGACATTACCTCTCCGGCAGCCAGAACGACTATCACCCTCTCTCTCTCTCTCTCTCTCTCTTTCCCTCCATCATTCTGCCTTTCACATTTATATTCTGCATGTGCGAGAACAGAACCACTCAGCACAAAGTTAAGCAGCCTAACTTTATACCAATATGTTCTCTTGTCTAGAAGTCATTAGGAGGTGTTGACAAAATGACAGTTGCTTTCTGCAATGCTCATCATTCATCCAAGTTCTCAGTGGACATGCTTTTTTTTGAAGAAGAAGAAGAAGAAGAATGAATGAATAATATTGTATGGTCAACTGTATTTTCGCTCAGGAAAGCATGCTGGGACATGCTGATCTTTTCCATATACAAACATGTACACAAACACACATCTGGTGTGTGGTTCACCTCAGGATGACTCCTCACAGCAAGTTTCACACCAGGTTGAGGAAGTCTGTTTGTCAGGAACTGACCAGAATCAGACATGGGAGACAAACATCTTGTCTCTGTTTCATGTTTGCAGAACATAGTTAGTTTGTGCCTTCTTGGGATAAATAAGCCTTCGCTTACAATTCTACAATTCTGAAGAAGAAGAAGAAGAAGAAGAAGAAGAAACTATATGAAAACAGTGGAGCACAGTGAAATAAAAAAAAAACACACACATCAAGAAGGTGTCTTCATGCTTTCATTTGGAAATCAGTATATTTATATATTGCAACCCTGCCTCCGTCATGTTCAGTTCCACTGTTTGAAGTTCAGTTTCACTGGTTGAAGTTCTTGTTGCAAGATGCACAGAGAAATAGTTTAACTTACACACCATTTTCAAAATAGTGAATAAGTGCCAAAATACAGACATGACAGCAAAAGATGCCGGGCACTAACTGGCCTTTTCAGATTAGCAGTAGGTTCATTTAGTTGTCATGGCAAACGACATCCCAAGACTCCACAAAACGACTTTGACAATGGAACGTTTAAGCACAGATTTCCAAACACAGAATGTCTTTAAAGCACACCATCCAAAAAAAAGTGAAAGCTTCACTGCTGGATATCTTCATTATTAAAGCTGATGGAAGAAGCCTTTTGATGAAATTGCACAGAAAGCAGGAAATCGTCACAGCTGGAATCCAGTTCACCACACGAGACTCCTGTAAAGAAAGCAGACAACATGTACAATTTTAAATCATTTCATTTTGAAGTTGTCTTTCCTTATTAAGGCATGAAATCCTACTGTCCCAACAGAACAAACAATGAAGAGCAGGCATTTTTCCCCAAACACTTCAATTGCTGACACACTGCAAGAAAAAAATATAACACATCTCAAAAGACAAAGTCCAGATGCTCTCTCCCAAGCCTGACCATTTGTTCCCCTACTTTTCTTGTCATCCTCAAGGAAAAATAGTTCCAAAGGACATGGCATGTGCCAGAGCCTGTTCGAATGTCATGCAAGATTTACAAACACTAAAATACTGTATAGCCAGGTGACCTCAGTAGAACCTGAAAAAGTCTAGTCCTCTGCAAACAAAGAGCCTTAAATGAAGCCATACTTTGACATCACCTGGCCATGTAACTCACTGACCTACAATAATCATGGTTTCTGTAAGAGCAGTGGTGGAAAGTAACAAACTACATGTACACTTGTTATAGTACACCCAAAAGTTTCAAAAAGAATTTGAATCAGGCTACATTACTTATCAAGGAAGCTAACTAGACACAAACTTTGTGTTAAATATATCTAGCCAGCCTGTAGGTAATGATTAGGAAACTGTGTAAGGGGAATCTGTGCTAGATGGCTAACTATGTAGCTAGGACCTTGTATGAATTAACATGGGCTAGTTTAGGTAGCAAACCAAGCATGCAACTGAAATTCCATTAGCTAGCAAGCAAACAAGCTGGTGTTTACTTCTTTTACTCAAGTAAATTATTATTGCATGAGCAGTACTTTTGATCAAGTCTGTGTGTGTTGTATTCTTTCCATCACTTTCACAGTTCCATCACAGGAACTTAGGTGGAACATTAGACCGTATCAGCGGATCATCAGATTAACGTTTTTAAAACGATTCACGTGCACACAGCAACGCCAATACACGGATACGCTCGGCTCCGCAGGCATCCTGCGCTCCAAATCACTCCGCCCTGAACAGCGAGTGCCCTCTGGAGGGTGCGCACTCCGGCCCTGCGCAGCTCACAGAGCGCGCGAGTGAAGCACACGAGCAGTGATTCGGGACAAATAGCAGGAAGTGAAAGTCTGCGCCATTTTTCAGCAGTCGCGTCACATGACCAACGTGGCATGACCAACGCCAGCGAATCAGGAAGGTGGATGTCACAGTGATGTTGTCCAATGACGACGTCAGCTAGAGCTCAGCACAGCGTATCCTCGTTCCTCAATGTTTACACAGCACCGGATCAGATACGTAATGGATTGAATACGTGGGCCCTGGCGGATTCAAGTTGTTCCGCCTGTGGAGTCGTTTCCCGGCGTTTTAATGTGAACGGACAGTGCATCCGCGACGAAAACGAGACGGATACGGTCTAATGTAAACACCACCTTAGAAACTTAAGTATTTCTAAGTTCCATCACTGGAACTTAGAAACTTAAATATGTCCTAACAGGAAGCCATCAGCCATTAAGTACAAGTTTTGAGAACTGCAAAAACAACAGCAATAAAAACAAATCTATCTGCAAAGTACTAAGTTACAGTCAGTGATCGCAGTTTTTTGCTAAACTGACTGGTAGTCCTTGTTGATTATTTCCTAGTAAGTAATACATTTAAATTCTAACAACTGACAGAATGTTTTATCTTGTTGACCAACACTGGATTATAAGACTTATGGTTGGTTCTCTTGTTACTTCCTCACAGGAAGACATCGTTAAGAATCATATCCTTTTTTTCATATCCACTTTGGAGGATTATTTCCTCTGTATATAACTGATTTCCACTTGGAGAAAGAATCCAGATTTCACATTCAGGAGTTCATTTAAATGGCAGACTGTGGAACTAATAATGGAAGGAAGACCCAGAGGTGTAGTTGGAGGATTTCTGGTTTATAGCCTTCCTGAAATATATAGCATAATGCTTTATAATGATTCCTCAGATGACATCAAGCTAATATCCCTTTGTTTGTTTAATTACATTTTATGGGCTATGTGAGGAACAGAATTAATCAATCAGGATTATGCATTTTTCACATCCTGTTTTAAAGATACTAGCAATCTAGGTACACTCTGAGCAAAGGCATATCAAGATGATTGCCAGTAAACTACTAACAACCATGACAGCATTTACAAGATGGATGTTTGGCTTTTAGAACAGATTTTGGGACCTACACTCCTAAGAGATCAGATACTTTTTTATTGCTTTATGTTGCCAACCTTATGCCTAGGTCCTGTCCTACAGTACTTAGGTCACTAGATTTACCAGTAAAATTTTTCTTTCTCATTTTCCCCTGATGTAATGTTTTAAACATTTTGCTATTATTTCAGTGATAATTTCTTACATACCCTCCTCATATACTGTTTAGTTTACTATTAAATGTGGGAATTTCCTGGTGTAACACATGGTGTAATATCAGCATCAAAGGTGTTACAGGTATTAGAGATCAGGTATTAGAGGCTTTGAGATCATACTTTACTGTCCAAAATCAAAACCTTCAACATTTATACACAGCACAACTCATCATAAACAGTTATTACACAGGATAAAGTAAGTTTTGTTAGCATTAGGTTTAGTAATTAAGCTCTTATATTGTGCATTGCAGTTGCCAGTAGACTGGTTGGTTCCTCCTCAAGCCACTGATGCAGAATTGCAATATTTAATGTGGCTATTTTTTTCTTCAGCAATCATGTTGAAATCATTGTGAATCAAAATCACGTCACTTTACTGGCAACTGAAGTTGCTCGAATCATGGTGATATTGTCTCAGTGCTTGATGTCACACTTTCTTGCTTGTGGTTTTTCCAAAGAATGGTCTGTCTTATGGTGAAACATTCAGATTAGGTTCCACATTAGGGACCTATGCCAGCACAATTTACTTGACTTGTTTTCTGATATGAGCTTTTAACAGATTATCTATCAAGATCTTTTGATGTTTTACAGTATAAAAGCTCTGTATTAAACTTAAGTTGTCATGTCAATGTTCAGAAGCAATTGCCTGTTGTGTTAAATTCTGTATATCAGTGCTGCTACAGCTTGTAGGCAATACTCAGGCTACATCCACACGACAACGGCAACGAGATTTTTTTTTAGCGGGTAAAAAAAATATTGCGTCCACATGGGCAACGGATCAGTAAAATATCAGGTACATATGGCAACGCAACACTTGCTGAAAACAATGCAATACACATGCCACACCTCTACATGCACTGTAAGACGGTCCCATCGGAGACACCAGAACAATAGAAGAAGTAGGACGCATGCGCATAAACCCCTTCTTCTACCCGGCGTGAATGAGTGAGTGCTGCTTGTTCTAGTCATGTGGTTGTGACGTCATTGTAAACAAATCCATTCTACTCATCCAGACGACTTCGCAACGGCGCCGTTGCCAGATTTTTCCACTCTGGAAACCGTTCTCAAAAAATATCGTTTTGGGGCACCCAAAACGCCGGTGCCGTGTGGACGCCAGGCCGAAACGATAAAAAATTTTATCGGATTCACCTGAATCCGTTGCCGTGTGGACAGGGCCTCAGTGTAATGTGTTAGCACCCGCGAGATAGCTAATAAATACTTAGATACATCTACAAATTAACATGAACTAGCAAGCTAACTCACAAACTAGCAAGCTACTAAAACCCCAACAGCATTTGGCTTAGTTAACAGCAAGCTACTGTTACCTTTCTTTATGTATTGTTGATAATTGACGTAATGTTTATTTTAGCGTAGCTCATTTAGTTGGTTAACAGCTGTTAAATGCATTCAGCAGATATGGGAGGTCTACTTTAGCACTTCTTAGTTTAGTGTGTTCTTTCCATTACTGCTAACAGTATTTACAATTATTTTTAATTCTCTGGCAGGACATGAACTGATAAGAAGGGCAACAGGGACAGCTGATGAGTTCATGAACCAACTTCACAGCATGGGCTCTCTTGTACATATGCCATGAGAACTGGTCAGTTTTGCTCACTGGTTATAGGATCATGTCTGAAGAAAATAGATGATGTAGGGAATATGCATGATGGCAGCTGTGTGTGTGTGTGTGTGTGTGTGTGTGTGTGTGTGTGTGTGTGTGTGTGTGTGTGTGTGTGTGTGTGAAATAAACCAGTATGCACTGCTTTTTTTTGCAGCAGGAAAGGAATGATGCCTGTAACCTTCTTTCTCCTGTGAGCTAGGGGAGAAAAAGATTGTCAAGAAAGCACAGGAAAAGGCAAAGGAAAAGCTTTGTTTACTCTTCCTTTTCTTCTCCTCCCCCTCTCAACTCATCCTCCTTTCCTCCGTTCTCGTTCCTCCCACTCTTTTGGCCAGTGGTGAACCATTTCATTGTTGAGGGATTGGGGGCAGCTGCTAAGAACACTTCATGGTAATTGAAATGCATAGGAATGTCCCAATGAAGCAATGAAAGGACCTCCACTTTGAAATAAACTGCCCTGTCGAGGTGGGCGGCATTCCAGTTACAGATACACACTAGCACACTGGGTCACCGAGTAATGATGCTCAACATCAGGGGGTCAGGAATGAAATAAACACACTTGGAGGTCTCACGCCTTCTTCTTTCTCCCTGTTTTTAAAAGCTTTGACTCACTCCTACTCCCGTTTTTTTCCTGTTATCTAACCAGTGTGTAGGGGTTTAATAAGAGTTTGTTGTGTCTACGAGACTGCAACTCCCTAGACATTCAAATCTGCTTCTGCGTACAACTCATCAACTTTATTACAGCTAGATGAGCCATGTGGGAGGAATACAAATGCAGAGACATAATACATATATCCTAGTATGGTTTAATTGTCTGAATAATGAATGGCTTCTACTTTCATGTGCTTTCAGTCGATTGAAATCCATGAGACTCATGAGTTTCGGTTACAGGCCAGATGCTCCCAAGAACAACTCCCTTGCTCAGACATTGTAGAAGTGAAACTCATTGCGAATGTTTTATCTCATCTTGCTTGTTCCCTTGTATCGTTCTTTCTTCCTCTTTTTTTAATCTTTGAACCTGCCACTTTCAGCTCAGAATATGGAATCTGATATAATTTATCTACGTTCGAAGTCTTTGTTAGAAATCATATGATTATAGGATTACATATAAATCTATAACTAATCTAGAACAACATGAGACAGCACACTACCCCAAAATGTTTTCCTTAGTATTATATACACTCATCAGCCACTTTATTAGGTACACCCATACACCTGCTGTTTTATGCAGTTATCTAATCAGCCAATCCCTTGAAAGCAGCACAATGCATAAAATCATTCAGATACAAATCAAGCACTTCAGTTAATGCTCACTTCAAACATCAGAATGAGAAAAATTTTGATCTCTGTGACATGACTGACTTTCACTGTGGCATGGGTCTTGGTGTCAGATGGACTGGTTTGAGTATTTCAGAAACTGCTGATCTTCTGGGGTTTTTCACACACAACAGTCTCTAGAGTTTACACAGAATGGTGCTGTGGCAGCGGGGGCATGGTCAAGCGTCGGTCTGTGAAGGGAGGGCGGAGTCAGGGAAGGTAAGTGGCAGAATCACTGCACCTGACGGGAATTAATCTGTGTTTGTGTGTCTTCCCCAGTGACCGCGCTCTATAAGAGGAGAGGGAGAGCAGAGGAAGGGAGCTCTCCCGACCAGAACACATGTGTGTGGCATGTGTGTGTGTGTATGAGCGAACGTATAAAAGCTGAAAAGTGGAAAATAAAAGAGTTATTGAGAACTCAGTTCTGGCTTGCCGTGCTTCTGTGCTCCACCCACCAGGTATAATACTACAGGTGCGAAATCCAAAAAAAACATTGACTAAGTGACAGTTCTGTGGGTGGAAACGCCTTGTTGATAAGAGAGGTCAGAGGAAAATGGCCAGACTGGTTTGAGCTGCCAGGAAGGATATAGCAACTCATATAATCACTCTTTACAAGTGTGGTGAGCATAAAAGCATCTCAGCATGCAACAGCAGAAGACCACATTGGGTTCCACTCCTGCCAGCCAAGAACAGATATCTTAGAATCCAGAACAAGTTCCTATTAAAGTGGCCAGCAAGTGTAGATGTACTTATATACTTCCCTCTTGCTCCATAAGCAATGGCCATTCTCTCAGTACCTCGCTTTCATTCTCTGAACCAGATTAACTCTCTCTCTCTCTCTCTCTCTCTATATATATATATATATATATATATATATATATATATATATATATATATATGGCGGCACGGTGGTGTAGTAGTTAGCGCTGTTGTCTCACAGCAAGAAGGTCCTGGGTTCGAGCCCAGCGGCCGACAGGGGCCTTTCTTTGTGGAGTTTGCATGCTCTCCCCATGGCTGCGTGGGTTTCCTCCGGGTGCTCCGGTTTCTCCCACAGTCCAAAGGCATGCAGGTTAGGCTAATTGGTGGCTCTAAATTGACTGTAGGTGTGAATGGTTGTCTGTGTCTATGTGTCAGCCCTGTGATGACCTGACGACTTGTCCAGGGTGTACCCCGCCTCTCGCCCATAGTCAGCTGGGATAGGGATACGCTTGCCTGCGACCCTGCAAGACAGGATAAGCGGCTACAGATAATGGATGGATATACAACACATATATGAACATTTTGATAAGCTAACTGTAGGTATCTGTTTCTCTGTTGTCTTTACCTTCCTTCCATTCTTATTCTCAGCAATGCTTCCCTCCTCTCTCTACCCTCAGGCAAATTTGTCCCTCAGGGACAATAAAAGTCTTCTATTCTGTTTCAATTACCCTTGGTGCTACGCCCCATGCTGCAAACTCATAATTCATCTCGTCATCACTTGGGACATCTCCCAAACACATAGATCTTATTCAAGCTAAACTGAATAAACTGTATATCACATAAGATAAAGATGTAAGATGTTCCTGCTATGTGTCAGAAAGGAGAAAACAATTAATCTTCAGCTCTAGAACTGAAAATGTATGTTGGAAGACTGCATCCTTTTTCCACAGTCCCATAACATAAGTATTCAAGCAGGGAGTTCAACCATACAGCGTTGTCATGTGCGTTTTCTTAAATCATACATGTGCACTCCTAACATCAAACTGACTCGTGGACACTAACTATAGTGTGTAGCATCCTTTAAAGAAAGAACCATAGTAAATTATAGCTATACTAGATATGTAGCTATGCTATCATCTCCTTAAACAGCAAGATGCTTGGATGATGTTTAATGCTACACTTCCAAGTTGCTTTGAATAACATTGTGTGCACAACTAAAAAATGTAAATGGAGAAAAATGTAGAAAGATTCAAATAACCACATCAAAGCATATAAAGCTGTACATACTGAACGGCAGATGTGCAAAACTGATGTGACAGCTGGCTGATATCCAAAGCAAAAGGCCCCTTAGAGGAATTTATTTAGTCTATAAATACTGAATTGGTTCTGATTTAAAAAGATCTTTGTCTCTCTACATAGACAAGTGCATAGATAGAATTTCCTAGCAAATGTAATAATGGTCATTAATACCTCAAGTAACAATTTATTCCAATTTGAAACATTATGAAAAAAAAATACTGGAGGTAATCAGGTTTATCTTTCTGGTTATTTTAAAACAACACTGTGCCAGCCTTTATTAGGAGCAATCTATACCTACATCTATTTCATCAAATTTGTGACTTTTGATGACAGTAGATCAACAGGTCTTAAAACTTTATGTCTGAATGGATGTTTCAAGATTTTCTCTTTCTATGTATAAAAGGACTAAATGGAAAAAGCTGCAAAATAGCTATGATGTTAAAGTATTAGATCTAAATTAATTAAAATGCCCAAGTGTATAGCTTTGATATAGAATTATTTTCTTTAGCTGCTTGAATCTTTACAGAGATGAAACTTAATTGACATTAGCAAACTTACCTTAAAGATGAAGGAATATCAAGGGGCATGCAGCAGTCAGGCTGGGAGGTGTTTCCAGGTGCTAACGAAGGCAGTGGGGATCAAGGAATAGGGTACAGTGGTTATGCTGTTCCAGGCATCCAGTGTGGGATCATAGCAGTCTAGCGTTTTGCAGCGCTGTGTTCCAAAATAGCCACCAACTACGTACAGTTTGTTCCCGGAGGCTACCGCCTGGCAGCTCATTCGCTTAGCTGTAACATCACCTACTTTAGTCCACTGGTAGGTCTCGCTGCTGAATTTGTAAGCTGAGCAAGCTGAGAACTCAGTGTCACCACCCATGACAAAGATCTGGTTCCCCAAAACAGCAGCTGCTGTGTAACGCCATGGCTGTGGGCAAGATGCTGGGACGGTCCAGTGGTTTTCCACTGGATCATAACACTGGACCTTTGGTAGCTTATCATGGGTTACGCTTGTTCCTCCAAAAGCAAATAACTTAAGCTTTACGCTGACTACTGCAGCATTGCTGACACCCTCACGTAGTGGTGCAACCATGCTCCACTTGTTGGCAACTGGGTCAAACTGTTCCACCTGCTTCAACGAGACAGATGGTGAGGCTGGAAGACAACCAGTTGCAGCTGTATGACCTCCAACTACATATAAGCAGTGGCGCAGTTCAGCTGAACCATGCCCAAATCGAGCTATTAGCATGGGAGCTGCTTTTGACCACTCTTCATGCAAGGTATCATACACCCAAACATCCTTGGACACACCATTCTCTGAGCCCCGACCACCTGTCACATAGACTTTGCAGCCAATAGCACAAGCGCTGAACTCCTTTCGTGGACTGGGAATATCTGCCTTTGGGATGATTTCTTTGGCCTTCTGGTCCACTAAGTACAGCTTGTCACACATAAAGGTAGGACCCCCTAGCAGGAAAAGGGCATGGCTAGTCTTGCGGGGCCTGGCACAAGGACTGTTGACCACGCCGTCATTCTGTAGTATACGTAGCTTGCAACGGATTGCTTCATCCACCAGCTCTTTGCTTTTAGCTTGTGAGTTGATAAGCTCCTCTGTGGAGACGTTCTCCATGAGGAAGATGGCTGGCAAGAGGGCTAGACGTACAGTGCGCAACAGCTCTGGTAAGTGGCAATGTCGCCGTTCCAAGTCATAGTTCACCCAGTTAAGTGCAGATTCATAGACCAACCGCTCATCCTCTGTCTCCAGTTCTTCGTGTGAGAGCAACTGGACTATCATGTCCTTCGGCAGTTGCAGGAATTCCTCTGTCTTACAGATAGCTGGGAAATTACTGAGACACATGCTCCAGGAAAGCTGGGAAAGCTGGGTGCAGTGGTGGGCATCAGACAAAAGCAGCATGCCAAGGCAATTGGATGGGTGAAGGTTCTTCACCAGGAACTCAGCACAGGCATCACGGATGTCCTGGAATTCTAGCATGTCACCTGCCTCCAGCAGAGACTCAGCATTCTCTTCATTGATGACTACCCGAGATGAGTAAGCATAATCCAAAAGAAGTTCTAACACCTGGTTCACACAGAGCAACACTAATATTAGACTAATAAGGAATAATGATTGTTTTTATTTTTTTAATCCAAGTTATAGGTCTAAGGCTTAAATCCCATTAATTGTCCCTCACTGACTGTTTCAATAGTAACAATTCAGTAACACTAAATCCTGGAACCATGTTATTTGCAGTACCTCTGGATGTATGGAGTCTCTGAAGTCCACCTCCTTTGCTTGGCTCTCTCTTAACCCACCACTGAACATCGCCTCAAAGTACCGGCTGCAGGCAGCCAGAACAGCGCGGTGGCATGGGAAGGAGCGGCTGCCTGCATGCAGCAAGACATCTGTGAAGAGCCTCTGCTGCCGCAAGACATTTAGGTGCATCAAGACGCTGTCAGCGTACGAGGACTTGTGGAAAAGGTAGATGTTCATGGAGCCAGTGCTGGCTCGTGACTTGCGGTTCTCATGGACACAGACAGACATTTTCATTGAATCCTACAAGACGGTAATAACAGCTGCAGTCAGAACACATGACTTCTTTAATACAGAAAAAGTTAATTCATTAATGAATAAGGAAGATAGTGTTTGGCAAATGGATGTACAACTCACTGAATAGGGATAATTGTAAACAAATAAAACAAAGGTAATTTATCCAGTGAGTTTGATTTACAGTAGATTGTAGTGAAGGACTCTAGGTTTGTATAGATTAGCTTTCTCACTAAAAGAATTTGAGACATATACAGTGTCTTGTAAAAGTATTCATCCTATTTGGTGTTTGCCCTGTTTTGTTGCATTACAAGCTGGAATTAAAATGGATTTTTGGGGGGTTAGCACCATTTGATTTACACAACATGCCTACAACTTTAAAGGCACAAATTGTTTTTTACTGTGACACAAACAATAAATAAGATGAAAAAACAGAAATCTGGAGTGTGCATACAGTAGGTATTCCCCCCCCCCCCCCCCAAAAAAAAAGTCAATACTTTGTAGAGCCACCTTTTGCTGCAATTATAGCTGCAAGTCTCTTGGGGTATGCCTCTATTCGCTTAGCACATCTAGCCACTAGGATTTTCGCCCATTCCTCAAGGCAAAACTGCTCCAACTTAAATGGATTGTGTTGGTGTACAGCAATGTTCAAGTTATGCTACAGATTCTCAATTGGATTGAGGTCTGGGTTTTTAACGAGTCCGTTCCAAGATATTTAAATGTTTCCCTTTAAACCACTCTAGTGTAGCTTTAGTAGTATGTTTAGGGTCATTGTCCTGCTGGAATGTGAACCTTCGTCCCAGTCTCAAACTTTTGTCTGACTCAAACAGGTTTTCCTAAAGAATTGCCCTGTATTTAGTGCCATACATCTTTCCTTCAATCCTGACCAGCTTTCCTGTCCCTGCAGATGAAAAACATCCCCACAGCATGATGCTGCCACCATCATGCTTCACTGTAGGAATGGTGTTCTCAGGGTGAGGGGAAGTGTTGGGTTTGCGCCAAACATGGCGTTTCCTATGATGGCCAAAAAGTTCAATTTTAGTCTCATCTGGCCAGAGAATCTTTTTCCATGTGTTTGGGGAGTCTGTCACATGCTGTTGGGCAAACTCCAAACATGTTTTCTTTTTTTTTTTCTTGAAGCAATGGCATTTTTCTGGCCACTCTTCCATAAAGCCCTGCTCTGTAGAGTATACGGCTTAAAGTTGTCCGATGGACAGATACTCCCGCTGTGGATCTTTGCAGCTCCTCCAGTGTTATTTTTGGTGTCTTTGTTGCATCTCTGATTAATGCACTCCTTGCCTGGTCTATGGGTTTTGGTGGGTGGCCTTCTCTTATCAGGTTTGTAGTGGTGCCATATTCTTTCCATTTTGCTATAATGGATTTAATGGTGCTCCATGGGATATTCTGTTTGGGATATTTTTTATAACCCACTCCTGATCTATACTTCTCCACAACTTTGTCTCTGACCTGTTTGGAGTGCTCCTTGACATTCATGTTGCTTGCTTAGTAGTGTTGCAGAGTCAGGGTCCTTCCAGAACAGGTTGTTTTATATAGACATCATGTGACACTTTGATTGCACACAGGTGGCTCTTAATTAACTAATTAAGTTGGACCAGCTCGTATTTAGGGGTTTCATATGAAACGGGGTGAATACTTACAGTGGTGCTTGAAAGTTTGTGAACCCTTTAGAATTTTCTATATTTCTGCATAAATATGACCTAAAACATCATCAGATTTTCACACAAGTCCTAAAAGTAGATAAACAGAACCCAGTTAAACAAATGAGACAAAAATATTAGACTTGGTCATTTATTTATTGAGGGAAATGATCCAATATTACATATCTATGAGTGGCAAAAGTATGTGAACCTCTAGGATTAGCAGTTAATTTGAAGGTGAAATTAGAGTCAGGTGTTATCAATCAATGGGAAGACAATCAGGTGTGAGTGGGCACCCTGCTTTATTTAAAGAACAGGGATCTATCAAAGTCTGATCTTCACAACACATGTTTGTGGAAGTATATTGTGGTACGAACAAAGGAGATTTCTGAGGACCTCAGAAAAAGCATTGTTGATGCTCATCAGGCTGGGAAAGGTTACAAAACCATCTCTAAAGAGTTTGGACTCCACCAATCCACAGACAGACAGATTGTGCACAAATGAAGGAAATTCAAGACCATTGTTATCCTCCCCAGGAGTGGTCGACCAACAAAGATTACTCCAAGAGCAAGGCGTATAATAGTTGGCAGGGTCACAAAGGACCCCAGGGTAAGTTCTAAGCAACTGAAGGCCTCTCTCACATTGGTTAATGTTCATGAGTCCACCATCAGGACAACACTGGTTGTGCACACAATGGTGTGCATGGCAGGGTTGCAAGGAGAAAGCCACTGCTCTCCAAAAAGAACATTGCTGCTCATCTGCAATTTGCTAAAGATCACGTGGACAAGCCAAAAGGCTATTGGAAAAATGTTTTGTGGACGGATGGGACCAAAATAGAAATTTTGGTTTAAATGAGAAGCATTATGTTTGGAGAAAGGAAAACACTGCATTCCAGCATAAGAACCTTATCCTATCTGTGAAACATGGTGGTGGTAGTATCATGGTTTGGTCCTGTTTTGCTGCATCTGGGCCAGGACAGCTTGCCATCATTGATGGAACAATGAATTCTGAATTATACCAGCAAATTCTAAAGGAAAATGTCAGGACATCTGTCCATGAACTGAATCTCAAGAGAAGGTGGGTCATGCAGCAAGACCATGATCCTAAGCACAGATGTTATTCTACCAAAGAATGGTTAAAGAAGAATAAAGTTAATGTTTTGGAATGGCCAAGTCAAAGTCCTGACCTTAAAGGTCATAGGCAATGGTCGGAGGTGAAACGTAGAATATCAACTTTATTGTCTAGAAGAATGACCCAAAAAGCAAATTCAATCTTCCTCATGTCTAATTTGCACCCTAAAATTGAATAAAACGGTTAAAATATACTGTTTTGCCCAATTTACAAAGGTTTGTTTACATTTCACTTATGCGCACTTTCACCGCCAGGGGACAATCGTCATGACGTCATTCAAGCCAAACAGACTGTGAGCAGTTCTGTGTTTACTTGCGCACCGAGCACACATGTACAGACTTTGGTCGTGAGAGGTTGTGTAAAATGTCTGAAAGTGATAGCGATTTTCGAAGTAGGAAGTCTCCAAATTGAATATCGAGAGGTGAAACCATATATGTATGAACCTATGGCCGTTGCGAAGCAATCAGTGAACGTGGCTCACTGGTTTGACTGTGCAGCCTCAGAATCAGACAGCGACTTGGCCGACTCTCATTGTGGTGACCCCAGACCTCAACAAGACTCGCGCCCAAACGATTTATCCTGGTAATTATGATAAATTCTTACTTTCATCGTAATACTAAATAAGAGCCCTTTTGAAGAATAATTAAACCGCCCTCCCTAGTGAATATAGCTAACGATTACTTGACAGTGCGCCGGTAGGCCACATTAGCCTGCCATTATACTATTATACTATTTATAGCCTACTCTAAGCGAGGAAATATCCCTTTGTCTCATTTCCACAATGATTGTACAGGATCCCTTAGGATTCTTGTCAATTGCAAGCAAAAGTAAAAATGTTTACCTCCAATCTTCTCCTTTTTGCTTAAGCGTTGCTGGTCCATTTCTTCTTTGACTGCTTGATTTTGTTTCACACATACAATCCACTCTCTCCGCCTCATCTCCTCTTCTGGAAAAAGCCAACCCTCTGGCTTCACACGCACAATCCACTCTCTCCACCTTGTCTCCTCTTCTGGAAAAAAACAACCCTCTGGCTTCACACGCACAATGCACTCTCTCTGCCTCGTCTTTTCTTTCGGAAAAAGCCAACCCACTCACTCCGCCTCTTCTCCTTTTTCGGAAAAAGCCAATCCTCTGGCTTCACGCGCACAATCCACTCTCTCCGCCTCTTCTCCTCTTCTGGAAAAAAACCCAACCCTCTGGCTTCACGCGCACAATCCACTCTCTCTGCCTCGTCTCCTCTTTCAGAAAAAGCCAACCCACTCGCTCCACCTCATCTCCTTTTTCGGAAAAAGCCAACCCACTTGCTCTGCCTCTTCTCCTTTTTCAGAAAAAGCCAATCCTCTCGCTCCGCCTCTTCTCCTCTTCTGGAAAAAGCCAATCTACTCTCTCTGCCTCTTCTCCTCTCTCAGGAAAAGGTAAAAACTTCTTCCTGAACCGGTCCCGTTGTTACAGTTCACTGCACAACAATAAGGCATGTTTTTTTCTTTGGAAATTTCTGAACACATGTCTGCACTCAAGCCAAACGGCAATGCGAGTAAACGGAAGTGGACTCAACTCAAGCGGTTTGTTTGTCTTGAATGACCGAGTGGTCACGAAAATCGCCGAACAGAAATTCACAGTGATCCGTGCTAACTTATTAACAATATTTCTTGGGACCAGAAGAAAATTACAGAGGGTTTTTTAACATATAAATTGAAAACCATTGCCTATGAGCTTTAATCCAATCGAAATGTTGTGGAAGGACCTGAAGTGAGCAGTTCATGTGAGGAAACCTACCAACATCCCAGAGTTGAAGCTGTTCTGTATGGAGGAATGGGCTAAAATTCCTTTAAGCCGGTGTGCAGGACTGATCAACAGTTACCGGAAATGTTTAGTTGCAGTTATTGCTGCACAAGGGGGTCACACCAGATGCTGAAAGCAAAAGGTTCACATACTTTTGCCACTCACAGATATGTAATATTGGATCATTTTCCTCAATAAATAAATGACCAAGTCTAATATTTTTGTCTCATTTGTTTAACTGGGTTCTCTTTATCTACATTTAGGACTTGTGTGAAAATCTGATGATGTTTTAGGTCATATTTATGCAGAAATATAGAAAATTCTAAAGGGTTCACAAACTTTCAAGCACCACTGTATGCACACTCTAGGTTTCTGTTTTTTTTTTCATCTTGATTATTGTTTGTGTCACCAAAAAAATGCACCTTTAAAGTAGTTGTTTAGTTGTTGCATGTTGTGTACATCAAATGGTACTAACCCCCCCCCCCAAAAAAAAAAAAAAAGATTACAGCTTGTAATGCAATATTACAGCTTGTAATGCAACAAAACAGGACAAACACCAAGTGGTATGAATACTTTTGCCACACGTTGTAATTAAATTAAATGATCAACATCAGCAAATTCAGATTAGGAAAAAACTACAGAACATGACGTCATTGCGCAAACACACACACAAATGTTGGATAACACCGCTCCTGTCTCTGATGTCTAGGCCCCTGGAATGCAAGCCAGTTTAATCATTGCCAGGTGTTCAAAGGCGGACGGCAAGGGAAAAAGGGAAAAGAGAGAAGATGAGAACAGAATTTTTAAAAGTAAACACTGCAGTACAGAGTAGGCTATATGGGTACAAAGTCAACATCAAGTGTGTCAGTGTCACCGGCTGCCATCTGGTTGCACATATAATGCGCGTTCAAATTCAATCTGTCGTCATTTCTATGTAACTGATATGGATCCCTCGGTCCCTACTGGCTGTTATCGTCCCCCCGGGGTAGATGTAATTGTGTTTCCGTGAGTGCTGTACACAGCCTAACGTAGTTCTTAACTGCTTATCTTCAATGGCATACAAGCTAAGTTGCTACATGCCACCTGATGCTGCATTTAATGTTGATAATGCGTTTAAATGGGTTGAAACTGAAGGAGCATGTTGTTGACTCAAGTCATTCTGCAGCACTGTACTGCGCTACTAATATAACACACACACACACACACACACACACACATCAGTACAGTGCTGCAGAGTGACATACTGTTTCTGTGTGTATATATAGTATTACAAATAATCAGGTGTTTGTGTGTGTGTGTGTGTGTGTGTGTGTGTGTGAAGCCGATAGATATTAAGGTTTACCAACTTTAATACATAATAGGAAAGTTCAGCTTAACTTCCATTTTTCACTGTACATTGTCAATACCATATTTTCAAACTATTTATACGTCTTTTGTTTGTTTGTTTGTTTGTTTGTTTTACCATGCTAATGAAATGTTAATGAATCGCATGGCATGCATGATATGTATAATGTACACACATAAATATGTACCTCTTTGTGACAAAGCAGGAGTTCAATTCAGTCCGTTTCAGTCCTGGTTCATGCCACGATGCGGTCGCTGTTTAATCCTCGTGCGCCAGTATTCAGTCCAACGGATGTAATGTTTAATGATCAGGAATCTCATCTAAATAAAAACAATTGTTTTACGTTCTGATCTCGTGCTTACGCCGAGCTCGTGCTGTAGAACACTTTCTGCTGTCTCCAGGCGCGTGGAAGTGTCTTATCCGCGGCAGAGGCGTGTGTTTTATTCAAACAGGAAGGCGGGGCGCGTGCTGAGAGAGAGAGAGAGCGAGAGAGAGAGAGAGAGAGCGAGCGAGAATGAATTGAGATGCAATAGGTTGATGCTTTAAAAAAATTATATATATATATATATATATATATATATATATATATATATATATATATATATATATATATATATATATATATATAAAATCAGAGATGCAATCGGAAGAGATAAGCAGCAGTGCTTCAATTCACAAGCCAAAGATTTGTAACTGATCTTGATCTTGAATTCAACAGGAACAACACTCCACTTATTTATTAACGTGTTTTCACTTTACTTTTTTATACAATTAAATTTTCTTAGTGTTTTAATAAAAGTAAACTATATATCCAACCTGAATCCATATCCTAAAAGTTAGGATTTTTAATAGCTACACAAATACAACAAAGTTCATTTCAACTGAATTTAAATTGTATTGCACAATACAATACAAAAACCCCAGAGATGCCATAGGAAGCTTTCTGGCAATAAACATTGCCAGAAAGCAGCGTTACAGAAATGCTAGTCAGTGGCAGCTGAAAACCCCCTGAGAAGACATGAAGAAGAAACCTTGAGACTCTTGTTGTCTTCTGGGTGACATCTGATGCAATTGTAAATCATTACTCTTCTACGTCAGGGGCGATTCTAGCATCTGATCTTTGGGGGTGCTTAGCCCCCAGAGCTGACAGACGCACCTGGCTTGAACGACAGTGTTTCCACGTTTATTCCGCATTTAGACTAGACTTAACTAGACAAGACGACTAGACTAGACAAGACTAGACTTATGCAATGTTTTAACAGAAGCTGACCCAATAAACTGATATCTACACATTTACAACCACTGACACAAATATTTACGTTATATTTTTAACTAAACAAGACCTACTGCATTTGTAATGTTGAAGCTATTCATTTTGAACAGTGGTAATTGTTAATGTGTTATTGTGTATTGTGTAATAATAGTGTGTATTATTATGATTTTACATTAGTTTACATTAGTAAATGCTATGTTACATTAAATAAAATTGACTAACACATGGTGGTCTAGCACCGTAGCACTTGTACAGCTCTGCACAAAAGTATCTCGAAATGGATAATAAATGTCATTTTTATCATTCTGTTCATAGACCAGGGAACATCAGTATTGCATTATGCATATTATTGTGTTGTGTTTAACAATTGTAACTCCAGTCCGTACCTTCACATCTCGCTATGCCAGTAATACTCAGGTGCTACTTCGAGTTCCTCATCGGCGTGGAATCCAGTTAAAAAAACACCATGTCGTAGCAAGCACTCGCACAGACAGGCAACCCAATCAGAGGGGACGCAAGGAGGAGAGGTATTTTACTGGTCATAGAACTATCACGTAACAGGTGAATTCAAGAACACACACACGCCCGCACACACATTCATTGCGCAGTGCGCAAGGGCACTTATTTCTGAAAATTACGTCCAAAAGCAGTGTTTTTGAGGGTGCTGAGCTAGGGGGTGCTGAGCTCGTTTTTGAGGGTGTTTGAGCACCCCCAAAAATAGGCTAAACACGCCCCTGTTCTACGTCATTGTAAAGTCAAGTACTGTATGTTGAATGATGCTCAGTCTGAGCCCATACAAGTCCTGTCATTATGATTACAGCAGCAGTTATTAGGTACAAGTCTACAGTATCCAGGTTAGATCATCCACTGAAGGGTGATCCTTGGGTATTAATGTGTTGTTTTTTTTAATCCTAAGCATGCAACAAACTAAAAGTTTGTGTAGTCTTATTTATAGGCTTCTTTTTCCTATCTATTATCTCAGATATATTTGTCAGTATTTTATCTTCATCTGTCTGTGAAGATTCTCAGTCATCCAGGAAGAATCTTCCTGGATGACTGAATCTTCTTCAAGAATCTTCAAGCAAGTCCAGTTGCTCTCTTTTACCACCCACAGTTTATCTTCATCTGTGTATCGGTTTATACACAGCCGCCTGCTGGTCATCTTAATTATAGCAACGTATCATTATCGTTTTCTTTCCTGTTTCAGTTTAGTCATGTTCACACATTCCATACTAAAGTGTGTGTGTGTGTGTGTGTGTGTGTGTGTGTGTGTGTGTGTGTGTGTGTGTGTGTGTGTGTGTGATCTGTCTTTGTAACACATACAACCTTTAAAAAAACAACAAATATGAAAATTATTCATATAAAGTTTGCTATTAAGGGCAGGTGTATCCAGCCAGATCCAGTAACACCTTTTGGAATTGAGTTGGAAGGGCAAGAGTTCAAATCCCAACACCACAAAGCTGCCACTGCCAGTGTTTCCTTCTCAGAATCGATCGACACGTAAATATCAGTTACATAACGATATTGTTGCTTTCTCCTCTCATGGATTCAGTGTTAGTTGCAAACAGAAATCTAATACACATTTAAGGAATTTTTTACAGTTGTGTTCCAATAGGGGATCAATAGCTACACTCTATATAAAACCCTACACCAGAGGGCTTCCCTTTTAGAAAATATTACAAGGAGAACTCCGTTATTCAATTTCTTTTTTTTTTCCTTTATTCAACATTTTAAGCATTACAGCTTTAATACTGTCAATAAAATTTAGTGGGCAATTGATGCTGAAAATGTAGAAGAGGAAATAAGCTCTAAAATAGGATGGGAAAATACCCCCATGACATGAGTGAGGTATTCACTGACAAGTAGACAAATTCAGAGAAATACGCATCAGGTTACTGTAATAATTTGAGTAGAATGCAGTAATCACTGCCTGTTTCTTGAGGGCCAAAATATTCAACAGCAAGGGTGAGGAATGGGCAAATTATTTTGAAAAATATATTTTTCATGACATTTGTTTCGAGAGCATTTTGTGTATGCAAGCAGACCTTGAAGACCTTGAAGTATTAGCATTTGTTCAGGGCTAGTTGGTATAATAAACTGGTGAGCAGGTCTCTCTGTCAAGAAGAAATAAGGTTTTCTTTTCATTATATATTGACACCTTTACTGGTTTGTTTTTCTTTTTAGCAAGGAGGCTAGTTGGAGGAGACAAGGCCAGTGACCATCAGGACTTTATAAAATACAGAAAAAGCAGAAACACAAACTGCCTGTGTGTGTGTGTATGTGTGTGTGTGCGCGCACGCGCGCATAATAGTTTGCACCACATCATTCTTATTCTACCTTTATTCAGTAATATCAGTAATAACACTCATTTGGTCCCATTTTTATTTCACTGTCTAGGGAACTGTAAAATGGACCCATAAGACTACTGTTCACTAGAACTGAAGAGTTAGGCCTGCAAGTGAATCACTAGGGCACACTTTTCTTCACAGTGACTAATATTGAATAAAAGATTGGCACCCAGTATATTTAGCATCTTATTGAATGTTGTTCCTACATTTATTAATTACTAAGATTTTACTAATTACCTATATACATGTTCAAAGTAAACACGTTTACTTTGCATATCTTTGTTGTTATGAATGATGACCATCAACAGATGATTAATAAGGTACATGATATCTAAGGGGGGGGGGGGGGGGGCACGGTGGTGTAGTGGTTAGCACTGTCGCCTCACAGAAAGAAGGTCCGGGTTCGAGCCCTGTGGCCGGCGAGGGCCTTTCTGTGCAGAGTTTGCATGTTCTCCCCGTGTCCGCGTGGGTTTCCTCCAGGTGCTCCAGTTTCCCCCACAGTCCAAAGACATGCAGGTTAGGTTAACTGGTGACTCTAAATTGACCGTAGGTGTGAATGTGAGTGTGAATGGTTGTCTGTGTCTATGTGTCAGCCCTACGATGACCTGGCGACTTATCCAGGGTGTACCCCGCCTTTCGCCCATAGTCAGCTGGGATAGGCTCCAGTTTGCCTGCGACCCTGTAGAACAGGATAAAGCGGCTAGAGATAATGAGATGAGATGAGGTATCTAAAGGACAATAAATAAATGGACAACTAATGTACTCTCTGTGAACTAAATGATTGGTATGCATTCTGCTTAGTTTATCTAGCTTCTGTTTTTTTGTATTATTATCTCATCTCGTTATCTCTAGCCGCTTTATCCTTCTACAGGGTCGCAGGCAAGCTGGAGCCTATCCCAGCCGACTACGGGCAAAGGCGGGGTACACCCTGGACAAGTCGCCAGGTCATCACAGGGCTGTATTATTATTATTATTATTATTATTATTATTATTAATTTTTATTTATTTTTTTAAGAAGGCTTTGAGACTGATGTCTGCTTCCTCTTGGTAAACATGGATCATAATATACAATATACAGAAACCTCCAAAAGCTGTATGCTTTCCCCTTATAAACACATCTGTTGAGTTCTTGAGTTAAAGGTGTTTTAGACTTGAAAGAGTGTTAGAAAGGGGAAAATTCAGAACAACCCAATCTACCCAGAGCCAATATCTTTTCAGCGTTACACAAACTATGCAACCAACTAATTAAATAACATGTTTAATCAACTGGCTTCTGTTTTTAAATCACTAAATAATAGCTATTAGGTGTACTCCTGCTTGGCTGCAATGAAAACTTGCAGCCATATACTGGCCCTCTGCAAATAAGCCTCATCTAATTTAAAGTGTAACAACGCCCTCTGCTGGGTAAAGTGTAAAATGTATAGAAAACAAATTGTTTCTGGATGTACCTATGGAGGACTTTCACGTGCCGTTATCACAACTGCAGATTTGTTTACGCGACCATATTGCTTGATGAGCTTTGTGTTTGCCAGTGACTGGCATAAGTGTATCAGGCGCATAAGCCAAATTCAGTAAACATCTCCAGATAAACACGTAGAAGTTACATCTAAAAGAACAATGCCAGCGATCTGCAGTGCTTCTGGATGTAATAACAGACGTGGAGATAAGCCTGGTTTAACTTTTCACCGCTTCCCGGAAAACCCAGAAAGGCAAGAAAAATGGCAAGCTGCAGTTAAACAGGAAAACTGGATGAGAAAACCATTCCTGTGTGTGGAGAACATTTTATATCAGGTTAGTGTGAAAGTTCTGTGCAACGTTAAAATGTATATCTGGATTTGGGCTTTGGATGCGGTATATTTTATTAGACCTAATGCTTGGTGAGACTAGCAGCATGTTTGTTATGTACTGATAATGTAGACAAGGCTAAACACTAAAATATGCTAGAGCTAGGCCATGGCTTGTTTATTACTATTAGAAGTCCATGTTTGAGTTTACTTTTGTGATAATACAGTACAGTGAACCCTCGCTATAACGCGGTTCATCTTTCGCGGCTTCGCTGTTTCGCGGATTTTTTTTTTTTTACAGTGCATTGTGTTCAGAACACTGAACTTCAGCGAGTGGCACAAGAATGGGACCCGTTGATGTGTCGCTCGTTACAGTTTTCAAATATAATCGAAGGTGGCATGTCTGTTTACAAGAATCTTCTTGCCCAGAAGAAAAAAGAGTGCCAACAACTACCCATAACTATGTTCTTCTCTCGGAAAAAGACACCTGCACCACAGCCTTCAGCAGAAAATGACGCTACAGCGGAGCGGAGTCAGGACGAAGAGGCACAGTCAGAGGGACTGTGAAATACGCGTGAGTCGCAATGTGTCTAACCTCGTATTCATTATTAAAAATATTATTTTACAGTATTATTACAGTATTATTATTTTAAAAGTATTAAAAACTGTCATAGTTATTTGCAAGAACTTTTTTTTAATTTCTTAAACAAATGCTTTACATTTGTATTGTATAATAGTTGTAAAAAAATAAAGTTGACTATTTCACGGATTTCGCCTATCGCGGGTCCTTTTTGGAACGTAACCCCCGCGATAAACGAGGGTTCACTGTATTTTCTTTATCAGGAATTTCCCATAACATTCCAGCATGCACCTCAAAATATTGGCAGACATCTGTACTTTTGTAAGCCTTTAGCATCTCCAGTGTATTTAGAAATCCCAAATAATAAATAGTTAAGGATGTCATAGTGTCCCAAATCTGGTAGCTGGTTTGCCGTATGCTTTTCAAGTGGAATAAATACATTTGTGGGTAAACTAAGAAGAAGAAGAAGCCTTTATTTTTGTGCACACACGCACTCTCTTTCTCTCTCTCTCTCTCTCATTCACACACACTGGTACGTTGCTGACCATTTCAACGACAGCAGAGACACCAGGAACCTGTGGTGGGGGATTCAGACCATCACAGACTACAAGCCCTCGCCACAGACCTGTGACAACTCCACATCTCTGCTGAATCAGTTGAACGACTTCATCGCTCGCTTTGAGGCAGACAACAGCACCACGGCACAGAAGACCCCACCACCTCCCGGCGACCAGGTGTTGACGCTGTCCCCAGACAGCGTGAAGAGAGCTCTCAGAACAACAAATGCACGAAAAGCCCCGGGTCCTGATAACATTCCTGGTCGTGTCCTGAGAGACTGTGCCGAGGAGCTCACAGATGTCTTTACAGACATCTTCAACATCTCGTTGAGCCAGGCTGTTGTCCCCACATGCCTCAAAACCACTACCATCATCCCGGTCCCGAAGAAGCCGGCTCTCTCCTGCTTCAATGACTACCGCCCTGTCGCACTCACTCCCATCCTCATGAAGTGCTTCGAGCGGCTAGTCATGGGGCATATCAAGTCTGCCCTCCCCCCCACCCTGGACCCTTTCCAGTTTGCATATCAGTCCAACTATTCGACCGATGACGCCATCTCCACTGCCCTCCACTCAGCCCTCACCCACCTGGAGACAAAAGACTCGTATGTCAGAATGCTGTTCATAGACTTTAGCTCAGCATTCAACACAATCATTCCTCAGCAGCTCATTCATAAACTGGACCAGCTGGGACTCAACACCTCCCTGTGCAACTGGCTGCTGGACTTCCTGACGGGGAGACCACAGACTGTACGGGTCGGCAGCAACTCCTCCAGCACCATCACATTGAACACGGGGGCCCCCCAAGGATGTGTGCTAAGCCCCCTCCTCTTCACTCTGCTGACCCACGACTGCACACCAACATCCAACTCTAATCTCTTCATTAAGTTTGCGGATGACACGACTGTGGTGGGTCTCATCAACAATGGTGATGAGACAATCTACAGGAGTGAGGTGATCTTCTTTCCTGTCACCAACGTCAGGTCGTCTGTGAAGGCTTTCCTAGGTCTGCCTCTCTTTCTTTTACCTTCTATACGTCCTTCAATACACGGTCATTCCAGTTGGTCCTCTCTGACAATATGGCCCATAAATCTAAGTTGTCTCTGAAAGATAGTTCTCAACAGGCACTTTTTCTCCTGGACCATTTGCAAAATCTCTTCTTTGGTTTTCCGATCTATCCATGATATTTTCATCATGCGCCTATAAAACCACATTTCTGCAGCTTCTAACTGGTTCTTTACTGCTGTGCTCATAGTCCAGGATTCGCATCCATATAACAATACAGACCAGACATACACAGGCGCAGATAGAGGGGGGGACGGGGGGGATTCGTCCCACCCAGATTTAAATTCACCTCGTTCGGTCCCCCCCACTTATAGCGAGGAAAAAATGTCTATGCTGTCTTTCTTTGCATAAGGCAAACCTCACGGAAAAATCAAAAGACTAATTACCATTCGGTTTATTGAGGTGCACAGCAGTACATACATAGTTGCAACTGCGCAGACTGCACAGGTTGCGAGCTCGAGCTTGGTTGCTATGGTTACCCACAACAAGTTTGACAGGCATATCGGGGACAGCTCCTCCTAGTTCAGGACCCCAACACGGCATGATGAAGGGTGCCAAAAGGCAGAAAACGATTGCATCGTTTTTTCAAAAAACAACGACTGTAAGTAAACTGTGCCTTACTTTATCATATCACCTTGCAATTTTTTGATAGTCTGTTCAAAGTAATGTCGTAGTGAAAGTAAAATCGTACGGAGTAGAGAAGCCTTTCTGGTAGCCTCCTTCTTTCGGTAGTAGCCTGTAGATACAGTGCTCAGAAGGCAGTTTTAATGTTTAATCTGGCGTTCCCTGCCGTAATTTCAGCGAGCATATTGTTTCATAAGGAAACTTTGCGAAGAGTTGTTGACTGACTGCCGCTCACGCAACACACAGGCATAGTTAGAAAGTCAGGATTCACTGGTTTACACTTTACGCACACACACGTAGCCCAGCCTCTCGCTATGTTTAACAGTTGGAACTTAGCGGTTTTAAAACTAGTTTTGCAGTTTCTGTGCGTGATGATAATGTGTAAACTTTGGATTTCCATAGGCTATGTTAAAATGTTATCATTGTCCTGGCCTGCAGGTTGTTCCTGGTGATGGCAGTGAGGGAGGTGAAATAACATGTATACACACTACCGTTCAAAAGTTTGGGGTCACCCAGACAATTTTGTGTTTTCCATGAAAAGTCACACTTTTATTTACCACCATAAGTTGTAAAATGAATAGAAAATATAGTCAAGACATTTTTCTGGCCATTTTGAGCATTTAATCGACCCCACAAATGTGATGCTCCAGAAACTCAATCTGCTCAAAGGAAGGTCAGTTTTATAGCTTCTCTAAAGAGCTAAACTGTTTTCAGCTGTGCTAACATGATTGTACAAGGGTTTTCTAATCATCCATTAGCCTTCTGAGGCAATGAGCAAACACATTGTACCATTAGAACACTGGAGTGATAGTTGCTGGAAATGGGCCTCTATACACCTATGGAGATATTGCACCAAAAACCAGACATTTGCAGCTAGAATAGTCATTTACCACATTAGCAATGTATAGAGTGTATTTCTGATTAGTTTAAAGTGATCTTCATTGAAAAGAACAGTGCTTTTCTTTCAAAAATAAGGAAATTTCAAAGTGACCCCAAACTTTTGAACGGTAGTGTATATATATATATATATATATATATATATATATATATATATATATATATATATATACACAAAATGGAATCATTTGCTGACAGCTCAGTCCCCCCAGTTCAAAAATCCTATCTGCGCCCCTGCAGACATAACACTTTAAGAATCGTTTCTTTGATTTGGTTGGGAGGGTTTTATTTGTAAAGATATTACTTTTTTCCATGAATGCTTGCTTTGCCATGGCGATACGTCTTCTAATTTCCATTGTGCTTCTACCATCATGGGTAAGCATGCATCCCAGGTATTCAAAGCACTCCGTCTGTTGTAGTTTTTGTCCATCTAGAATGATTTCACACTTTGGGTTTTCAGTATTTGAAGAGAATACCATAGTTTTGGTCTTCTTTTTATTTGTAAACAGTCCTCTTTTTTCACTTTCAGATTTCAGCTGCTTTAACATTCTTTCAAGACTGTCCTTGTCTTCAGTTAAAAGTACTGTATCATCTGCATATCTGACATTCTTCACTGGAACACCATTTATCTTGATTGCACCTTGATTCTGTTATTTTCCTCATAATGATCTCAGAATATAATGAAAAAAGATCAGGTGACATGACACATCCTTGTCTGACACCTCTTTTGATAGGAGCCCAGTCACTAAGGTTTCCATTAATTGACATGGCAGCAGTCTGGTGCCAGTATAAGTTTTTCAATATTCTTCTGTCTTTGTAGTCAATATGTAGTGCTTTCAAATCTTCCATGATAAATTAATGTTTTACTTTATCAAATGCCTTCTCGTAGTCTATAAATGCGCAGTAGATATCTTTTTGCATTTCAATGGCTCTTTCTGTTAACATGTGCATGACAAAGATGGCGTTCCGAGTTCCTTTGTTCTTACGAAATCTAAATTGTTCCCATGCTATTTCTGGTTGGAGCTTGTTTCTTACTCGATTCATTATTATTCTAAGCATAATTTTTGTGATATGACTCATTAGGCTAATTAATCTGTAATTAGCACAGTTGAGTGGGTCTCCTTTTTTGGGAATTGCTCAGTGGCGGGTCCTGAAAATTTTCTCAGGAGGGGCAAATTATCCAATAATGTCATAAGGTGACTCATTCAACAGGTACATTATAGGTAGCCAGACATTATTGACTCTTTTTTGTTTTCTCTCTGCATATCACAGTTCCATACCACTTCTGTCCACTAGATGGAAGCACATTACAGAACTCTTTTCCCTGTAGCTACCTAAGCTATAGGCTGTGGTGTAAAGTTGCAAACAACATTCACAATCGAAGAATAGTTTGGCTCCACAATGACCAATTCCAATTACGCCCTGTTCACTATTCACATTATTTCAATATTGTATGATGTGAATAATATCTTTATAAAAGATATGTCCAACAACTAAATAAGAAAGGAAACCATATTTTAAAAAAATACACATTTATTTGCCAATCTTGAAAGTACTGTTCTACAGAATGTTCTGTAAATAGATTTTGTACTTCAAACTCCATGACCAGCAAGAATTTTACAGACTGTGCTACTTAAGGACAACAGGAAAGTGCACTTACTGTAACAAAACATTGTAAATAGTTGGCTAACATAACAATAGCAGTTGAATAAATAGATGAGTGGATCTTTAGATTTTGCAATTACTGGTATTTACCAAGGATATTACCAAAGTGCTAACTCTCAGAGCAAAGTGTGGCAAATATAAAAATGCACATTGAAAACATCAAAAGTGAACTGATTCTGTGACTGTGTGAGTGTGAGTCACGAAGTCAACCAAACCCAGAAAAACACCAAGGTGTCTTTGCCTCGTAGAGCTAACGCGAACACTCCACAAAATTTCACGCATTGGATGAGCTGGTTTAATATGTGCCTGTTCTTGCTCACCTCATCGTTGTGGCGGCGAACTGCTAGCCTGTAGCCCTCATCCAGTTGTGTAGCGATGTTCACTCTCCCAAAAGCCGAAAATTTCAGGCAGCTGCCCATGTGAATCTTTGATGACTCATGGTTTTTTATTTTCTCCGACAAATGATGCATGTCCGAAACTCCAGTGACCGTCCAAGCAGTGTTGTCCGTGGAGCCACCTCCAGGGTGGAAAAGTAAGCAGGGGGAGCAGAAAACCGCTGAGGCGTCCTTGCAGCCAGCTCGCCAGGATTTGCGCTGGTACCATGTTGAAGTAAAACCTCAAGTATATGATTTCCCCCCTTGTCGAAATTTGTTTTATGTTTCGATTTGGTCGAGGGGGTCCAGCTTGTTTTGTTGCCAATTTAGCTCGATTTGATCGCTGACTAAATGGAACTTCTTTTAAGGACCACACTGAATTGCTTTCCGCATCCATCTCACCTCAGAAACTGAGAGGATCGAACACAACTTTGCCGCGCTTCGCAGTGACGTAAGCACGTTAGGGCAAGCCCCCCCGGAACCCATAGAGATTGCATTGAAGTGTCAGTTAGGAGAAAAAAAATATATTAACATGGGATTCTATCAGTGAACTCTTAGGCGATTTTCAACGTGACTGAAATTGCCCCAAAAGGGGCGGTACTCTAGAAGCAAGACCACCCTGATTGGACAATGATACCCAGAGACAGATTAAAACGGCCTAGAGCAGCACTGGTGAAAGTTTGTTTAAAAAAAAACTTTTTTTTTCGTTTTGGCAGTGCGTCGCCCAATCGCCCTTATGCACCACCCGCCCTTGGAATTTCTATAAAAACTGATTCTCTCATTTGATTGGGAATATGTCCATTATCGTAAATCTTGTTTAGGAGAGCACAGATTTTCTTGATGCCAAAGTCTTCACAAGCAGTGATCATTTCTTTCAGAACTTTGTCATTACCTGGTGCTTTGCCATTTTTCATTTTCCGTAAGGCCTCTTCAACTTCTGATTCTAATATTTTCCCTGATTCGTTAGCATCATCATCTTCTTGTACCATATCAACATTCTCAGGTCTGTGGTCATCAAAAAGCTCTTTGATGTATTCTACCCATCGTTTCTCGATGTCTGATTGTTCAAAGATCACATTCCCATTTTTGTCTTTCAAGGCTGTATTTGCACATCATTTGTATGTTCTTTTTCTCAAGGTCTTCTAGCTCTTTGCATTGATCATCAATCCATTTCTCTTTTGCTTTTCTGCATTCTCGGCAAATTTTGTTATTTAATTCTTTGTATTCTGCCGAGTTTTTGTTTTTATATTTCCTCCGTTGCTCTATCATTGCAAGTATGTGTTCGTTCATCCATTTTAGTTTTCAATTACTTTCTTGTATTGTTAAAACTTTTGCTGCGCTTTCAGTGAGAATAGTTTGTAGGTCATTCCATTCGTTTTCGCTAGATGTTTCATTCTCAACAGTCAAAAGAGCAAAACGGTTTTTCACTTCTATTTTATATGCTGCAGCTATTGTTGGTTGTTTTGTAAGTAATTGGAAGTCTAGTTTTGGTTCCTTTTTTGATGTGTGCAGCTTTTTGAGCCGACACTTCATAGTAGCTGTTATGAGGTGTAGGTGCAATTTGTGATTAAGTGATCAATCTCATTAAATCAGTCTCATTAAATCATTAAATCAGTCTCATTAAATCAGTCTCATTAAATCATTAAATCAGTCTCATTAAATAATACCTTTAATTTTGGTGCTTAATAATAAATTATCAAACAGCTAAATTATGGTATATTCCAAATTATTATGGTCACAACCAATGCAACAATAGTGGATCACTTACCGTATTACACAACTCATATGCACCTTGGAATTCTTTGAGATTGGATGACTTCAAAAATATCGGTACAACAAATAAACACACAGTTTCACAATAAATTGAATTTATTATAACAATGATAAAAATGAATAATAGCAATTGAAATATATTCAAACAGTGAGGTATGTGTGTGTACATGGGAGTGCGTGTGTGTGTATGAGAGTGTGTGTGTGTGTGTGTGTGTGTGTGTGTGTGTGTGTGTGTGTGTGTGTGTGTGTGTGTGTGTGTGAGGCCTGTGGCCTAAAACAAAAGAATTAGCTCTGGGTTGCTATCCAAAGTGTGTTTGTGAGGCCTGTGGCCTAAACAAAAGAATTAGCTCTGGGTTGCTAGCTAAGGTGTGTGTGTGTGTGTGTGTGTGTGTGTGTGTGTGTGTGTGAGTGGAGGAGGAGGGGTCACCACATGTTGGAGACAAAAGATTAGCACTGTTGCTAATGAGACAAAAGAATTAGCCATGGTAGCTAACTCCACTAGCTTATAACACTACTAAATCCACTGAAATCTTGATGAGGTCAAAATATGTGTAATAATGAAATTAAAGGTGTTAGGAAGGATAGAGAAACATGCAACAGCCTATCTATTAACAATTGAGAGAGCAACACAAATAGAACAATAATCAATTCGACACCTTAAGTGTTTACAGTGTACACAATTAAACCGTTCCTGAGTTTAATTTCACACTACTTCATAAAGCTAATTCCTAAGACTAGTTTCTGCCCAAAAATGCCAGTCTTACTTAGTATCTTGCTCCTATGCAAGATTACGTAGAGATGTTCCGAGACTTTTGGAGTCCACAGGAGCACGTGGGGCTTTCCGTGAAAGCAGAGGATTTCTTGGTCCGAACGCTTCGTAGTTTGTGGAGAAAAGTCTCTGATCAAACAATGTGCACAGCACTTTTAGTCAGAAGGAATCCAGTCACTTCTAACTTTAAATTAACTGCTTTGGGCTGCAGTCGTAACGTTACTCAATGAACAAATGAAAAAGAAACCGGTTGTACTCAATCTGAGTTAAATCGCGCGATTCTGGATTTTTACCGTGGCCAGTGGTAAACAAAAGAAAACGTGCTAAATTCTGTTTCTTGCAAGAAAGACGTCTTTTCTTGGGTTTTCTGGTGCAGGGTATCTCTTTGTGTCTGGACGGCTTGAAATCCACGACGAGAGAGAGAGAGAGCCTCTTTATGTCAGGGTGACCCAAGTCACATCCACGCCAAAAGAGATAGAACGGAAGTTTGCTCAGTTACTTATGGCTTCATGGAGGATGTGACGTAGGTGATCCCGCCCAGGCATGATGTAGGTCAACGCGGAAGTTAGTTGATGGGAGTTGTAGTCCTTAGACAGAGACGTGACTGTCCCTACAGAGGTTATGATCACTGTTGCAGTCAGCCCCAGGTTTTGATTTGCACTGAGTGATACTGTTTCTGTACCACTTGTTAATACAAATATAGTCAGTTTGATTTCTTACTGACTGGTCTGGGCTTACCCAGGTGTACAAGTGGCGTTTGTGATGTTGAAACATAGTGTTCATGATTGAGAGTGAATTTGCTTTGCAAAATTGAATTAGGTCTTCTCCTCTTTCATTTCTTTCTCCAAGGCCAAACATCCCAGTGACATCATTTTCTTTACCATTACCAGCTTTTGCATTAAAGTCACCCATTACTAATCGTACATCCTGAGAATTGCAAGTCTTTATTGCCATTTGAACTTGTTCATAGAATGTTTCCATTTCAGTTTCTGATGCGTCAATGGTTGGAGCATACACTTGTATGATGTTGGCATCAACACCCTTGCCTTTCAGTTTTACCATCATTACCCGGTCTGAGATGGTCCAGCATCCAGTAAGTGATTTAGCCAGTTCATTTGTCATCATGATGCCAACACCTCTGTTATGAGAGTCACCTCCAGAGTAAAGAAAAGTAACATTGCCAGATGAAATTTTTCCATTTCCTGTCCATCTTGTTTCACATATTCCTAAAAGATCAAGCTTTTGTCTACTGAATTCTTGCTTCACATTCTCCAGTTGTCCTGCTTTGTACAAAGTACGTATATTCCACGAGCCTATTTTCAGAGTTTTGGTATGAGCAGTAGCTGGATGATGGTCGGACGTTACCTGCATCACATATTTCCTACCGGACGAGACACTAGTAACTGTGTTACTAGTCTCCTGTATGTCGTTTGGCTGTTTTCTCTTTTGTGCTTTCATTTCATGATTATACTAGGGTAAGTAGCTGGTGTAACCCAGCTGCGAGGTGAGGGCCCCAGTTCTCTTCCTCGGGCAAACTAAAGGAATTGCCATTTCTCTTCCCAGAAAGTACATCCGCCTCAAAAGAGCCATTGACATCTGAGGTCGTAGCTGATCTGCCTTCACCAACAGTGATTCCTTTATCGGATCTGCTGGATCTGCCATTCGCCTTCGCTCGTACCCTGAGCAGGGGCCCTTGCAGGTACTACTACTCTGGGCCGGAATAGACCTGGGAGTGGATAATGACTAAGGGGTGATTCCAGACTCCCCAAAGCTACAAAGGTCCCCCTTCATAGCCTCGTTATCGGATGCCTTTTAACGTCATACCCAGGATGGTGATAACTAGTACATTTATGAATTAGTTGGTATACTTCAAGTTGTAGTAGCCCGTAGTGTCAGGGCGAGGGGGATGAAAGACCTGTGGAGGTATCATGGAATGATAACTTTGCTGCAGAGAAGGATCTGTGAAGACTGAAATTAAAAATAGAGTGAGAGAATAAAGAATTACACTAATGCTATGAGTTGTAAAGCTAGATATGATGTAAATATAGGCATTATTAGGTTGAGAAGGGTGTAGTATGGAGGCTTGTGTATTTGCAGAAAATATTTCCAAATTGCAGAACAAAATTTTGACATTCTACAATATTGCAGAACACTGGAAAAAAGTATTTCGACCACTGAGTAACCTATATAGTGAGTAGGGAGCGATTTCGGACACAGGGAAAAATTCCGGCTTGATTACATCAGCATTCGAAGGAGGGCGCGTGCGTCTTTTGACAATGTTGGCAGATGTTGGTCATTTTGATTTCCGCTGTACGTTTTACTTCTGTCCTACGAAGTCTCGCACAGGTCTCAGCGAATCTCATTTACGGCCATTGCTTTGACATATGGACCGATATATTACATAGCATATTTCAAACATGATGGAAGAGACCCAGGGGCAGACCCCAGAGTAAGTGGACCGACCAGCTGTCTGCTAACCTGAGGGACCTGAGTCTTGATCTCGATCTGGGAGGCAGCTCAGAACAGGACAGACTGGAGAGCCTTGTGCCAAGGTGCCATGCTCCTGCAGGAGCAAGCAGACTAGAAGAAGAAGATATTTCAAACACTCATAACTTGCTATTAGCAGTGACAAAATAGCTGTCAGAAATGCATTCCTACATTTTATAAAATGAGATAAATAGAATTTTGATAATAAAAAATTTGCCTTCAGTTCCCCTTTAATTGTTTTATCTCATTATTAGCCCTGAATTGCCCGTCCCAACTTTTTTTGGAATGTGTTACAGGCTTAAAACACAGGAATGGGTGTATATTAACAAATGAAATTAAGTTGACCAGACAAAGCATGAAATATCTTGGGTTCACACTGTCTGCAAAGGAATACAATTCAAAGTAAATTTAGAAATCACTGCTTTCCTTTTTATTTGCATTTTCCATACTGTCCCAACTTTTTCTGATTTGGGGTTGCACATTTATCGAAAATGTAATGTAGTGATAAATCCATAAAAGGCAAAGCTCATAGAGCACTGAAAACAATAAAATGACAACTAAATGGTGAAAGAGCACCTCCTAAACACTGCAGTGCACTAGCTAGCTTAGAGACATAACACCTCTACCACTTTTTATAGGGTGCTATTACTTTTGTCCTACTTGAACTAGTCTTCATTTATGGATTTGTTTTGGATTGTTTCTTTATGAAATGACTGATTACAGCAAAAAAAAACCATGATTAAATTTGTGTGTGCAACTGAAATCTGTTTAATCATCACAAAATAATCCACGTAATGTATAAAATTGCAGTAACACTTATGCAATTTGATGCCTCGCAAGTACAGTTCACATTTGTGAGTCTCCTTATTTATACATTTTTTTTAAAATGAGGGCAATTATAGGAGAGTGTGGCATTTTGGGTGTAGCCAACCATCAGCTGTGGGCAGCGAGGAGTCAAGTAGAACTGACACGTAACGCAATGAGTTTCACCTGTGTTTGATTACTGGCAATTTACTTGTGTGTGTCTATGTTCTTTCAAGGTAGCCAGTAAGTAGAGAGAGAGCCAAGCAACAGCGTGCCGTGTGTGTATGTGTCTGTATGCTTAAAGTGTAGAGAGCAATGGAATCAGTGAAAAGTGAACTTTGATCTAAAAAAAAATTTACCTTGAGTTCACAAGCCTGTCTCCCATTCACAAGAATGTCTTCCTCATTCCCTAAAATGTGAGTGTGTTACATTGGTACCAAGACTCAGATTGAAGAGAAAACACCCTCAGTGAGTCCACACCAATCATGGAGATCCTCCAGACCTTCATCGGCAGTCAGCAAGCTCAATATCAGGCCCTTGTCGTGCTGTGCACAGATCAGGAGCAGTGCTTCCAGGCTTCTGCTCCAGGCCCAGGCAAAGGACTGGCAGGTGATCCAGAGCCTTGTCCAGCTAGCAGGTACTCCAGTATCTGCTCTTGGAGATACTATGGCCAAACCTCATATGCAGTTACTCAAGATGGGGCTGCAGGATGATCCAGAAGTGGTTGTGGAGCTGTTTGAGTGGGTTGCTGAAGCATGCTCATGGCCAACCTTGCAGTGGACAGTCCACCTATTGCCACTCCTGTCAGGTGAAGCCCAACTCGTAGCTCTCAGACACAAACTGCTGGAGTATCCGGACCTGAAGCAGGCTATTCTGCAGCGGGTCAGTCACACACTGGAACATTGCCAGCGCTTCCATGCTTTGACATACAGTGAGATTGGCTACCCATTCACCTTCACCCAACACATCTGAGAAGCCTGCCAACAGGAGCTGCTGACTGGAGAGTGCAACACTGAGGATGCCATCAATTGAGTGGCACTGGAGCAGTTCGTCATTCAACTGCTGAGAAGAACATCGGCCGGGGTTCAGTGCCATTGTGTGGCATCACTGGAGGAGGCAGTCTGGCTGGCAGAGGACCATCCGGTGGCATTTCTGGGAGCAGGCTCTCCTGCCCCTTCTCCCTCTCTCTCTCTACTTGCCCCTTCCCTACCCTGGCACCAAGGAAATAGGGGCCAATTCTCCCCAAAGTCCGCTCCCTGAACTCATGTCCCTTCCCATTTTCCCTCACCCCCTGTGCCAATGCTGCCACTCTCTCTCTTTCTCTCCACAGATGGAACTATCCATGCTCACCAAAACTGGGACAAAGTTCATGCAGCTCTGCAGGTGTGGTGGAAAAGCTGAGCATTTCTGGGATCAGCATCCCCTTAAGGAGGCAGGGATTCTGTATCACATTCTTGATGTGCCTCAGGCTTCCCCTGATTGAGCAGGAGCATACCGAGTGGCAGTGGGTATTCAAGGGGCTACACATCAGGCCTTGATGGGCTCGGGTTGTAATTGGACCACAGTTTATGAATGCCTGATTCAATGTGGGGCATTGGGAAATGCACAATTAGTAAAGGTGAGGTGTGTACATGGGGATGTTCACAAGTATCCACTGGTGCCCATCACTATCCAGTTCAGGGGCAAAAAGTATAGTGTGGAGGTGGTGGTTAGTCCTTGCCTCACCCATCTACTCGTCCTGGGGACAAATTGGCCAGGGTTTAAAATGTCAATAAAGCACTAATTTGTGGATGTGTCCTACTGAAGCGCACCTTGGGGGGGATTCCAATGCAGTGTTATCTGGGGAGGTGGTCCCAGGGCTATCTGTGTCAGATCTGCTTCAGGAAGACATGGAGGGTAGGGAGGGATCTACCTCTCTGCAGGGATTTCCCTTCAGGATTTCCTGCTGGGGCAATCACAAGACAAAATTCTGAGGCACGCTTTTGACCAAGTGAGAGTCATCGATTATCATGATACTCTCCTTCTTGTATTTTTCTGTAAAATAAAGACTGTTAAAGATAGACTATATCAAATGGGGGCCAATTCTCCCCAAAGTCCGCTCCCTGAACTCATGTCCCTTCCCATTTTTCCTCACCCCCTGTGCCAATGCTGCCTCTCTCTCTCTTTTTCTCTACACAGTTGGAACTATCCATGCTCACCAAAACTGGGACAAAGCTCATGCATAGGGGACATTCAAACAGGAGAGAAAACAACCCAATTGCTGGTCCTGAAGAGTTGTAGGGAACTTTTATGCTATGTGGCTCATCATAATCCCATGGCCCATTTACGTCAGGATAGAACACTGAACTGATTCAAGACCCATTTCTACTGCCCCAGCATTAGCGGTGATATTCACAGGTGGTACACAGCATGTCGCGAATGTCAGCTGGTGAATACGCTGGCACCCCAAAAGCACGTTTCTCCCTTTACTTTTGATCAAGGCCATTAGATCTTTTCATCTTGTTGGGCCATTAGATAAATCTGCATGAGAGCATCACTTTGTGTAGTCTTAGTGGATTAACAACACCATACCTGGAAGGAGTGCCTCTATGCAACATTTCTGCATGCAGTGTTGCAAAAGCACTCTTCTGCGTTAGTTGGGATTCCAAAATAAATCCTGACTGATCAAGGCACAACATTTTATGTCCTGCACACTTCGTGAACTGTATGAATAACTGGGGATTAAATCAACTTGTACCAGTGTTTACCATCCGCAAATAGACAGGTTGGCTGAACGATTTAATCAAATGCTTAAAAACATGATTTACAAGTTCATTCATGGGGATGCCCAAAATTGGGACAAATGGCTTGACCCCCTTTTTTCTTGCAGTAAGAGAAATCCTGCAAACCTCCATGGAGTTTTCCCCATTCAAATTATTGTATGGTCGCAAACCTTATGGCATCCTTGACATTATCAGGGAAAACTGGGAAGGACCTTCTAATAGCAAAAATGAAATGCCATATGTTCTTGTCCCGAAAGCAAAATTACACACGCTGAGTCACCTAACCCAAGAGAATTTGCTACAGGTGCAATAACGGGCTATCCAAACTGTATAGTGGTGCTTGCAAGTTTGTGAACCCTTTAGAATTTTCTATATTTCTGCATAAATGTGACCTAAAACATCAGATTTTCACACAAGTCCTAAAAGTAGATAAAAAGAACCCAGTTACACAAATGAGACAAAAATAGTATGTCATTTATTATTATATATTATATTATTAGTATGTCAAACATGGTCATTTATTTATTGAGGAAAATGATCCAATATTACATATCTGTGAGTGGCAAAAGTATGTGAACCTCTAGGATTAGCAGTTAATTTGAAGGCGAAATTAGAGTCAGGTGTTTTCAATCAATGGGATGACAATCAGGTGTGAGTAAGCACTCTGTTTTATTTAAAGAATAGGGATCTATCAAAGTCTGATCTTCACAACACATGTTTGTGGAATTGTAGCATGGCACGAATGAAGAAGATTTCTGAGGACCTTAGAAAAAGCATTGTTGATGCTCACCAGGCTGGAAAAGGTTACAAAACCATCTCTAAAGAGTTTGGACTCCACCACTCCGAAGTCAGACAGATTGTGTACAAATGGAGGAAATTCAAGACCATTGTTACCCTCCCCAGGAGTGGTCGACCAACAAAGATCACTCCAAGAGCAAGGCGTGTAATAGTCGGCGAGGTCACAAAAGACCCCAGGGTAACTTCTAAGCAACTGAAGGCCTCTCTCACATTGGCTAATGTTCATGTTCATGAGTCCACCATCAGGACAACACTGAACTACACTGGTGTGCATGGCAGGGTTGCAAGGAGAAAGCCACTGCTCTCCAAAAAGAACATTACTGCTCGTCTGCAGTTTGCAAAAGATCAAATGGACAAGCCAGAAGGCTATTGGAAAAATGTTTTGTGGATGGATGAGACCAAAGTAGAACTTTTTGGTTTAAATAAGAAGTGTCCTGTTTGGAGAAAGGAAACACTGCATTCCAGCATAAGAACCTTATCCCATCTGTGAAACATGGTGGTGGTAGTATCATGGTTTGGGGACGGCTTGCCATTATTGATGGAACAATGAATTCTGAATTATATGAGCGAATTCTAAAGGAAAATGTCAGGACATCTGTCCATGAACTGAATCTCAAGAGAAGATGAGTCATGCAGCAAGACAACGACCCTAAAATACAAGTCGTTCTACCAAAGAATGGTTAAAGAAGAATAAAGTTAAAGTTTTGGAATGGTCAAGTCAAAGTCTTGACCTTAATCCCATCAAAATGTAGTGGAAGGACCTGAAGCAAGCAGTTCATGTATGGAAACCCACCAACATCCCAGAGTTGAAGCTGTTCTGTATGGAGGAATGGGCTAAAATTCCTCCAAGCCGGTGTGCAGGACTGATCAACAGTTACCGGAAATGTTTAGTTGCAGTTATTGCTACACAAGGGGTTCACAACAGATACTCAAAGCAAAGGTTCACATACTTTTGCCACTCACAGATATGCAATATTGGATAATTTTCCTCAATAAATAAATGACCAAGTATACTATTTTTGTCTCATTTGTTTAACTGGGTTCTCTTTATCTACTTTTAGGACTTGTGTGAAAATCTGATTATGTTTTAGGTCATATTTATGCAGAAATATAGAAAATTCTAAAGGGTTCACAAACTTTCAAGCACCACTATATATTAGGGGGCCATGGCTACATGAATTTGCACCAGGAGATAACATGCTTGTTTCACTTTTTCAAGATCTAAATTACTTGCAAGGTGACAAGGACCCTTTGAGGTCACACAGCGAGTCGGACAAGTCAACAATGAGTTCAGGAGAACAGACAGAGGTAATGCACTTCAAATTTACCACCTCAATCTCCTGAAACTATTGAGATAGGAGCATAGGCGGTTTTAAACGGGGGCCAGGGGGGGCCAGTGCCCCTGTAAAATTGCTCCTGGCCCCTGTTGTGGCCCCTGTGCTGAACAGGTAACAAGATTTATTAATTTTGACGTGCGCTGGCTCGAAGATCGGAACTGACATGACGGAGTGTTCTACACGGACTCCTTAAAGCGCTACACGCACACTGTTACCTGCAGCAGAAAGACCCGCAGCAGCGCGAATTGTAAACTTCGGACGTGAGATATAACAGCTGCAGCCCTGCAAGGACTAGGCTACTGCAAAGAGGCAAAGGTAAGGAAAATTATTCAATTTCGTAACGTCAGTGTTTGCACATATCCGTGTTTTACTGTTGTTGTTCACTACAATAATAAATCCGTTTTATTGCACTTTCTTAAAAGTGCGTTGCACAGCAATAAGTAGCCTAACTTAATATTTTTGGGAAATGGGTAAAATAACCGACAGTGTTTAACCTTCTTGTAAAACTCGAATGGCCTTGTGATATGTAGAGGCTACATTCCTCTCCGTTTACTTTTTAGTATAGACCTACTGTAGGCTATCATCATGAAAAGGAGCAAGAAGGACATTATGTCCTTTTTTGCCCCTGTTGGCAAAAAGCAACATAGAGAGAGTCAGGAAGATGAAGATTATGAAAGAGGAGAGAGAGCCAGAGGTGGAGAGAGAGCCAGAAGTGGTGGTTGGAGAGGTGGAAAGTGAGGCATCTGAAAGGCAATCTGAGAGTGAGGATGAAGACATTCAGGATCAGATTGAGGGACAGAATGAGGGACAACCCAACAAGTCATTGGGACAACCAGATTCACCATGCATATCAAGTACAGCACCATCAGGTTTGTGATGTTGAACAAATGTATGTGTGTGAGCAGTGTCGACCTACAATTCATATAGCCTACCCTGAAAGTGTGAAGTCTGAATAATAATTAATAAATATAAAATACAAATAATAGATATAATAATAAATTAATAAATGATTAATGATAAATAAATGTTGTTCTCAGTCGCACTCTCATATTTACTGTATTCATCTTTCTCCAGATATCAGCAAGTGCTTGGACGACACTCCAGTGCAGCCACGTCTGAAGAAAAGGTTCATTGTATGCAAAAATAGAAATCTTATTTTACAAAAAAGAGAAACATGGTTTTAAGATTTACTGAGCACAATTTATTTTATGTTTAGGCTATTGAGACAGAATGTTTATCTCATTGTATTTATGCTCAATGCATTTTGTTTTGGTTTTAAATAAACTAAACTAAACTAAACATTTTGAACGCTTAAATATTGTCATGTTTTTCCCATATGTGCCCCCCTGAAAAAACACTGGTCCCACCTTGGCCCCCCTAGTAATTTTGGTCTAGAACCGCCACTGGATAGGAGGTTCCTGTGGCATTAGCAATGGTGATTCCTGAGAGGAATAATAATAATAATAATAATAATAATAATAATAATCAAGTTACATTTATATAGCACCTTTCTCAAACTCAATGGGATGAGCTAGAACTGGAGGTAAGTCTAAAAAGTGTGGCCCAGTACACCCTGGTACCCTATGGAGACCACCTCTTGTTGTTCCAGAGAGCACAGGTTGCAGGAGGAATTCTGCAATGTGTTTTCACCTCTGTGTATTTCACCTATACTTGGTCATTTATTTATTTAGGAAAATGATGCAATATTATATCTCTGTGAGTGGCAAAAGTATGTGAACCTCTTGGATTAGCAGTTACTTTGAAGGTGAAATTAGAGTCAGGTGTTTTCAATCAATGGGATGACAATCAGGTGTGAGTGGGCACCCTGTTTTATTTAAAGAACAGGGATCTATCAAAGTCTGATCTTCACAACACATGTTTGTGGAAGTGTACCATGGCATGAACAAAGGAGATTTCTGAGGACCTCAAAAAAAGCGTTGTTGATGCTCATCAGGCTGGAAAAAGTTACAAAACCATCTCTAAAGAGTTTGGACTCCACCAATCCACAGTCAGACAGACTGTGTACAAATGGAGGAAATTCAAGACCATTGTTACCCTCCCCAGGAGTGGTCGACCAACAAAGGTCACTCCAAGAGCAAGGCATGTAATAGTCAATGAGGTCACAAAGGACCCCAAGGTAACTTCTAAGCAATTGAAGGCCTCTCTCACATTGGCTAATGTTAATGTTCATGAGTCCACCATCAGGAGAACACTGAACTACAGTGGTATGCATGGCAGGGTTGCAAGGAGAAAGCCACTGCTCTCCAAAAAGAATATTGCTGCTCGTCTGCAGTTTGCTAAAGATCACGTGGACAAGCCAGAAGGCTATTGGAAAAATGTTTCGTGGACGGATGAGACCAAATTAGAACTTTTTGGTTTAAATGAGGAGTGTTATCTTTGGAGAAAGGAAAACACTGCATTTCAGCATAAGAACCTGATCCCATCTGTGAAACATGGTGGTGGTAGTATCATGGTTTGGGTCTGTTTTGCTGCATCTGGGCCAGGACGGCTTGCAATCATTGATGGAACAATGAATTCTGAATTATACCAGTGAATTCTAAAGGAAAATGTCAGGACATCTGTCCATGAACTGAATCTCAAGAAAAGGTGGGTCATGCAGCAAGACAGTGACCCTAAGTGCACAAGTTGTTTTACCAAAGAATGGTTAAAGAAGAATAAAATTAATGTTTTGGAATGGCCACGTCAAAGTCCTGACCTTAATCCAATCAAAATGTTGTGGAAGGACCTGAAGCGAGCAGTTCATGTGAGGAAACCCACCAACATCCCAGAGTTGAAGCTGTTCTGTATGGAGGAATGGGCTAAAATTCCTCCAAGCCGGTGTGCAGGACTGATCAACAGTTACCGGAAATGTTTAGTTGCAGTTACTGCTGCACAAGGAGGTCACACCAGATACTGAAAGCAAAGGTTCACATACTTTTGCCATTCAAAGATATGTAATATTGGATGATTTTCCTCAATAAATAAATGACCAAGTATAATATTTTTGTCTCATTTGTTTAACTGGGTTCTCTTTATCTACTTTTAGGACTTGTGTGAAAATCTGATGATGTTTTAGGTCATATTTATGCAGAAATGTAGAAAATTCTAAAGGGTTCACAGACTTTCAAGCACCACTGTATTTGTCTATTTGGTGCGGAATAAAGCACAACATGGCATGTTGCAAAAGCAAAATAATCAACCACAATCAGATGCAAAGCAATTGATTAGCAGAAAATTAATTAGTTTCTTTCAGAGCTTTATTAAACCTGTTGTTTAGTGTTATGGACACCACAGTGATAAGATATATATTTTTTCTTTTTTTTAATACAAAACAAGTTCATTTCATCACTCGTCACTTCACGGGAAATTATATTTATTTCTGATAACTCAACCTGTATGAGTCTTCATATTTCTGAATTTGCGAATTTCATCCCCAGACCTGGTTATTTCCTTAGACAAAGCTTTAGTTGTTGGAGATTTTAATATTCACTTCAATAACCCAGAAGACCCTCTGAAAACAGTGTTTGTGTCCATTCTAGATTCAGTAGGGGTTAATCAGAACGCCATGGGACCTACCCATAATGGTGGTCACATTCTTGATCTAATACTAACATTAGGATTCATCTCATCTCATTATCTCTAGCCACTTTATCCTGTTCTACAGCGTTGCAGGCAAGCTGGAGCCCATCCCAGCTGACTACGGGCGAAAGGCGGGGTACACCCTGGACAAGTCGCCAGGTCATCACAGGGCTAACATTCCGGGCGGCACAGTGGTGTAGTGGTTAGCGCTGTCGCCTCACAGCAAGAAGGTCCGGGTTTGAGCCCCGTGGCCGGCGAGGGCCTTTCTGTGCGGAGTTTGCATGTTGTCTGTGTGGGTTTCCTCCGGGTGCTCCGGTTTCCCCCACAGTCCAAAGACATGCAGGTTAGGTTAACTGGTGACTCTAAATTGACCGTAGGTGTGAATGTGAGTGTGAATGGTTGTCTGTGTCTATGTGTCAGCCCTGTGATGACCTGGTGACTTGTCCAGGGTGTACCCCGCCTTTCGCCCGTAGTCAGCTGGGATAGGCTCCAGCTTGCCTGCGACCCTGTAGAACAGGATAAAGCGGCTAGAGATAATGAGATGAGATGAGATGAGATAGTCCCACTTCCATAGTCTGAAGCTACCTCAGATCATTATCTCATCTTATTCAAAATATGTCTGAGCAACGGTGGTGTAGTGGTTAGCGCTGTCGCCTCACAGCAAGAAGGTCCGGGTTCAAGCCCCGTGGCTGGCGAGGGCCTTTCTGTGCGGAGTTTGTGGGTTCTCGCTGTGTCCGCGTGGGTTTCCTTCGGGTGCTCCGGTTTCCCTCACAGTCCAAAGACATGCAGGTTAGGTTAACTGGTGACTCTAAATTGACCGTAGGTGTGAATGTGAGTGTGAATGGTTGTCTGTGTCTATGTGTCAGCCCTGTGATGACCTGGCGACTTGTCCAGGGTGTACCCCGCCTTTTGCCCGTAGTCAGCTGGGATAGGCTCCAGCTTGCCTGCGACCCTGTAGAAGGATAAAGCGGCTAGAGATAATGAGATGAGATGAGATGTCTGAGCAACAATATATGCACCTTACCATGCTACTGTGTTAAATGTACAGTCACATCAAGGACTTCACAAAGTTTTATAAATAGTCTCCCAGAGTTATCAACTTTTGGCCCTTTTCCACTACCCTTTTTCAGCTCACTTCAGCTCGCTTCAGCTCACTTCAGCCCGACACGGCTCGCGTTTCGACTACCAAAAACCAGCACGACTCAGCTCGTTTCAGCCCTGCTTAGCCCCTAAAACTCGCACCGTTTTGGAGTGGGGCTGAAGCGAGCCAAGCCGTGCCGAGTGAGGTTGGGGGCGTGAGCAGACACTCCCCTGTGCACTGATTGGTGAGGAGGAGTGTCCTCACACGCCCCGCGAGCGCGCTGGGATCTGTAAACACCGCAAACCCGGAAGAAGAATAATTACGAATTACGAGAATTTCTGAAGCCTTATGCGCCTCGCCTCATCTATACGCTCTTGCCAGTATCTGTCCGCGTTGTCGGTGACAACAAGCCACAGCACCAAGACCAGCAACACTAACGACTCCATGTCCTCCATGTTTATTGTTTACTATTCGGGTCGTGAGACTACCGCTGAAAAGATCACTGAATCAGTGACATACAGAGCATCGTGGACGAGTTCGCGGAGCGCAAGGCTCGTCGTATGCCCTTCAAATAATGCGCGCAGTAGGCTATTGATGTTTTATTATGAGCTATGTACAGTATGTCGCCTAATGTTTTTTTTTGTTTCTGAGTTACATGTTCGTTTGAAGGACTTAATGTACAAAATAACATAGTTGCACCCCGTAGTGTTGAAATTGGTAAACACAGTGCATTCAGTGAGGTTTGCACCGCCCTCCTTTTATTTCTGACTCTTCCTGTCACCGTTGCAACCTCTGAGCGCTCATTCGTATGCCCTTCAAATAATGTGCGCAGTATAGGCTATTGATGTTTTATTATGAGCCATGTACAGTATCCTAATGTTTTTTGTTTCTGAGTTACATGTTCGTTTGAAGGACTTGATGTACTAAATAACATAGTTGCACCCGGTAGTGTTGAAATTGGTAAACACCGCAGTTGCGGACATTTTGTAGCCTAAAATGATGTTATGATAAGCTTTAATAAAGGGTCCGGTCATTTGCCCCGCCCCCGGCCCGGCTCTGACTTGTTCCGCCACTGTCACTGATGTCACTGTTTGCGCTGCTTAACGACATCACATGACGTCCACCCACTTTCGCTAACTCCACCCAATGTGTCCACCCACTTCCAGCCAGCACGGTTCAGCGCGGTTGTAGTTGAAATGCAACTCCAACAGCCCCGCTCAGCTCGACTCAGCTCGACTCGGCACGGCACGGCTCAGCCGCGTTTGTCGTGGAAAAGCGGCATTTGATTGGCTCACAGTCAACCCCCACAGAACTTGATCAGGCAACTGAATGCTTAGAGTCAGTGTTCTGCTATACTTTAGATAATGTAGCTGGACTTAAAAGAAAAATTATTAGAGAGAAAAAATTAGCACCCTGGTATTATGATTACACTCACACTTTAAAACAGATCACTCACTCAAAAATTAGAATGTAAATGGCGTCAAACAAAATTGGTAGTATTCAAATTAGCATGGAAGCAGAGCCTCCTGAAGTATAGAAAAGCTCTTAGTGCTGCTAGATTAATGTATCTTTCCACCCTAATCGAGGATAACAAAAATAATCCTCGATTCCTATTTCATACTGTAGCAAAATTAACTAGGAAAAAGACCACTATACACATGCACACCTGCAATATATAGTAGCAAAGACTTCATGAATTTGTTCAATGACAAAATTGAAAATATCTGACAAAAATTCAAACTATTAATGTAAGGCCAGACAATTTAAGTAACCCTGTAGTTAACAATGTAACTATCAGATCAGCAATTAGAATGAGAATTAGAGAAATCAAACTAATCTCCACATCAAAATCCTCAACTTGTGTACTAGATCCCTTACCTACATGACTCTTCAAACAGATAATATCAGAAGCAACTGGACTGCTTCAAAATATAATAACTTCTTCCCTTAGAATTGGCTATGTACCCAAATCCTTTAAACTAGCAGTTATCAAACCCCTGATTAAAAGCCTGACCTCGACCCCTGTCAGCTGTCCAATATCAAATTTCCCCTTTATCTCCAAGATCCTAGAAAAAGCTTTGGCACAGCAGTTATGCTCATATCTATATAGGAATAACATCCATGAAATGTATCAATCAGGATTTAAACCTCATCATAGCACAGAGACAGCCCTGATTAAAGTAGTAAACAACCTACTGTTGGCATCTGATCAGGGCTGTGTCTCCCTGCTCGTATTGCTTGACCTTAGTGCAGCCTTTGACACCATTGATCATTCCATTCTCCTGGATCAACTAGAAAATGTTGTGGAAGTTAAGGGAACGGCCCTCTCCTGGCTCAGGTCTTATTTAACTGATCGCTATCAGTTTGTTGATGTAAATGGAGATTTTTCTCTACATACTGAGGTAAAGTTTGGTGTTCCACAAGGTTCTGTCTTAGGCCCACTGTTTTTTTCCGTTATATATGTTACCTCTGGGTAATATTATTTGTGAGAGACACCAGCTTAATAAAATTGAGGAATGTGTGAAGGACATTAGACACTGGATGCTCATTAACTTCCTTCTGCTTAACTCTGACAAGACAGAAGTACTTGCACTTGGACCACATGCAGCTAGAAGTAGGTTTTCTGATTACATAGTTACTCTGGATGGCCTTTCTGTTTCTTCACATGCAGCAGTAAAAGACCTCTGTGTGATCATTGACTCCAGTCTTTCATTTGAAACTTATATCGATAACATTAACTGGATAGCTTTTTTCATCTCAGACATATTGCTAAGATAAGAAATATAATGTCACTACATGATGCAGAAAAACAACCTACTGTTGGCATCTGATCAGGGCTGTGTCTCCCTGCACAGAGTGCAAATAGCTCTGTAACTAGATGTCCATGGAGTTGCTTAGACATGGAGGGCCCGGAATACCATCTAGCCCACAGTTCAGATAGGAGTCCTTTGAAAGTAAATGCTTTGGCTTTTGCAACATTCTGTTCCCTAAAGCTGATGTTGGGAAAAAGTCTTTGCACAAGGGGGTTGTCTTGCTTTTGTAGCTTTTTTAACTGTTCTTCCGTGTCGGAACTCTTCGGGAAAAAGAAGGTATATTATAACATGTAGCTGTAGTTTTCTTTGGACAACAGCAACAGATGCCAGACATCTTCGCTTAGCTTCAGTATGCAAATGGTATGTAAACAAAGTTTGCTTGTCCCCCAGGTATGGACCCTTTTCACGTGACGTCACGACAAACGCAGCCGCCATTTTGGACATGTACTACCAGTAGTTTACCACAGCCAACATTGAGGAACGGCAGCAAAGAAAGTTTTTACTTTCAGCAAGACTTCCATCATGCCACTATATTGTTGTGCACCTGGATGTAGTAACCATCAACAAACAAGTCAAGGTTTATCATTTTATCGGATCCCGACAGATGCTGACCGACAGAGAAGATGGATAGCGGCCATTAACAGGAAAGATTGGCAGCCCTCGGCATACCAACGCTTGTGTAGTGACCACTTTGTTGGAGGTAAGACGAATAAAATTAGCCAGAAAAGGCATTACATTGCTGTTAACATTCTGTGGCGGCGAGTGTGTAACCAAATAGGTTAAAATAACCCATTGAATATGGGAGCAAACTATTTTTTTTTATTCACTGGAATGAAAACAAATACATTAAATGAACAACAGCTTTGTTTCACTTTTTTCAGTGTGTACTCGCATAGTGCTCACCGATCCACGAGTGTAACGTTTTAACAGTCATCCAAATGACTGAACGTAAACATTGCTACAGTAACATACTAGCTACTATGTTGTTGACATTAGCTAGTGCTAACAGCTAGCTGCTAGTACACTGCTACAACACAGACACCGACCCTAATAATACAGTTCTTGGTCATTGCCTGGTAACAGCAAATTTATAACGGGCCATGTCTCAACAGACTAAGAAGTTATTTCAATGACATTTAATAACATTTTGTTTATCCTGAGGACCGAAAGTAAATGAAAATGTGAACAAACCTTAGCTGTAATAAGATGGCGACCACCGGCTCCAGGGACGACCCACTGATGTAGGTATGTTACCCAGCCTGACACAAAATATTTTTAGGCATCCAAACTCTTATACGCTTTCAGATCAATACCTGTGTATGGCGATGGGTTTTTAACGACATAGGTATACAGATCATGTGGGCCGAAGTCAGGTAAAGACGAGGGCTTCGTGTACTTCCGTACGTCAGTGAGCAATCCTGGTGGAAGCAGGTAAATGTCGTTCTCTAAGCCTGCTAACCTCAATTTTTGCAAATACCTCTCCCTCTGCTCGCCCTGTAAATGCCCTATGTCGCTGGATAGTGAAGGTGTTTTCTGCATCTCGCTCCTTTTTCTTTTATGTTTTTTGTTTGTCACCTTCCTCGCATTCAAACCGATTCGAGCCGAAGTCCACTACATGTCCAAAATGGCGGTCGCGTTTACGAAGGTCACGTGACTGAAAAGGGTCTATAGGGTAGCGACAGTTGCTAATGTAAATGTGATGTCAGTGCAAGGGCTCTATTGCTGGGTTTCAGTCACGTGACTTTTCTTAGCGGTTTTACCGGAAGTGAAATAGCTGGTGGTCTAAAGGCTGCCATAGTGCAAACAACTAGTGATAACTTATCAGAGTATGCTCGTAATCTGGAAGCCACTGCTCGCTTTAGATACGGTACATTCAGAAGATTGCTATATGCAGTGGAATAGACCCCTACAGCCTGGGAAAGAAGGATGTGTCATACAATCTTGAAAACTACCCTTCAGTCGAGTTCCCCGACATCTCGAACTATCTGGTGTTGCAGACATCCTTCTACACTGCAAAACAGATGAAAGTGTGGAAGAGTATGGAGACTTACAACTTTTTTGGATGTGACTGGGTAAAGGACTTCTGTATCAAGTCACTGCTGCATGAATCCTGTATTGTTTTTGCTCATGTAAGTATGATTTTTTAAGCTTTTCGTTCACGTCTTTACAATGAAGCACTGCAAGTTGAAGTGTAAACAAACAATGGTTTGCTTGATTCTCGCTTGTGTTGGCTCTTATCTCTCAGGTAAATCATTCACAAAGATCATCAGAAACCCCTTTAAAGACCTGGATCTTAGTTAAACAAGATGGAGACGTGATCACGGTGCATTGTAACTGTATGGCTGGGTAAGAATTTTGTCGCGACCTTCATACATATAATCTTTGTGAGGAGTAAACAAAGAAACAGCTGGGGACTTTAGCGGTTCATGACTAAAAAAAGCACTGTAAAATAATGAAACACATAGCAAGAAAAGTACTTGAAAAACACTAATGACATAGCTGAGAGGGATATACAAACCCTTCACCAAGTGATCACTGCAAACTCGAACATGCTTCAACTCAGCTCCCTTCGATTTCAGTGAGAAGTTCAAAAGCCACCTTCCTCGACGTCTTTTTGTGAAATCCTGTGTTCGTTCACCCTTTTTTATTAGTTCACGGGGAACCCTGAAGAAACTTTTATCAGTTTCACAATTTGATTGATTCAAATAACCTAAAACAATGCAAGCGTAAGACATTTTTCATATAAGCAATGCACCTTCTCTGTACAAACGCTTTGTCACCTGAGCTTTGGTGGACCACCAGCTAAAGTTTTAAATAACTAATGAGGCGGATGTGACGTCACATGAAACCCAGCAATACTGCTCATCTGTTAGGGTTGTGGGGGAACCTGGAGCCAAACCCAAATGACTTCTGGTGAGAGGCGGAGAAACCTGAGACAGGTCACCAATCCATCACAGGGTTGACACATCATTCACACTCACACTGATGGGCAATTTATGGCCCTTTTCCACTACCCTTTTTCAGCTCACTTCAGCTCGCTTCAGCTCACTTCAGCCCGACACGGCTCGCGTTTCGACTACCAAAAACCAGCACGACTCAGCTCGTTTCAGCCCTGCTTAGCCCCTAAAACTCGCACCGTTTTGGAGTAGGGCTGAAGCGAGCCAAACCGTGCCGACTGAGGCTGGGGGCATGAGCAGACACTCCCCTGTGCACTGATTGGTGAGGAGGAGTGTCCTCACATGCCCACACACGCCCCGCGAGCGCGCTGGGATCTGTAAACACCGCAAACCCGGAAGAAGAATAATTATGAATTACGAGAATTTCTGAAGCCTTATGCGCCTCGCCTCATCTATACGCTCTTGCCAGTATCTGTTGGCGTTGTCAAGCCACAGCACCAAGACCAGCAACACTAACGACTCCATGTCCTCCATGTTTATTGTTTACTATTTGGGTCGTGAGACTACCGCTGAAAAGCTCACTGAATCAGTGACATACAGAGCATAGTGGACGAGTTCGCGGAGCGCAAGGCTCGTCGTATGCCCTTCAAATAATGCGCGCAGTAGGCTATTGATGTTTTATTATGAGCCATGTACAGTATGTCGCCTAATGTTTTTTTGTTTCTGAGTTACATGTTCGTTTGAAGGACTTAATGTAAACACAGTGCATTCAGTGAGGTTTGCACCGCCCTCCTTTTATTTCTGACTCTTCCTGTCACCGTTGCAACCTCTGAGCGCTCATTCGTATGCCCTTCAAATAATGTGCGCAGTATAGGCTATTGATGTTTTATTATGAGCCATGTACAGTATCCTAATGTTTTTTGTTTCTGAGTTACATGTTCGTTTGAAGGACTTGATGTACTAAATAACATAGTTGCACCCGGTAGTGTTGAAATTGGTAAACACCGCAGTTGCGGACATCTAAAATGATGTTATGATAAGCTTTAATAAAGGGCCCGGTCATTTGCCCCGCCCCCGGCCCGGCTCTGACTTGTTCCGCCACTGTCACTGATGTCACTGTTTGCGCTGCTTAACGACATCACATGACGTCCACCCACTTTCGCTAACTCCACCCAATGTGTCCACCCACTTCCAGCCAGCACGGTTCAGCGCGGTTGTAGTCGAAATGCAACTCCAACAGCCCCGCTCAGCTCGACTCAGCTCGACTCGGCACGGCACGGCTCAGCCGCGTTTGGAGTGGAAAAGCGGCATTAGAGTACCAAGGTGACCTAATCTGCTTGTCTTTGGAATGTGGGAGGAAACCCAGACGGGCACTTCAAAACATCACGAAATAACAGAAAATGGTGAGAAAAGTGATTTCTGAATCCAAACGAAATAAATCAGAGGAATTTACAAACCTTTCATGAAGTGATCACTGCAGACTCAAGCGTTCTTCGACTCTGCTCCCTTCAATCGCAGCTAAAGCTTTAAGAGCCACCTTTCTCGTCGTCTTTTGGTGAACTCCTTTGCTCTTTCACCCCTTTTTTTATCACTTCACAAGGAACCCAGAAGAAACTTTTATCAGTTTCACGGTTTGTTTGATTTGGACAGCACAAAACAATGCAAGCATAGGGCATTTTAACGTCTAGCAAGGCACTCCAGCGATAATAATGCTTTGTGAACAGTAAGCTTAGCTGACCACCATTTCATATCTTCCACATCTAATGAGGCGGCTGTGACGTCGGATATCCCCCCCATTCGCCCCTTTACCAAATCCCAGCATGCACTGTGCACTGGGAACTTCCGGTGGTTCAGCTCACGTTGCTGATAACGGTACAAAAACAAATATTGGGCTATAAAATCATTTTCGATGTTCAAATATCAGATGTAAACTGAAATGTGATGTCATTAGATTGTCTTTATTTGTCTAGTTACTGGTTCCATGGTATTTTTCATCAGCACAGAAGCTTTTAATCGGTCATTCTTATATTATCGCATTGTCTTTGGCTGTCTGTGAAGATTCTCAGTCACCCAGGTCATAGTAAACTGTGGGTGGTAAAAGAGAGCAACTGGACTTGCTTTAAGATTCTTGAATACGTTTTACCTCTCATCCGAAAGGCTTCTTCAGTTCTGTCTGACTAATAGGGAGTATCAGGTATTTATCCTCTCATGGATGAAAAGCGTAAGGTGTCGTTGAGTCATCCTGTTGGTGTGGGTCACTGGGGGCTGGGTGTGAACGGCCTAGAGAGGATGTCAGTGGGAATAATCTAGCCTTCTTGGATTGTGATGTACACATTAGACAAGACAGAAGCCTTAGCATCAGGGTCTACTGGAAACCCCCACACACAGACCAGTACCTACTCACACCACCCACTGGAACACAAATTGGGGGTCATTAGGACTTTGCAACACAGGGCTCAGAACGTTCCTACAACAGTAGAGGGAAAAGAGAAGAAACAAAATCACATTAAGGCTACATCCACACGACAACGGCAACGAGATGTTATTTAAAAATATATCGCGTCCAAATGGGCAACGATCAGTAAAATATCAGGTCCATATGGCAATGCAACGCTTGCTGAAAACGATGCAATACACATGCCACACCTCTAGGGGCGCTGTAAGACGGTCCCTTCGGAGACACCAGAACAATAGAAGAAGTAAGGACGCATGCGCATAAACTATTATGCGCGAGACTTCATATTAGCCACAAAGTCAAGAAAATCTGTTCGTAAAATTACATTATAATGACCAAATACAATGAAAAGTATTTTTCCAGTCTCACCTGTGAAAGGTAATCCCATGTGATCTCGTTTGGACGGCAAACCTGTTAGTACAGTTAAACACAGCTAATCTTTATTCTCCGCTTTGACCTATCCAATATGGCGGCGAGGATGACGTAAGATTCTACGCGGAAGGCGGCGTCTTTAATGGTCCGGAATAAATTGAATGCTACACGTTGATGGATTAATTTGTTGTTTCTCACCTGTGAAAGGTAATCCCATGTGATCTCGTTTGGACGGTAAACCTGTTGGTACAGTTAAACGCAGCACATGAATCTTTATTCTCTGCTTTGACCTATCCAATATGGCGGTGAGGATGACGTATGATTCTACGCAGAAGAATGGTCCAGAATAAATTGAATGCTACACGTTGATGGATTAATTTGCTCTTCTACGCCCTTTTTGAGGAATGTATTGTAGGACTTAAACTAACATCTGAAGAGGTGAGATCGCTCCTTTTTTTCCCTATTTTTGCTGGCGGGATTGACTCTGCCCTAAGGGCTATTTTCTCTCTCTCTCTCTCTCTCTCTCTCTCTCTCACTTTGCACCATTACACAATAAATATTCACAGTGAAAATATTTTGTAAGCGCGTTTCATGAACCAAGTTATAGGATTTGTTGACAACTCGCATCGAGTTCGTTACACTTCTACCCGGCGTGAAGCACTCACAGTCATGTGGTTGTGACGTCATCGTAAACAAATCCTTTCTACTCATCCAGATGACTTCACAACGGCAATGTTGCCAGATCTTTCCACTCTGAAACCCATTCTCAAAAAAATTGCGTTTTGGGCACCCAAAACGCCGGTGCCGTGTGGACGCCAGGCCTAAACGATAAGCAATTGTATCGGAGTCACCTGAATCCGTTGCCGTGTGGACAGGGCCTAAGAAAGCACTTCAGAACTGCAGGTATCCCAACTGGGCTTTCTTCAAGAGCAGAAAAAGGAACATAACGAAGAAGGAAGATAACAGGAACAAATGCAAGAACATTGTCATTCCCTACATTTCTGGTCTATCTGAGAAACTCAGGAGGATCTTCTACAAACACAACATTCCGGTACATTTCAGACCCAGTAACACCCTGAAGCAGAAACTGGTCCACCCTAAAGACAGAATAGCCAGACACAAACAGGACAACGTAGTGTATGCAATTCAGTGCAGTGAGGAATGCACGGCCTCATATATTGAGGAAACAAAACAACCGCTTCACAGGTGCATGGCTCAACACAGGAGAGCCAGTTCCTTAACCCAGGACTCTGTTGTCTATCTTCATCTTAACAACAGACACTCATTTCAGGATTGCAACGTACGCATTTTAGCCAGAGAGGATCATTGGTATGAGTGAGGAGTTAAAGAAGCCATTTTTATCAACCTGGAACAGTCATCACTGAACAGAGGTGGTGGTCTAAGACACCATTTATCAGCCACCTACATTGCAGTCCTTGGCACACTTCCCAGACAACTGAATGCATACCAAAACCCAGCTGTTTTCATTGATTCACAGGAGGACAGAGAGAACCAACAACCCATTGATCACCCCAATGACTCTCTAGGCCGTTCACACCCAGCCCCCAGTGACCCACACCAACAGGATGACTCAATGACACCTTAGGATTGCTTTTCATCCATGAGAGGATAAATACCTGATACTCCCTGTTAGTCAGACAGAACTGAAGAAGCCTTTCGGATGAGAGGTGAAATGTCTTCAAGAATCTTCAAACAAGTCCAGTTACTCTCTTTTACCACCCACAGATTGTCTTTGGCTCTGACTGACTGCACTGCCACTGCATTCTGCAGACTCCACTGACTGACAGTATAGGCAAGGCAAGGCAAGTTTATTTATATAGCGCATTTCATACACAGTGGCAGTTCAATGTGCTTTACAGAGGTAAAAGCAAAACAGTAAACAATAGAAAATAAAATTACATAAAATAAATGGGGAAGAAGAGAGAAAAAATAATAAGAATTAAACAATAGTAGAAATAAAATAATAAAATGAAGTAAAAGTTCAGTAAAAAACAGCAGAATAAAATAGAATAAAAGTTAAGTTTAAAACATGCAGAGACTGTAAAAGTTAAGTAAAGTTTAAAACATGTAAAGATGATGATATTTATCAGTTAGCAGAAAGCACCTGAGAACAGCTTGGTCTTTAGTCTAGATTTGAAGCTGCCAACAGCAGGAGCATTTCTGATGTCCTCTGGGAGTTGGTTCCATAGCTGTACTACATAGTAGCTAAAAGCTGCTTCACCACACTTTGTTTTAACAACAGGTTTTACCAGTAAATTTTGCTGCTGCGATCTGGTAGATCTGATTGGGTTAGGCTGCTGCAACATATCAGAGAGGTAATTGGGCCCTGTACCATTTAGAGATTTGTACACCAGCAGCAATACTTTAAAGTCAATTCGGTAGCTTACTGGAAGCCAGTGAAGGGACCTCAGAATTGGAGTAATGTGCTCTGTTCTTTTTGTTCATGTGAGAACCCTAGCCGCTGCATTTTGAATCACCTGAAGTCGTTTGATGGTCTTTTTTGGCAGGCCTGTGAAAAGGCCATTGCAGTAATCAACCCTACTAGAGATGAAGGCATGTATAAGTTTTTCCAGATCATTTTTTGACATAAGTCCTCTTAGTTTGGAAATGTTTTTTAGGTGATAAAATGTTGATTTAGTGATTGCTTTCATGTGACTGTCAAAGTTTAGCTCGCTGTCAATGAAAACATCAAGATTTTTAACCATATCTTTTGTTTTAATCCCCTTTGTGTCAAGAATAGTGGTAATCCTGAGTCTTTCATCTTTTTTCCCAAATAGAATTACTTCTGTTTTATCTGTGTTCAGCTGAAGAAAATTTTGTGACATCCAGTTGTTGATTTGGTCGATACACTGGTAGAGACATTCAAGGGGGGCATAATCATTAGGTGATAGAGCAAAATAAATTTGGGTGTCATCTGCATAGCAGTGATACAAAATTGAGTTGTTCTTGATAATTTGTCCAAGTGGGAGCATATAAAGGTTGAATAGTAATGGTCCAAGGATCGACCCCTGGGGGACACCACAGGTCAAGGACATTGATGTTGAGGTACAATTTCCTATGGTAACAAAGAAGCTTCTATCTTTTAAGTATGATTTTAACCAATTGATAACTTTACCAGTCAACCCAACCAAGTGTTCAAGTCGATATAGCAGTATGTTGTGATCAACAGTATCAAAAACTGCACTGAGGTCCAGTAACACCAGGACCGATGTTTTGCCTGCATCAGTATTAAGACGTATGTCATTTATAACTTTAATCAGCACTGTTTCAGTGCTATGATTGGCACGAAATCCTGACCGAAAGTTATCAAAACAGCTGTTTGATATCAAGAAGGCAGTTAATTGATTGAAGACAATTTTTTCAAGGATTTTCCCGATGAATGGTAGATTTGATATTGGCCTGTAGTTGTTTAATACTGAAGCATCCAGATTATTCTTTTTAAGTAGGGGCTTTACAACGGCTTTTTTCAGGGACACAGGAACAATGCCAATCTCTAGGGATATATTTATGATCTGAAGCACATCTGTAATTATGAGGTGAAGAATAGACTTAAAAAAGTTGGTGGGCAGAATGTCCAATTCAGACAATTCAGTATAGCTTTCACCCCTGTCTGTTCAGTCAATGCCAGTGATAAAATTTCTTTGAACATTTCTATGTCAGACCAGCAGACTGATAAACATCTGATGTCAATGGGGTGAGAGATGTAATAGTAGCTGAAAATAAATGTCTGAATTTGGGTCTGCTTTACACCTATACAAATGGATGAGATCTCTTCAATTCCTGAAGTGTATCATCAGTAAGTACTTTCCAAATATTTTATTCACCACCGTGGACCACTGGGATCAATGTAGAATGTTCATGGTTGCACTGGAAAGCAGAAGAGGTAAAAGGCATTAAATTTGAGTCAAATGTACAAGTCGCTAGCGGCTAATATGATTGTTGCTCAGCCTCAGCTAAGCATTAAATGTTTAAGATACAATCTACACCTAAAGTCCTTCTCGTGCCATGCAATCGGGCAAATACAATATACGACCCCGATTCCAAAAAAGTTGGGACAAAGTACAAATTGTAAATAAAAACGGAATGCAATGATGTGGAAGTTTCAAAATTCCATATTTTATTCAGAATAGAACATAGATGACATATCAAATGTTTAAACTGAGAAAATGTATCATTTAAAGAGAAAAATTAGGTGATTTTAAATTTCATGACAAAAACACATCTCAAAAAAGTTGGGACAAGGCCATGTTTACCACTGTGAGACATCCCCTTTTCTCTTTACAACAGTCTGTAAACGTCTGGGGACTGAGGAGACAAATTGCTCAAGTTTAGGGATAGGAATGTTAACCCATTCTTGTCTAATGTAGGATTCTAGTTGCTCAACTGTCTTAGGTCTTTTTTGTCGTATCTTCCGTTTTATGATGCGCCAAATGTTTTCTATGGGTGAAAGATCTGGACTGCAGGCTGGCCAGTTCAGTGCCCGGACCCTTCTTCTACGCAGCCATGATGCTGTAATTGATGCAGTATGTGGTTTGGCATTGTCATGTTGGAAAATGCAAGGTCTTCCCTGAAAGAGACATCATCTGGATGGGAGCATATGTTGCTCTAGAACCTGGATATACCTTTCAGCATTGATGGTGTCTTTCCAGATGTGTAAGCTGCCTATGCCACACGCACTAATGCAATCCCATACCATCAGAGATGCAGGCTTCTGAACTGAGTGCTGATCACAACTTGGGTCATCCTTCTCCTCTTTAGTCCGAATGACACGGCATCCCTGATTTCCATAAAGAACTTCAAATTTTGATTTGTCTGACCACAGAACAGTTTTCCACTTTGCCACAGTCCATTTTAAATGAGCCTTGGCCCAGAGAAGACGTCTGCGCCACGGGCGCAGATAGAGGGGGGGACGGGGGGGATTCGTCCCACCCAGATTTAAATTCACCTCGTTCGGTCCCCCCCACTTATAGGGAGGAAAAAACGTCTATGCTGTCTTTCTTTGCATAAGGCAAACCTCACGGAAAAATCAAAAGACTAATTACCAGAGGTGCACAGCAGTACATTTTTTTTTTTGATTGATTTATTTCGCAATAGAAACATATACATAACATGTGAACAAATATAAATATTGAGGAGGATAACACAAAAAGTAAAAATACTTATTTCCATTGTGGTCCTCGAAATACATACATAGTTGCAACTGCGCAGACTGCACAGGTTGCAAGCTCGAGCTTGGTTGCTTTGGTTACCCACAACAAATTTGACAGGTATATCGGGGACAGCTCCTCCTAGTTCAGGACCCCAACACGGCATGATGAAGGGTGCCAAAAGGCAAAAAACGATTGCATCGTTTTTTCAAAAAACAACGACTGTAAGTAAACTGTGCCTTACTTTATCATATCACCTTGCAATTTTTTGATAGTCTGTTCAAAGTAATGTCGTAGTGAAAGTAAAATCGTACGGAGTAGAGATGCCTTTCTGGTAGCCTCCTTCTTTCGGTGGCAGCCTGTAGATACAGTGCTCAGAAGGCAGTTTTAATGTTTAATCTGGCGTTCCCTGCCATAATTTCAGCGAGCATATTGTTTCATAAGGAAACTTTGCGAAGAGTTGTTGACTGACTGCCGCTCACGCAACACACAGGCATAGTTAGAAAGTCAGTATGCACTGGTTTACACTTTACACACACACACATAGCCCAGCCTCTCGCTATGTTTAACAGTTGGAACTTAGCGGTTTTAAAACTAGTTTTGCAGTTTCTGTGCGTGATGATAATGTGTAAACTTTGGATTTCCATAGGCTATGTTAAAATGTTATCATTGTCCTGGCCTGCAGGTAGTTCCTGGTGATGGCAGTGAGGGAGGTGAAATAACATGTATACACACTACCGTTCAAAAGTTTGGGGTCACCCAGACAATTTTGTGTTTTCCATGAAAAGTCACACTTTTATTTACCACCATAAGTTGTAAAATGAATAGAAAATATAGTCAAGACATTTTTCTGGCCATTTTGAGCATTTAATCGACCCCACAAATGTGATGCTCCAGAAACTCAATCTGCTCAAAGGAAGGTCAGTTTTATAGCTTCTCTAAAGAGCTAAACTGTTTTCAGCTGTGCTAACATGATTGTACAAGGGTTTTCTAATCATCCATTAGCCTTCTGAGGCAATGAGCAAACACATTGTACCATTAGAACACTGGAGTGATAGTTGCTGGAAATGGGCCTCTATACACCTATGTAGATATTGCACCAAAAACCAGACATTTGCAGCTAGAATAGTCATTTACCACATTAGCAATGTATAGAGTGGATTTCTGATTAGTTTAAAGTGATCTTCATTGAAAAGAACAGTGCTTTTCTTTCAAAAATAAGGGCATTTCAAAGTGACCCCAAACTTTTGAACGGTAGTATATATATATATATATATATATATATATATATATATATATATATATATATATACACACACACATATATATTACACACAAAATGGAATCATTTGCTGACAGCTCAGTCCCCCCCAGTTCAAAAATCCTATCTGCGCCCCTGGTCTGCGCTTCTGGATCATGTTTAGATATGGCTTCTTCTTTGAACTATAGAGTTTTAGCTGGCAACGGCAGATGGCACAGTGAATTGTGTTCACAGATAATGTTCTCTGGAAATATTACTGAGCCCATTTTTTGATTTCCAATATAGAAGCATGCCTGTATGTGATGCAGTGCCGTCTAAGGGCCCGAAGATCACGGGTACCCAGTATGGTTTTTCGGCCTTGACCCTTATGCACAGAGATTTTTCCAGATTCTCTGAATCTTTTGATGATATTATGCACTGTAGATGATGATATGTTCAAACTCTTTGCAATTTTACACTGTCGAACTCCTTTCTGATATTGCTCCACTATTTGTCGGCGCAGAATTAGGGGGATTGGTGATCCTCTTCCCATATTTACTTCTGAGAGCCGCTGCCACTCCAAGATGCTCTTATGCTCTTTTTATACCCAGTCATGTTAATGACCTATTGCCAATTGACCTAATGAGTTGCAATTTGGTCCTCCAGCTGTTCCTTTTTTGTACCTTTAACTTTTCCAGCCTCTTATTGCCCCTGTCCCAACTTTTTTGAGATGTGTTGCTGTCATGAAATTTCAAATGAGTCAGTATTTGGCATGAAATTTCAAAATGTCTCACTTTCGACATTTGATATGTTGTCTATGTTCTATTGTGAATACAATATCAGTTTTTGTGATTTGTAAATTATTGCATTCCATTTTTATTTTCAATTTGTACTTTGTCCCAACTTTTTTCGAATCGGGGTTGTGCATCATAGGATTTATTTTTCACTGGACGTCTGCTAGTACAGTTAGACTGTAATAGTGAGCACCACAGAATGCAGTGGCAGTGCAGTCAGTCAGAGCCAAAGACAATGCGATAATAATGACCAATTAGCTTCCTCTGCTGATGAAAAATACCATGGAACCAGTAACTAGACAAATAAAGACGATCTAATAACATCGCATTTCAGCCTACATTCGATATTTGAATATAGAAAATGATTTTATAGCCCAATATTTGTTTTTGTACTGTTGTAAGCAACGTGAGCCGGTAGGCGGTTGGTGGGAGTTTTGTGGCGGCCGGCAGGTTTGGTGTTAATTGCAGTTCTTGGAAAGTTTGTGGTATTACATAACACAGCATCATTCTATTTTCCTTTTTTTTTGCTTATTAGGATTATAGTAGTTTGAGTGGAGGGGGTATTTTGCGGGAGTATCGGCCGACGGCCTGTATAGGTCCGGTAGACGATACACTTGCACAATATTCTCTACCATGGCGTGTAGTCAGGAAGAGGAGGATTGCGGGAGCATGGATGATTTAGACGGGGATGGTGGTAGTTGGCAATTAAGGAAAATGCATAAAGCCAAACGACTGAGAGTTAAAGGGTCTGAGGAGAGATTGAATGTTGTTATGAGGTTTGAAGATGGTGGAGTTAAAAACATGGATCCAATAAAGCTGACAAAAATAATTAAGAATCAGGTTGGAGAGGTTAAATATGCTAGGATTCTAAATGATGGCAATCTATTACTAGGATATACATCTGAAGAGCAAGTTGGGAGGGCTGAAAAGTTGCAAGCTATTGGAAAAGCAAAGGTAGTGAAGGTGGCTAGAGTTGGTGATCAAGGGAGAAAAGGTGTGATTTATGGGATTCCCTTGTCAGTGGAGATCAAGGAGCTAGTTTGGCATCTAAAAGAAAGGTGTGACGCTGTTCAGAGTGCAAAGCGGTTAACTAGGGGATTTGAGAAAGCAGAAACTGAGTCGATTTTAATTCAGTTTAGTACTAAAGAGATGCCTACAGAGCTTTATTTTGGATACATGAGATACAGTGTGAGAGAATTCATCCACAAGCCAATGAGATGTTTCAAGTGTCAAAAATTTGGTCATGTTGCTAAAATGTGTAAAGGGGAGAAAAGATGTGCAAAATGTGGTGGGGCTCATGATTATGGAGAGTGTGTAGAAGGAACTACTCCTAAATGTTGTAATTGTGGAGGACGTCATAGTGCAGCTTATTGGGGGTGTGAAGTAATGAGTAGGGAGACAGAAATTCAGAATGTGAAAATGAAAAGCAAAGTTACCTATGCAGAAGCAGTTAAAAGGGTGGAACAGTCAAGGACTAATGGAAGAAGCATTAGAGGGGAATTAGCCACAGATAAAGAATGGTTGATGAGACAAGAAATTATTAAAGAGAAGGAGAAAAAGGAATGGGTGGAAAAGAGAGATCTAGTTATCTTTATTGCAGGGGTGATTAATGCAACAGCTGAAGTTAAGTCCAAAACAGAGAGAATTCAAATTATTGCCAAAGCAGCGACTCAACATCTGGGTATGTTGGGTTTAAAATGGGAGGAGATCAGAGATGGCCTTAGTGTGGCATCAGCAGGCCAGGAGGGAAGTAGTGTGGGATGATCATACCGGTTATGTTACTTTTACAGTGGAATGCAAGGAGTTTGTTAGCAAATGGCCAAGAGTTTAAACAGTTTATAGACAACAGGAGTGTGGTTCCAGACATAATGTGTATCCAGGAAACATGGTTAAAACCTAGGTTTGATTTTGGTATTTCTAACTATGTACAGTGGTGCTTGAAAGTTTGTGAACCCTTTAGAATTTTCTATATTTCTGCATAAATATGACCTAAAACATCATCAGATTTTCACACAAGTCCTAAAAGTAGATAAAGAGAACCCAGTTAAACAAATGAGACAAAAATATTATCCTTGGTCATTTATTTATTGGGGAAAATGATCCAATATTACATATCTGTGAGTGGCAAAAGTATGTGAACCTTTGCTTTCAGTATCTGGTGTGACCCCCTTGTGCAGCAATAACTGCAACTAAATGTTTCCGGTAACTGTTGATCAGTCCTGCACACCAGCTTGGAGGAATTTTAGCCCATTCCTCCGTACAGAACAGCTTTAATTCTGGGATGTTGGTGGGTTTCCTCACATGAACTGCTTGCTTCAGGTCCTTCCACAACATTTAGATTGGATTAAGGTCAGGACTTTGACTTGGCCATTCCAAAACATTAACTTTATTCTTCTTTATCCATTCTTTGGTAGAACAACTTGTGTGCTTAGGGTCATTGTCTTGCTGCATGACCCACCTTCTCTTGAGATTCAGTTCATGGACAGATGTCCTGACATTTTCCTTTAGAATTCACTGGTATAATTCAGAATTCATTGTTCCATCAATGATGGCAAGCTGTCCTGGCCCAGATGCAGCAAAACAGGCCCAAACCATGATACTACCACCACCATGTTTCACAGATGGGATCAGGTTCTTATGCTGGAATGCAGTGTTTTCCTTTCTCCAAACATAACGCTTCTCATTTAAACCAGAAAGTTCTATTTTGGTCTCATCTGTCTATAAAACATTTTTCCAATAGCCTTCTGGCTTGTCCACGTGATCTTTAGCAAACTGCAGACGAGCAGCAATGTTATTTTTGGAGAGCAGTGGCTTTCTCCTTGCAACCCTGCCATGCACACCATTGTTGTTCAGTGTTCTACTGATGGTGGACTCATGAACATTAACATTAGCCAATGTGAGAGAGGCCTTCAGTTGCTTAGAAGTTACCCTGGGGTCCTTTGTGACCTTGCCGACTATTACACACCTTGCTCTTGGAGTGATCTTTGTTGGTTGACCACTCCTAGGGAGGGTAACAATGGTCTTGAATTTCCTCCATTTGTACACAATCTGTCTGACTGTGGATTGGTGGAGTCCAAACTCTTTAGAGATGGTTTTGTAACCTTTTCCAGCCTGATGAGCATCAACAACGCTTTTTCTGAGGTCCTCAGAAATCTCCTTTCTTCGTGCCATGATACACTTCCGCAAACATGTGTTGTGAAGATCAGACTTTGATAGATCCCTGTTCTTTAAATAAAACAGGGTGCCCACTCACACCTGATTGTCATCCCATTGATTGAAAACACCTGACTCTAATTTCACTTTCAAATTAACTGCTAATCCTAGAGGTTCACATACTTTTGCCACTCACAGATATGTAATATTGGATCATTTTCCTCAATAAATAAATGACCAAGTATAATATTTTTGTCTCATTTGTTTAACTGGGTTCTCTTTATCTACTTTTAGGACTTGTGTGAAAATCTGATGATGTTTTAGGTCATATTTATGCAGAAATATAGAAAATTCTAAAGGGTTCACAAACTTTCAAGCACCACTGTAGCTATTAGGAGGGATAGAGAGGAAGGGAGTGGTGGGGGCTGTAGTACCTTTGTAAAACAGGGTATGCCATATAGGGTGTTGGGTATAGGCATGGGCGTCGCCACCATTGAATGTGAAGGGGACGTGTCCCCTTCACATTTCATAATTCTTCGTTTGGATCCCCCCACGTTTAACATAAAATATTAGTTCACCCAGCGCCGTTTCTATTGCTTTGTGAAAGAATTCATTCCACCTGATCAATAAGAGAATACACATACCACTGAAAATCTACTCCGGGTTTTCCAGGCGTTACCTACAACAACTCACCGCACGCAGTTTTCTGGAAAGTAACATGGGAAATCAGTGTATGGGGAAGGAATAGTAGAAAGGAAAGCAAAGGAGAGAGATGGATGTTATTCCAGGTGGATTGTGAAGGAAAGGGGGATAAAAGTTATGAAGTGGTAGAAATTGTGGTGGCACCAATGTAAGAAGGAGTTATATCTATAAATCTATTTGTTATACTAATCTGTAAATGCTACTGTAGTACCACCATTGCATGTAGGTTGACAAAACTGCACTTGTTCATTGTGTGAAGTTTTATGTGTCATTGCTTGACACTGTGTAATTTTGTGTTATGAAGACTGCATGATGCCATGCCATTTTTGTTATGAGTATCACGAAATCGGAAAAAAGTAAAATGCACCCACTAAAGTCACTGTTGGTGGTGAACAAAATTGCACCTGTTCATTGCGTGAAGTTGTTTTTTATGTGTCACCGTTGCTTGACAGTGTGATTTTGTGTTATGAAGTTTGCATGATGCCATGTCATGCCTGTTCATTGTGTGAAATTATGAATATTCTTATTTTTAAACATACGGTTGAGTGTCACTATTGCTTGGCCCAGTGGCATGTTGTGTTACATCTAAAACTAAATAAAAAAGGAAACACAAAATAAAAAGTAAAATGCACCCATAAAGTCATTGTTGGTGATAAATTGTGTCACATTCATCTCATTATCTTAGGCATAGCAGTGGGTTTAAAAACAGGCTGATGAATATATGGACTAGTTGAATGAGGACTTATTGTTGAGTCTCTAAAATAGTCATTGAATTAAGTGACTTTTGTAGGTAAAATTAGGTGTTTAACAACCTGTTAAAAATACACCAGAATGCAGGAAATGGCATCTAATTAATTAAAAATTTTCTGGGGGAGGACCCCCAGATCCCTGCCAGTGTGTCCCCCCCACATTAAAAATGCTTCTGACGCCCCTGGGTATAGGGAAGGAACAAGAATATGTGGTAGTTGAAATATGGGCAGATAATAAGAAAATAGTAGTAATTAATTACTATAACCCATGTAGGCAAATACAGTTAAAAGAGCTAGAAGAAATAGAAGGGCAGGATAGAGATAATATTATTTGGTGTGGCGATTTTAAAGGAACAGTCCACCGTATTTCCATAATGAAATATGCTCTTACATGAATTGAGACGAGCTGCTCCGTACCTATCCGAGCTTTGCGCAACCTCCCAGTTAGTCAGACGCAGTCCGACGCGCTGTCACTCCTGTTAGCAATGTAGCTAGGCTCAGCATGGCCAACGGTATTTTTTGGGGCTGTAGTTAGATGTGACCAAACTCTTCCGCGTTTTTCCTGTTTACATAGGTTTATATGACCAGTGATATGAAAAAAGTTCAGTTACACAAATTGAAACGTAGCGATTTTCTATGCTATGGAAAGTCCGCACTATAATGACAGGCGTACTAACACCTTCTGCGCGCTTCGGCAGCGCATTGATATGGAGCTCAGATATCAATGCGCTGCCGAAGCGCGCAGAAGGTGTTAGTACGCCTGTCATTATAGTGCAGACTTTCCATAGCATAGAAAATTGCTATGTTTCAATTTTTTTAACTGAACTTTTTTCATATCACTGGTCATATAAACCTATGTAAACAGGAAAAACGCGGAAGAGTTTGGTCCCATCTAACTACAGCCCCAAAAAATACCGTTGGCCATACTGAGCCTAGCTACATTGCTAACAGGAGTGACAGCGCGTCGGACTGCGTCTGACTGACTGGGATGTCGCGCAAAGCTTGGATAGGTACGGAGCAGCTCGTCTCAATTCAGGTAAGAGCATATTTCATTATGGAAATACGGTGGACTGTTCCTTTAATGCTCATAATACATTGTGGGGGGGAGATAGGATAGATAATAATGGCATCGCTGCCAACTACTATGAATAAATCGTATTTATTACGATTTGTCATTTTGATTACGAAAATACGAATTTACTACAATAAAATATGATTTTGCCAATTTTCATGGGTCATTTTCAAAGTCTATCACCGGTGGGATTCGTATTTGAACCCGTTGTCTTTCAAACTGTCTCTGTGCGTACAGGCCAACACTCTGACCAATCAGCGCAACAGTGACTGTGACGTAGTCAGAGCGACAGAAAGCAGTGGGGGAGGGTAAACCATAGACATATAAACATAGACGCTGCATTCTGCGTAGAATCATACGTCATCCTCGCCGCCATATTGGATGTGGCAAAGTGGAGATTCTTCAACCGTCTCTGGTATAGCGTCTAGACCAGGGGTCACCAAACTACGGCCCGCGGGCCAGATCCGGCCCGCCACCCCCCTTTGACCGGCCCCCCAGCCCCTCTGCCCCCCATCACTTGAACCGGCCCTATGAGGCAATCCCCAAAAGTGGTCATGGCCTATTTTTTAAAATTGCTTTTCGGCAAATAATAACATGTCTGCATCTTGTATTTTGTTGATTTTATCAATTAAATTGATATTTAGTTATAAAATGAACTATTCATATTTTCCGAATTTTCGTCATATGCTCGCAATCAAGCAGTGACAGGCAGCGCACGCGCAGAGAACTGTCAGTGTTCAGGACAGCAAAATGGCTAGCAGTAAGCGAAAAGCTGACAGAGTGCAGAGTTTTTAAAGAACAGTGGACCACCGATTATTTTTTCGTTCAGTGTAAGCAGGGTTCGAATTATAAATTTGACCCTATGGGGGTCTCTATTTAAAAAAAAAAAAAAGCAATGCATACTCGCTCTCCTGGACCAGCGCACTTTTGCGCACTGCAGTGCACAGCTTTCACACACAGGCGCGCGCATGCACGCACCCACACACACACGGTGTTGCGCATATATATATATATATATATTTAAACAAATTATATATATATTGTATATATATATAATTATATATATATTGTTAAACAAAGGAAGATCGTTGTGAGATAGAGGACAAGTCTTCTTCGGACTTAACTTCACATTCGATTTCGCAGGCTGCAAATTTCAGTTTGCGCGCATAGTGGTGTGGTGGTGAAGTACAGCCGTACATGTTGCGGTTTAATAACACGTTCAATACAAAGTTATGGCTGCATGGTGATCGGAAATGAAATGAGTTTTATTTATATTTATATGGTGATATAGGCTATTCAAGCTTATTATGGTGATATATGACGTATTTGAGAGACTTCCACAGAAAATTAAGTTTGCTTCTTTCATGGGAGCCCGAGGGAATGGGAGCTCAGCTCCCATTGGCTCCCACGTAATTCGAACTATGAGTGTAAGGACCGTGCAGTTTGTCTTGTATGTAAAGAAAGTGTGTCGGTTTTCAAAGAATATAATCTGCGTCGTCACTACGAAACCTGCCACAAAGAGTATGTTAGTTTGCGAGGGCAAACAAGAGAAGACAGGATTCGGAGGATGAAATGCGGACTGGCTGCACAACAGAATGTATTCCTTTGCCAAACCCAGATCAACCAGGCTGCTGTCCGAGCTAGCTATAAGGTAGCTCACCTACTAGCTACCCATGGAAAGCCGTTTACTGATGGGGACTTTGTTAAAGTATGCATGCTTGCTGTGGCCGAGGAGGTGTGTCCCGACAAGAAGGATGCACTCAACGCGGTGAGTCTCTCCGCGCCTACTATGACCAGGCGAACCGAAGATTTGGGCGACAACGTGTATGACCAGCTGAATGAGAAAGCGTCAGAATTCGAGTTTTTTGCTTTGGCCATGGATGAGAGCAATGACGTGCAGGACACAGCACAACTGCTGTGATCTATTGCTCATATTATTATAATTTCACTGTTTTTAAAAATGTATTTATTTTATAGGCCTATTTATTTGACCTTTATTAAGTGCTGCATACAATTATTATTTATATTATTAATAATATCAACAGGCCTACCTACAATTTATAATTTTCCACTCATCTTTGCCAGTGTCAATCACCTCAAATAGGCAGATGTTTCTTACCTTGACAGCTTTGATGTTATTTTTATTAGAAAACAAATAAATGGAATATCTGTGGTATTTCAAATTAAAACAAAGTGTGAAGACTCAATTACTACTTTTGCAAACCACTAGTAAAGATAAACAAATATGTGCCAGGAATCAAGTGTTGATATAGTAGTGGGGGATATAGTAGTGGGGATATAGTAGTGTTGATATAGTAGTGTGGGTATAGTAGTGTGGATATAGTAGTGGGGATATAGTAGTGGCGATATAGTAGTGTGGATATAGTAGTGGGGATATAGTAGTGGGGATGGCCATGCCAGGCTAGTAATCTCTACTACACAATGAGGCCTGCTGGTGGTCATATTTGTCTGGGTCATACAATTCTATGTGATATAGCTGACCTGACCCCGGCCCCCCATCACAGTCAGGAACAACAATGTGGCCCCCAGAGAAAAAAGTTTGGTGACCCAGTGGTCACCAAACTTTTTTCTCTGGGGGCCACATTGTTGTTCCTGACTGTGATGGGGGGCCGGGGTCAGGTCAGCTATATCACATAGAATTGTATGACCCAGACAAATATGACCACCAGCAGGCCTCATTGTGTAGTAGAGATTACTAGCCGAGTATAAAGATGCCTCATTCATGTGCTGCGTTTAACTGTACCAACAGGTTTACCGTCCAAACGAGATCACATGGGATTACCTTTCACAGGTGAGACTGGAAAAAATACTTTTCATTACTGTTCCTTCAGTCTTCAGTTTCCCAGCTCATCTCCACCGGGTAGGTGTATAGACCCTTTTCACTCACGTGACCTTCGTAAACGCGACCGCCATTTTGGACATGAAGAAATAACGGTTTATGGCACAGACCCTTTTGGTTCTCGCTCATCTAGCTGCTACAATGACTGCTTAGACTGCAACAATCATACCTAACACACATTTAAGTATCCGTCGTAAAGACGTGAAACTCGTCGAGTGACGAGTGTGTTCATTGATAAGCTAACACAATCTAAAAGTAGACATACCATCACACTGCCCTGGCGCTGTATACAGTTTACCTTCTATGGTTTGTGCACTCACTTTTTGCCATTACTTTCTCCAACCCAGTGTTTGAACTATGCCGATATTTTCGGGGGGTCCCTTTTTTTCCCTTGGGGGGGTGCTTGCGCTTGCGCTTGTCTCAGAGCGCGGATCTCCAAACACATGAGAAGCCTATCTTATGCACATATCACGCGGACTCCACACCTCCATACACGCATCGCGTCTGAAGTCATAACTCATCAGGGGAAATCGTGTCCGCATTGGCATGTTCAAAAAACAACCTCGCGTCAACAATGATACCACACGCAAGAAAAAAAAAACAGTCAGGCTACTCAACACATCTGATCCACAGCAGCACCAAAGCATCACTGGAAATCATGTCAACAACCAATCTTCCATTTCAACACACGTCAACAAACAAATGGCACCACAAACATGAACGAATCGGTCAGGCTACCGATTCCAAACCCACAGCAGACGAATAATTAAATGCATCTTACCTTAAAGCAGAATCGACCACAAAGGAAGTCTGTTGGCACACTTCCTTTCTACTAGTTTGTGTCCCCAACCTGGCAGCAGCAGTCGTTGTCATATCGGTTTATTTTATCTTTGATGTAAACACAACACTTCGGATATGCAAATGCTTCCCATTACACACGATTGCTATGTCAATAAACATCATTTTGCCAATATTTTAGAGACCGTCCATCTTCTCCGTCGGTCAGCATCTGTCAGGATCCAATAAAATGATAAATCTTGCCTTGTGTGTTGATGGTTACTACATCCAGGTGCACAACAAAATAATGGCATGATGGAAGTCTTGCTGAAAGTAAAAACTTTCTTTGATGGCTATATTCCTTTTGATGCTTCGCCGTCGTTCCTCGTTGTTGGCTGTGGTAGACTACTGGTAGTTTATGTCCAAAATGGCGGCCGCATTTGTCGTGACGTCACGTGGGAAGGGTCTATAGTTATAAGCAGTGAGAATTAGATAATACAGTGCCACACTATGATGAACGTTTTTGAACGTATGATGAATGTTTTAACCTTTCTGAATGTGAAGGAATCAGTGATATATTTTGTTTTGGTATGACGTTAGAACCTGGCCGAACTCAGTTTGGCGGTCATTCAGCTCACTTTATTCAACGAGAGTAGGTCTGTGTGGTGACTCAAATAAAACAGTACATTTTTATTTTCATTCACTATTTCCAGTTTTTCCACTATTTCCATCATTTATCATATTCAGTCTTGTAGGTTGGTTATTTTGGCCTCAGGTTTTGGTAGCTTGCTACGGTATGCTGACTGATTAGCTTACCTGAGCTATCTATCGCGCATCTGTCGCTAGTTTGCAGTGTACAGGGTATTTCGCACACTATTTATAACCATCACATTAAAAGTTATGTGTTGTTTTGATGCCTGTTTGTTTCCCAAATATATACGTGTGTGTCTTAATGGGTGAATAAAAGGCATCGAGTTAAATATTATTGTAGAAAGGGGCTTTATGAAGTTCAGTCCATTTACTTGCATTGGTTTACGGGGAAGATTTGCCACATCCCACGGTGGTGTAGTGGTTAGCGCTGTCGCCTCACAGCAAGAAGGTCCTGGGTTCGAGCCCCGGGGCCGGCGAGGGCCTTTCTGTGTGGAGTTTGCATGTTCTCCCCGTGTCTGCGTGGGTTTCCTCCGGGTGCTCCGGTTTCCCCCACAGTCCAAAGACATGCAGGTTAGGCTAATTGGTGACTCTAAATTGACCGTAGGTGTGAATGTGAGTGTGAATGGTTGTCTGTGTCAGCCCTGTGATGACCTGGCGACTTGTCCAGGGTGTACCCCGCCTTTCGCCCGTAGTCAGCTGGGATAGGCTCCAGCTTGCCTGCGACCCTGTAGAACAGGATAAAGCGGCTAGAGATAATGAGATGAGATGAGATTTGCCACATCCAATATGGCGGACACTCTGACGTATCCCAGCAACGGACCACCAGCTCAATGCGGTGTCTATGTTTATATGTCTATGGGGTAAACAAACAGCATGTGAAGAGGGACATCATTGGAGTGTCGAGTGTTTTGGTGAAGATTCAGCGATCATGGAATGAGCGGAGAGCCTCTTCCTGCTCATGTTTTCAACGAAAACTCCTAATTCTTCTAAAACTGATTCCAAAGCGGAGTCAAACGAGTGCTGTTCAATAGTGCTTTCTCCAGCGTCGCGCAGCCTTGTCGTCACTCCTGCAAAAGCCCGCCCAAAGAATCCAAACAAAAACCTTGCGTTGTGATTGGCAGGCACGATTTGATGCCCGGGGTGTGTTGTTGATTCTGTTCTGTTTGATTTGTAGTCATGTGAAGAAGCAAGTTGAAATTGACACTTTTTTGAGCTGTTTCACTTTGTGCCAAGCATGTTTTGAGGCATTTTTATGTTTGGTGTTGATTACAAGAGGTTCCTTTTATGTTTGATCTGTGCCAAATTGCTTTGATGATATATGTATTCTAGTTCCAGGTAAATTTGTTTCCATTGTTGAAAAGAACTTTGCAAATTAATGTAAGATGATAGTTTAGTTTGTAGAATAAATTTTGTCAAACTATTTTGTTTTGGTGTGATTTTTCAGGGTAGGTTTGCTAGAAAGCTTTGGCGGCGGGGGGGGTGGGCTTCCCCCGACCCCCCACCAGGACTCAGTACCCAACCTTGTATTACTATTTACAATTTCGGAATGTTCCCAGCTATGTAATGGGCAGGTGATTGAGGAGTTAATGGATGAGAAAAATTTAGTTTGTCTTAATGATGTATGGGGAATGATTTAAAAAATGGAGCGTAATCAGAGGGAGTGGAATTGTCCCATTCTTACAGATGGAGTTCAGTTGGCTATATCAAACCTGGAAAAAGCAGAAATGATGGTTAATACTCTGAGTAAGATACATAGTTCTATTAATTTATCTGAAGAAGTAAGAAGGGGAAGGGAACAAACAAGGAGTATTTACACTGGGGTTATACAAAAGAAAGGAAAATTAGAGGATAAATATAATGTTCCTTTTACAATAAGAGAGTTAAGAAATGCCCTGGATGGGTGTAAGAACTCAGCTCCTGGTAAAAATGAAGTGTGCTATAATATGTTAAGACATTTAAGTGATAAGGGAATTGAGGTTGTTTTAAAGATGTTTAATAAAGCTTGGGAGCAAGGAAAGATTTCTGCAGGATGGAAGGAGGCTGTTATTGTTCCAATTAGAAAACCAGGAAAAGATGCTAGTAATCCGGCAAATTATAGGCCTATAGCTTTAACTTCTCACTTAGGTAAATTGATGGAAAGAATGGTTAATTGTAGGTTAATGCACTTTATTGAAGAAAGGGGTTTGATGGTGAGCTGTCAGAGTGGTTTTAGGAAGGGGAGAAGTACTGTTGACTCAATCGTATGTCTTGAGGATGAAATAAGGAAAGCACAAGTAAAGAAAGAAACTGTTGTGGCAGTGTTTTTAGATGTAGAAAAGGCCTTTTCTACATCTAAAAACACTGCCACAACAGTTTCTTTTTTTACTTGTGCTTTCCTTATTTCATCCTCAAGACATATGCTTTGGGTGGAGGGACTTTTAATTAAAATGCATTTATTAGGGATTGGGGGAAACATGTTTAATTGGGTAATGGACTTTTTAACTAATAGAAGCATCCAGGTGAAAATAGGGAAAGATATGTCAAGAAGATGTTTGGTTGAAAATGGAACTCCACAAGGAAGTGTTATTCGTCCATTGTTATTTAATATAATGATTAATGATATTTTTTCTAATGTTCAGCCAGGGATAGGGAGATCTCTATTTGCTGATGATAGTAGCTTGTGGAAAAGGGGGAAAAATGTGAAGTACACCCTGAAGAAGGTTCAGGAAGCTTTAACCTTAGTAGAAGACTGGGGTAAGAGATGGAGTTTTAGATTCTCTATTGAAAAGACTAAAGTAATGTTTTTTACTAGAAAGAAGGTACCTGAAAATATGCAACTACAGCTGTATGGTAGACCATTGGAAAGGGTTAAGAGTTTCAAATTTCTTGGTGTTATTTTTGATGTAAGACTTACCTGGAGAGATCATATTTCAAAAATAATAGACAAAAGTAAAAGAGTCATGAACTTAATGAGATGTCTTGCTGGAACAGAATGGGGAGCAGATGTAGCATCTTTGAAGCAGATTTATGTTTATTTAATTAGATCAAGAATTGACTATGGGTGTTTAGTGTATGGTTCTGCAGCCAAATCCGTTTTAGCTGGATTAGATGTAGTTCAAGCTAAGGCGTTGAGAATATGCACGGGAGCTGTACGATCTTCTCCAGTGTGTTCGCTACAAGTGGAAACAGGTGAAATGCCACTTGGTTTAAGAAGAAGGCAGCTTCAAGCTAACTATTGGGTCAATTTGATGGGTCAGAGATGTGATCACCCTGTAAAATGTGTAATTGAACCATCATGAGAGAGGGAGGTGGCAAGACTCTCAAGTTTTGGGTGGTCTGGAGAAATCGTAACACAGGAATTGAACATTCTTAATAAGAGCTTTTGTTCAGTAGTAATGTGGCCTTTAATTCCTGTATGGCAATTGGAGGGTCCAGAGATTGACTTGAAGTTGCTTGAAATTAAGATGGAAAATCCTGAGGTAGACTTGGCATTTGAATTTCAGTGTCATGTAAGAGAAAGATATAAGAACCATATATTAATTTTTACTGATGGGTCAAAAGACCAAGAAACAGGAGCTACAGGGTCAGCCTTTTTTGTTCAGAGTTTTAATTTTCAAGCTTTTAAAAGAACCTCAGATTTTTTTAAGTGTATTTACTGTGGAGCTCTATGCAATCCTAATGGCAATACAGTGGGTTGAACAGATACAGAATCAGAAAGTACTGATATGTAGTGACTCTGTGTCAGCTATTAGTTGCATTGGAAAAGGCTCGTCAAAAAGCAGACAGGATATCATTTATGAGATTTTACTGATAATTAGTGAGGTGTAAAGAAGAGGGATAGAGGTGTCGTTTATATGGGTCCCAGCTCATGTAGGTGTCACATCTAATGAAAAAGTGGATAAATTAGCCAAGAAAGCTTGTCAAAGAGAGTCCATAGATGTAAATATAAAGTTATCAAAATCAGAGGGCAAATGGCAAGAAACAATTTTAAAATGGCAACAGAGTTGGCAACAAGAAACAAAGGGTAGGCATCTATTCTCAATTTCTAGTAGAGTAACTGACTCAGTTGGTTGTAAAAGAGGGAGTAATCGAAAGGAGGAAGTTATTTTTGCAAGGCTGAGAATTGGGCATACATTTTTAAATAGCACTTCGTTTTTATTGGGAAAGCATCAGAATGGTCTGTGTTCTTGTCAGGAATCTGAGACAGTTCATCATGTCATACTCTTTTGCAGAAATTATGACAGTCAAAGACAGGAACTGCTCGCACAGTTGCGTGGACTTGGTTTGGAAGAGGTGACGATGAAAAGCATTTTAGAAATAGGATCAAGTGGAAAGGGAAGACGATTTTTCTTAAAGTTTTTATTGGACACTGGGCTATATAGTAGGATATAGTGTAATTGGGCCTTAAGTAGGCATCAATCCTGTAGATGGCAGCAATGCAACTATTTGGATGCCGGCTGCCGTAAAACTCCGAAGAAGAAGCAACGCGAGCCGAACCACCGGAAGTTCCCACCGCGCAATGCATGCTGGGATTTGGTAAGTCAAAATATATTTATGCAAAATGTCTACATTTCTAGCCTATGCTAATTTTTCACTGCGGGTATTCTTTAATATACTTGTCATTGCTTAAACAATTATTGTTTATCATGTTCTACACATTTACGAGGTTATTTGTACCAACAAAAATAAAACAACAATCTTTTAAGCTCAACTTCGATTATTGTCCTCTCTAGCGGCGCCGTTGACGAATGTGGTACAGAGTATTCTGATTGGCTGAGCTGGTTAGGGGTGGTACCGAGCTGTACAACCACCGGTCGCGTGCATGAAGTCAGATGATTGAGTAGGAACTCATAGAACAGGATGTGTGCAGTAACTCGGTTAATCTTTGTTTGTCTGTTTTTAACAGTTACCGTTTGTAACGGTTGGCTGTTTGAATACTTTGGTGAGAAATATCAGGAGACAGATGATGTTTCGCTTTGGCCGCTACCACAGAAATATCAGACGAGCCCAACTACATTCAAACTCAGCGGTTCCAGTTTTCAAATCGTTCATGCCAAAGATTCGTCCGCAGGGCCGAGCTGCAGCCTGCTCCAAAACGCCTTCCGCAGGTAACCTTACAGTTAGTTAGTTACTCACTCACTCATAGTTTGCTAGTTATTTTTCCAATGTATTATTTTCTAAGTCAAACAAACCCCGATAAATACAGTCTTTCTGGCAAACGGAAAGGAAATTCAGTTTCATTTGTCATAAATCTACTCCAGTTCAATTCAGTGTTATTTATATAGCGTTTTTAACAGTGGGCGTTGTCACAAAGCAGCTTTACAGAAATTTGGATATAGGTATAGATGTATACCTAATGAGCAAGGCAGAGGTGGCTGTGGTGGCAACAAAATGTTCCTTAAGACAATTTGAGAGGAAACCCTCTTCTGGGTAACTCTGGATAGTGATAACTATTCCTCTTCTTCTGTACACTATAGATTAACATAAACAGCTGTAAGCCATAATAAATAAAACAAAATCAGTATTTGGTGTGAGATGACCTTTTGCTTTAAAAAAATGGAAATCTCAGGTACAATTGGTGCAGTTTTATAAGGAAATGAGCTGTAGGTTTTACTGAGCATCTTGAAGAACCAGCTACAGTTGTTCTGGAGGCTTTGACTGTCACGCTTGCTTCTTAATTTTGCAGCAAAACCCAGTAGCTTCATTATGCTTTCTTTTTTAAACTGAAAAGTGGTATCTTATTACTGCCCAGATACAATTTTTTTTTCCCCCATAACATTTAATTTTGTGCTGGAAAATGAACGTTTCGTACTCTAAAATGTTTTTTTACTGAGTCAATAATGTAGAAGTCATAAAATAGAAATTTCAAAGTTTGTATGAAAAAATAGGCTGCTTTAAGACTTTGGCACAGTACTGTGTATATTTGTGTGTGTGTTATATAGCCCAGGAGTAATAGGGTTATACCCGGAACAAATTATGCTGCGTTCATGTGCTATGGGAATTATGGTAAATACCAAACGCCGACATGGAAAGCACACATGAACGCCCCCTCTTGTGGTATTTTCCACTGGGCAACTCGTAGAAAATTTTGATACACGAGTTGCCGAGATGAGATGAACTTTAACCTTTTCAACATGGCGGCGAGCGGTACAAGACACTTGAATGCTAAGCATTGTACGCTACTAAAGTTTTTTTTACTAGTACTAGTGGGTAGTTTTTGGTGTCTATGCAATGTTGCGTCATTAACAAGTGTAATATAATACATTAGAAATCCGTTTCCTTTAAAAATGTGTTGTTATGGTTTGTTTTTACCTATCCAGAGCAGACGCTATTGCTAACGATAGCTAACTAACTATTGCTAACTTGAATCTGGTCCACCATCTTTAATTTGTCAACCACAACAAAAGCATGTGAACACAACACACTGGTAAATACCACTTCCCAACTGGAAAATATCTTCTTCCCAGAGCACATGAATGCAGGGTCAGTAACAAGCTGAAAATTTCAGAATATGTTCAGAATACCCTTAGGAATAACATACTAAAAGTCCCCGGAAATCCCCCTTGTGCTCTCTGAGAAATGGCCACCAAAATGGCCGCCAAATGGAGCTCTGCCCATATCTTAGGCCCAAAACAAAATATTAATGCAATTAAAAGGTCAGAATATATGTTTTGTAGGGTAGGAGAGTAAATTCCAACATGTGTGTATTAATTACATTGTGTATTAACATTATATAATAAGTGTACACATTATTATAACAGTATATTTGTGTATAATGTGTTCGCTTGCCATGTCTGGTTAGATTGTCATATTTTTGGCAATGGGAGTTTCACTAAAACCAAAAACATCATGAACTCCAAAACATTACCTTCAATCCATTATAACAATTTATTTACATATATTGTTCATTATAACAAGAAGCTAATCCAACACAATAAATCATGGTGACTGAGTGTTCCTCAAATAATGAACCTATTTACAAGAAGACAACTGGTCATTGTTCTATAACTTTCAACTTCAACAATCAATAATAATTACAGACTTATAATTGTAAATCTGTACATGTGCTATTTAATGTACACTACCGATTATAGAGTGTGGATCCACTGGTTACTCGTTCACTCCGTATCATCCTATTCTGTTCACAAAACAACAAACACAATTACTAGGGGTTGGAGTACTTATTTTCATTAATATTAATTAAAGTAAATTGGTGGTGTAAAATGAAAAATGGCATGTTAAAAGGTCATGCTGAGTTCAGTCATTTTTAAAAGGTCATGCTGAGTTTAGTCTTTTTTTTTTTTTTTTGTCCGAACACACTGGCATTGCTAGTAGTAAAGACTGGCGCTAAGATTAATTTTTTTCCACCCTTAAACAAGCTTGAATAAATTCCCTACTTCATTGATGGTACAACAAAGGTCCAAGCATTACAACTGAGGCACTGAGAAGTGTTTAAGTCTACTCATTGTTTATAAGCAAGAGCTTTTATTGAGGCAGACCTTTTTGTCATGAAAGTCGCCGGAATGTAAGTGTACTGAAACAGCTTGCCATTGTAGTTTTAGAAGATGGAGTTCTCAAATTTAATTTCCCTTTAATATTTTATCAAAGCTTAAAGATGCACTAAATATTAAGGAAATTGATGTCTAATTGTTGTCTTACATTATGTTCATGTATGTAGGTAGCCTACTAAGCTAATCTGTCAATCATGTCAACCATCAAATTCCATGTAATTTCCACATTAATGACCTTGTAATCTTGGTTAATTTTCATTTTAATTGTGTGACAATGGTGAATTTGCATTGCTTGTATGAGAGAACATATAATTTAACATTTTAATTGCATTTATATTATGTTTTATCCCTGAGATATTGAAAAATCTCCAATCAGCAGCCATTTTGGACGCCATCTTGAATTTCTCAGAGAGCACAAGGTGGATTCCCGGGGACTTTTAGTATGTTATTCCTAAGAGTATTCTGAACATATTCTGAAAAATTCAGCTTGTTACTAATTTGTTCCGGGTTGGACTCAATTTTGAGCTAATGCTCTTGGGCTAATATGGACACGAGTGTTTTACTGGGAAATGCGCCATTTGTATTTTTCATACAAGCTACATCCGGGACATGGAGAATAGAGGTCTGCGTGGGACAGAATTTTCAGTCCCGCTCCCGCAAAGATTTATGATTTTCAGTCCCGCCCGCGCCTGCCATATTTTGTCCCGCTCCCGCCCGCAAATCCCGCATGATGCAGATGTTCGCGTTATTTCTTACGAAAGTTCTTGTCATTGGCTTGGGGAATTAAACATGCTGAGCTTAGCTGAGCTCTCCACTGACCGATCCTTCACCTAGCGCACGTAGCGAGGGTGCGTGTTGCCAGGCGGCATGCGCAGCTGAGGCTTTACAGAGATGCCCATTGTGAACCTATTATATTATTATACATGCAAATTTATAAAAAGCTTTATTATTATTATTATTATTATACATGCACACTTCATATCAGCATCCTTGAAGGCCAATGCAAGCTTACCTGTGAATTGGTGCTGTTAGTACAGCAGTCCAGGTACCTTCTAGCTAGTGTAGCATTCACCAGTAGCGTTAGTGAAGGCCAACGCGAGCTTACCCGGGACTCTGTGTTGGCGCGGCAGTCCAGTTACCTTCTAGCGGGTGTCGTGCTAGCGCAGTAAAGTTTATTATTATTATTATTTTCCCTGTGTAATTTACTTAGTTATTTTTAAAATTAACATCGACAACTGCACACAACGGAGCGACCTGGCAGCCCAAATTCTCAAAAAAAATTCCCCCCCCCCCAAAAATACATGTTTTTATTCCATGGAAAAAAGTGGCCTGTATGTATAATAATTCCTAATATTTCACTCTGATGATGTCACTCCCAGTGTTTTCCAGTTTTCTTGATGCATGTTGTCAAAATAGCAAACCAGTTCAAAATTAAAATTCTTTTAACTTGCTTCATTTTTTTTTTTTTGTATGTGTGTCCAAATAATATAAAGAGTGTTACATGGTGGCGAAAAGATATGAAGATATAATTCTCCTGTTGAAAAATGTATCACTCGTTTGCTTCGTTCACTCGTAATATATCTATTCACCACTCGAAAATAAACATATCTTCATGCAACTATGTAATATATTTTTAACCAATGTACTTACTTTCAGTGCACATGCAATATTACAGTTTGGTTTCATGGTAAACAGTTGTAGAAGAGTAATGATTTCTAATTTCACTATCCAGAAGAAAGAAGATTGTTTCCATTTTGAGTTTGGTTCTTCATGTGCCATGTCAGAGTTTTTCCACCTGTCTTGCTCATTAGGGATATAAATGTACGTTCAGCTTGTTTTAAAACAATGGCTAATGGAATATTTCAGCATGTCACTAATCTGATCTGATTTCTGTATGATATCACTGAATAGGAATGGTGGTGTCTTTGTGGCTAATTAAACATTTTTGTAAGTTTGTGTTTTAAAGTTTGGACTCGTAGCGATGAAGTTATTTCTGACGTTCTGGCTCTGTCTTTCAGATATTTTAATTACATCTTTGACTATGTGAAGAAGCTTGAGAAGAACCAAGATAAAGTGTTTGATTCCGAGCTGACTGAGCTTCAGGTGCAGATCACATCCACTGACCCGGAGTGTGACGGTTATCCGAGTCTAAAAACAGATGAATCCTGTGAGTTCCCTTTCTTTCTTCATGCCCTTCTACTTCTGCTAAAATTACAACAATCCATACTTTATTTCTTGAGTTTTGTGTAAGGAGTTGCTTTCTTAACAACATCCAAAAATAGTGTGAAATGAGACGCATTACATACATGGCAAATAAACAGAAGTGAGAATTGCAATTTCACATTGGACCTGTAGTCACAGTAATCCACTTCTGCTAATCCAAAGATTAACTTGACTCTAATCCAATACATGACATCTGCTTAAGAGCTTTAACCATGATGCTGGGTACTACTTTTATAATCAAGGCATGGATCAAGGATTTTTAGTGTCCTTGTGATCCACAACGAAATTCAGTTTGGCACTCTCCTAGCAACAATTATAAATAATAAGAAAAGGTAAATACATATAGGCAGCATCATGTAAAATGCATGTAGTTCTAAGTAGAGACCACAGCAGTAGGCTGTAAAACGCATTGGTGCTAATAAAGTGCAATAATGAAAGGGACACATCTCACTCTCATTCACCCACGCACACAAACGCGCACATACCACTACCACCTATACATGAGTCCATATCAAGTCCATGCTGTCGTGTGTGGGCAGTTTTATCATGTAGATTTGACATTAAAAATTGTTTTGTAGAGTTTGTCAAAAGTTGTGTAAAAGGTTACAACACGTTTACATGCATAAACTACTCCGGTTTTTACGTTTATTCCAAAAAGGGCAATGTTCCTACTAAGGAATATTGAGACACACATTTCCTAATGTGCTGTATACATTTCCTAAATGCTCCTAAACCCTGAATAACATCGGTATGTCCCACATGTTTTAATTGGAAAATGCTAAATATGCTGTTTACATGATACATATCAAATGAGTGGAAAACATTAGTGTTAATTGGTGGTGGGAGCAAACACTTGTACCATGTACTCATGTTAAACTCAAATGAGATCAGGCATTAGGGCAACACCATTTAACCTTGCTTTTCCCACAGGGTTGTTGAATTCTCTATTCTGATTGGTCAGAAGGTGTTGATTTATATTCTGTCTGACCTGCAGTAGTGTTGATCTTTATTTCAAATTGCATCTATCATAATAGCTTGCACATGTATGGTGGATTTACCACATAAACATTGTAATAATTGATGTGGTGTTTTCTGTGAGATGTTTCCTTTAATAATTTTGGAAGGAGTCTCCAGTATCAGTGTCCAAGGTAAAAGCTGTCTTTTAATGTTTTCTGACATGGGGCAAGTCTTCAGGACTGAAGGCCTTGATTAAAGAGAAGGAGAGAGACAGAAAGATGAGAGGCTGGTGAAGAAACCAATACTTATAGCTATTATAATGTGTCATGGACATTTCACAAGATTATCGAATATCGAATAATGTTGATTTAATATAAGTGGAGCTTTCTCCCCATTTACAATAGCAGTAAAATGTATAATTAATGTCATTTTCTGCTTACTTAGATCAGCTGTCAGTGGACCAACCCACAGCTCTTCTTAAGGCCTCAAATGTATGGGGAGCATTGAGAGGTAAGCTGATCTGTCCCAGGTTTGAGGGGTCGTCCCCCCGATTGAATATTTCTGTTATTTAAAAAGTTAATGCATCCTTTGCTGTGTCTTGCATTAAAAAAAACCTAGATTTTCTAAGAATAAAGCACAGAGAGAATTGTACAACAACTCAAACTTGCTTGTCTCTGAAGGGAGAGCTAATTCTTTTCTATAATACATAACCAAAATCATTCATCTTAAATTAAAAATATGCTGTTTACATCACCTGTTTGTAAAATGTTTGTATGAATGTGATTTGCATTCATCAAAACGTCTAAGATGATATGACCTGAAGTCTCATTATATGTCAGTATCCTAAAATAGGGCCCTATGAAATCTTATTTTTTCTCAAATTCCGTTTTATTTTTTTGGGTTTTCGGATTTGTTTTTTGTTGTTTCGGATTTTTACAATTTTAATCAATATCTAGCTCTAAAAGTCAATGACAAACACAGCCACATATGTCAAATTAACAGTTTTATTTTAACCCATACAGAAACATTTGTTATAGCCACTGTTTATTCAAAAGTAGATACTATGCATAACAACTTAAGACCCCAGTAATGACAACTCAAAGAAGCTGTAATCAACTTAATTATACAGCATAACTTAATACAGCTTAACTTAATCAACTCCTGTCAAGCTAAAATTCATTTGTCCATTCTAAACATCTCTTGAGCAGCCAGGTATCTCCCACCTTTTTGACACATCGCCATTGAAGACAGTGAGACATTTGGTGTTGTATTCGGTCAGAGATTCCCTCTTGTCAGTGAAAAGTGTTTTATATTTGCTAAAGCTCCTCTCACAGTCAACAGAGCTGACTGGGAAATACATGTATGATTTGGCAATGGCTGCAATCTCTGGAAAGCGCTGGGTTGTACCTTTCCAGTACTCAGCAAGGTCCAGCGATTCTGAGAGGCCTTCATTTCTGACACAGTGCTGGTAAGCAGCCCACTCCTCACTGAGCTCTGCAGATGGGGTCTTCAATGCTGACAGGGTGCCATAGGCTTCAATCTGCCTTTCCATAGCTGGAGCCTGTCTAGGATCAAACACCCTGATCATCTTGTAGACCTGTTTGGCAGGATGGACATCCCAGTGCTTTGAAAACTTCTCAAATGCAGTGTGAAATGCATCATGAAGGTAATCCAGCACAGTTTTCTTCTTTCGAATGGACATCTCATTGAGCAACTCGTCGGTTTTCGCTCCAAAACCGTAGGTTTTGGCTGTGCCATTGACTAGGTAGGAGCCTAGATCTTCCATGATGTTGTAGGCAGAGACTGCTGTAGGAGTGTGGGTGCCCTCCAAAACTGCCAGGGCTCTGACCAGTTTCCCACACCCTTCAGAGATGAATGTCTGCTTCATTTGAAGGGTCTCTTGCTTGTCATCGGTTTCCACCAGATCAAGGATGTTTTTCACAGCCTGGGCAGAATACTTTTCAGCTGAGAAAAACTCGTTGTACAGGTGGACATGTTCAGCATGGAACCGTACCGCTTCAAACCAGCTATTCCACCTTATATTTCCTGGTTCAGGTGGAACCTTCACATGCACAGCATCCTTTGCAGACAAAAAGTGCAACCACCTTCTTTTCCTTGCAGGCTTTTTGAAGAAGGCAGATTTGATCCACATCACCAGACTTGTAACGTCACTGAAGTAGCTGTAGTGTTGCCAGGTTTCTCCTACCAAATTGATGACGTGACACAAGCAGGTTGCATGTACGCTGTTTGGCATTACTCCTTTCAGTACTTCTTTGTAGGCCTTTAGGCAGTATGATGCATTGTCAGTGACTACTGCCAGTACATCATTCAAATTTATCTGACTGCTGTGAAGTGACTGTAGTAGTGCCTGCGATAATGTTGAAAAGTTTCAGCTGTCCATGAAGATGACATCCGTCAGATAGTATTTGCCTTCAGTACCTGTTGAATTAAACAGAAACAAAGGAAAAAATAATTAGGCCTATGTGCATTTTAGGAAATAGCCTAATTTACATGTTAGACTAAATAAGCACCTTTGTAATAAAACTGCAAATAGCTTAACATTAACCTCCATTGATGATGATGATGATGTTGTTGTTGTTGTTGTTGTTGTTATTATTATTATTATTATTATTTTTATATTATTATTTTGGTACCTGCAACATAATTAAAAAACTGACAGGGATATGCTTTATCAGGCTACCTAAAAAAAGGGGGAGGGGTAGGTTTGGTAGGGGGCTACTCACCTATGACAATGTTGAGGACACTGCGGTCTCGGTTATCTGACGTTTCGTCAACAACAGCAAAGAGCTTCTTATCACGGATCTCTTGTAGCACTGTCTGCATGTGCTCGTTGAACACCCGCTGTAGATGGATCTGTCTAAGACTGCTTGGATTCTCAGGCAGCGCACCTCCCTGTTTGCAGTGCTTGACTAGAAAGGGGCGTATCTTCCTCATTTTTTCTAAAGGTATATCGGCCTCTGCACACACAGCCACAAAATCTTCCACGAATTCCCGTCTGTCATCCTGTGACTTGGTCGCTACGTCCAGTGACACTTGGATGGCTCTCCTGCTTGATTTTGCTTTGTTCTTCAGATGAACCTTGGATTTCAAATGATCGTTACAAGTGTCCTTTCGGCTCCAGTCAATTGTATGCTGACAGAATTTGCAGAAAAGTTGTTGGCCAGATGCATAATAATCGTTTGGATATTGCTCTGCTCGAAGCTTGGCAGTTAATTGCGTATTTCGTAACTTTTTAGAAACTGCTGGTTTTGCAGCAGGGGCTGTACGTTTAGACATATTTCCCTCGCAGTCACATCAGTGAGGAAACAAACTCGCGTGGTTAACAAGATATGGTCTCTAGGCAACCCCGGACTCACTGAAAGTGAAAGATGTGACAAAATCGGGCAGAAACAGTGTCTGTGTCTTAAAATTAGAAAGAGGGTGATTAAATTTATTTCAGGCAAAGAAAAATGAACGAATTCCGCGCTATTCCATGTTTATCAGAAAAATCCACTTTTATGTCTAGATTCCGTGATTCCGTCCGTGTTTTCCGCATCGCTGAAATCATAGGGCCCTACTAAAAATACACTTGGGATTACTAGGAACCTCCTATACCCCTTTTCCACCAAAAGGGTTCTGTTCTGGTTTGTGCACCAAATTTTGAACCATTCAGAGCACTGTGACCAAAAATAAATCGGTTTGGAACCTGAAAATTGGTTCTTAGCTGGAACCAAGATATAGCTGGTTTTTCCAGCATGAACCATGACATTAGTGGGCTTGTCATTAGTTTGAAGAGGAAGCAGAACTCAACAATGGAAAAGGATAATTTTCAGAAAGAAAGGGATGAAAATATCTGCAGTAATAGAACAAAAGCTCACAGGTAGACCCCGAAGCCGCCGCCAGGCGCCGCTAAAACCGCCATTTAGAATTTGAGCCGCCGCCAGCCAATAATTTTGTAAGCCAATTTGAGCCGCTATCTAATAAAATTTGGCTGAGCCACTAAGAATTGTGTACATCAAATAATGGGTTTGTCCACATCATGAGCTACAAGAAAAGTGACACAAACATGATCAACTGTACACACTAGTAGTAACACAATAGAGACGTATAGGCATACACTGTAGAGATTTAGAACTGATATCACAGCACAGAGAGCCACCACAAGCTTGCCGTTGTGACTACCTGTCTGGCTTCCCGCCCCTCACACCGTTACCACGATACACTGGGGAACCCGGGAACCCACCCAGAGCATCAATCGACTCCGATATCGACGAGATGGCTGCATTCTTTGCCGCTGCTGAGGGAAAGTGTAAAGGTATTTTTTGTTTGTTTGTTTCACATACTTCGAGATTGATAAAAAAAAAAGTACTCCACCACTCTACTTTCATCATAGTAAGATAGCTGCCAGTCCTTCACTGGTCATTGCTAGTGAGAGTAGATAGCTAGATGCCTTCCTCGAACAATCCAGATTAGCTTATTATTAGCATTGAACTACAATCTTGCTAGATTTATATTTACAATGAAGTAAGAGACCAGGGGACCTGTGGTAATTTGCTATTTATTCCCCCCATTTGTTTGATCCATTCGCCCGGATACATGCCACACAGTGACGTCCAGTATCAGCCATTTGTAGCCATAAACATTTTGGTGGCTGCAGCAGCCATTAAGGTTTTGGCTGAGTCAGCTAGCCAGCCAATAATTTCATCAGCCAGCCATTATCCTGAAAACAAACGGCTTCGGGGTCTACTCACAGGTAATCAATGTGTTCTGCTATCTTGCTACAATTATTTACTTCCATTGTGAATTGTGCAGTGCCATTCATTCATGGCCCATCCTTGGTTACAATGGTTCCACTCAAAACTGGTGAAAACATGGGCTGGTTCGCTAACTAGTACCAATGTTCAAAGTTCCCTGTTGGTTGAAAAGGGGTATAAGAGATTCTATTGCAAAAATCTAATTAAAATGAATAGGCATGTTAACTATTTTATTTTGCTAACAGCCATAATACCCATTTGTTCTTTAAGATAAATTCTAGATTTTTTTTTTTTAATGTAAGATTTAGGGTTTGTTTGTTTTTTTATGTAAGAAAAGCTAGCTAACTTCATTTTATATGTTGAATCTGCATGCAGAGGGCAACATTTTGCATACATTGTACTTAGTAACCAGTTAAGATTCAGATTTTTTCCTCCCCTCACTGACTATCTTACTACATGTGATTTGTGTATGTTGTATGTAATTTATGCTTGGAGTAACTCCAGGATATGATTGTAATTTAAATCCTGTTTGTTTTGTAATGGTACATTTTCTTACGCACATCTTATTTATGACGTTTTAAATAAAGGACTTGAGACCTTCAGCCAGCTGGTGTATGAAGATAATTATGGAGCTGTGAGTTCATTCTACATGTAGTTGATTGTATTTGATCCTGGCAGTTATTTCAGTGATGATGAATTGAAAACGCTAAATGATTGTGTCTATTTGATAACTCTTTGCACCAGATTACAATCAATAAGACGGACGTATCTGACTTTCCTCGCTTTGCTCATCGAGGCATCTTGCTGGACACATCTCGTCACTTTCTGCCACTCAAAGTCATACTGGCTAATTTGGTAAGCTGAAGCTTTGTACCTTTTTAGTGAAGTTTATGAATTCTGTGGCTGTCAGCATTTTAAGTAATTTAATGTGATGGTAATGGCTCAGAATAATAAAACTCGGAACTATAGTTTTAAATCCAAATGATCAAGACTTGTTGTTCTGGTTTTCTTAAAATGGGTAATATTAGGGTGGCGTAATTGCAGGAGGGAGGTGATTCAGTAGGGGCGGAATTGCCATTAAATAGGTGTAGCGCAAGGGTATGTAAGACAAAGGTAAGTGCAGAACAAGAGCAAATAAACATACCAATGTGCACCTTAGTCATTCTGTTATGTAGAAGGTGTCAGTTGCCTAGATCATTAGCTTATCACTGGAAATCCTGTTATCAACCTGAAACTAGTGAAGGTCTCAAAAGTGATGGCATTATTTATTCATGGAAAAAGATAAGGATGACCAAAAGTAATGTGCACTCTTCCTTACGAAGCATTCATATGTACACTGGCAATGAATTTAACTCCCTTAAAGATAAATGCATTTCTAGTATTTCTAGACTGGAAAGTTCTGTCATCACAGCACTCAATTCAGTCTGTATTACTAAGCTCATTAGGGCACAATGCTAGTTGGCATGAATAGCCATAATTAAAAGTTGCTTTTACAATATAACTACAGATTATAGCCTAATCGGTGTAATTATCCTTAACATTTCGTGAGCAATTCCAGTTCGCAGTTCTATGATCTAGATCATGATGAATGAACTATACGTTCTTTCCATTAATGGGTGGGGTAAAGGATGGCTGCCAGTTGCCTGTAAGGTGCACCTGTATCATGGGTTTACTGAATAAACTGGTTCTCATGGTTTTTACTCAGTTGTTCATCTCCTCCCACTTTGAAACCACAATTCAAGGAACTGGTGATACTTATGTGTCTTGAAAATGTCTACTGTTATGGTCCTCATGATCCAGCATAAAATACACATCACAAGATTGCGGTTTAATTTCATTGTAAATAAAACTGACTCAAGTTTGAACTGATTGGTTTCATTCTGCAGAGTCAGTGTTGTTGTTTGACTATGAGTAACTATCAAAATACCAAACAGCAAAATTCAACTTGTGTAGATATATAAGGATCTAAATCTATATCCAGATTTTTGTAAAGCAGCTTTGTGACAGTTATTTAAGGTTTTGAGAAATAAATGAGCAAATGTCCCTCAAAGTACAAGACTATGCTATTGTATGAAACCTATAGAAGAACTATGTATTGTAATTCATTTTTCCCCTTTTGTTTTCACGGTGAAGACTGATAAATAGCAAGGTTTATTTTCCCTGTGCATTGCAAAATGACCGATGCATCAGATTAAATTGTGCATGAGTTGGGATCTGGACTGGAGTCCACTGATTAGTAATGCCACGCTGGAAGAAAACCTAGCCATTTTTAATTTGAAAATTTGTAGATTTGATGTTTTGGAAACCTTTCTGGGTGCGAATACAAGTTATCAACTGAGGCACCAGTTTTTGAGGGTTAGGTTATGGTCAGAAACTGTAGCAAGTATTGTATCTGGATGTAATCTGTGCTTAATTCAAATTTGGATTCTGCAAATGTATGACTTTTTTTTTTTTTTTTATTAGAAGTTTCTTACAAAATGCTTTGTGTAACCAAATCTTCTCATGCTGTCTTTGTAGGAAGCCATGGCAATAAACAAGTTTAATGTTTTCCACTGGCACGTTGTGGACGATCACTCCTTCCCCTTCTTAAGTCGGACTTTCCCTGACCTCAGTCAACGTGTGAGCTGTCTTATGCAGTCTTCTCAGAAATACAGTGGTTTTTCTCTTCCTTTTTTTCAATTTCATGTCTCTATACTCGTTTAGTTTTTGAAGTGGATTCAGTTCTTAAACCTTTCTATTTTCTTGTACTTTAAGGTAAAGCATACAGACTATGTTCTGGAACACAGACACTTTTTTTTTTTTTTCATTGCATTAGTTGTAAGACACCTTAAGTGAGCACCACTGGACCAGATTCCTTGCCAGAAAAGCAATCGCACCAGACAACAAATGTGAAATGCAATACTCTGAGGATGAAACAAAAACTTAATTGTTTTGCTTATATGTCACTTTATCTTTATTGCTTTTTTTTTCTTTAACCTTGAAGGCTAACTGTGTCAGAAGTGAATGTAATTCTCCTTTGCACTGCTTTTCACCTTCATCAGCATGTTGTGGTAGTGCCATGCTGAAAAGCAGTCACAACCCTAAGCTGTGCTTGGGGTTCAGTTCCAGTTCCAGTTTATTTTATAAGGGACCATGTACAATTAAAACATAAATGTTGCCATTTAATGCATCGTACCAGAGTTAGCCTCAGGCAAGGCAAGTTTATTTATATAGCACATTTCATACACAGTGGCAGTTCAATGTGCTTTACAGAAGTAAAAACAAAACAGTAAGCAATAGAGAATAAAATTACATAAAATTTATTTTTATTCTAATATATAATAAAAGAAGGGCGGCACGGTGGTGTAGTGGTTAGCGCTGTCGCCTCACAGCAAGAAGGTCCTGGGTTCGAGCCCCGGGGCCGGCGAGGGCCTTTCTGTGTGGAGTTTGCATGTTCTCCCCGTGTCCGCGTGGGTTTCCTCCGGGTGCTCCGGTTTCCCCCACAGTCCAAAGACATGCAGGTTAGGTTAACTGGTGACTCTAAATTGACCGTAGGTGTGAATGTGAGTGTGAATGGTTGTCTGTGTCTATGTGTCAGCCCTGTGATGACCTGGCGACTTGTCCAGGGTGTACCCCGCCTTTCGCCCGTAGTCAGCTGGGATAGGCTCCAGCTTGCCTGCGACCCTGTAGAAGGATAAAGCGGCTAGAGATAATGAATGAATGAATGAATGAATGAATATAATAAAAGAATTAAACAATTAATTAAAAGAATTAAAAGAAAATAATAAGAATTAAACAATAGTAGAAATAAAATAATAAAATGAAGTAGTAGTTCAAATAGGAGGAGAAAAAGAAAAAAAAAGAAACCAGCAGAATAAAATAGAATAAAGTTAAAGTAAATTTGAAACATGCAGAGAAAGTAAAAATTATAAAAAATGTAAAGAAGACAATATTAATTATTTAACAGAAAGCATCTGAAAACAGCTTGGTCTTTAACCTAGATTTGCAGCTGCCAACAGCAGGAGCATTTTTAATGTCCTCTGGCAGTTGGTTCCATAGCTGTACTGTATAGTAGCTAAAAGCTGCTTTACCATACTTTGTTTTAACAACTGGTTTCAATAGTAAATTTTTCTGTTTCGATCTGGTAGATCTGATTGGGTTAGGCTGCTGCAACATATCAGTGAGGTAATTGGGCCCTGTACCATTTAGAGATTTGTACACCAGCAGCAATGTTTTAAAGTCAATTCTGTAGCTTATTGGAAGCCAGCTTACTGGAAGGCTAATTTACATCTGCAGTCCCAGACAAGACATAAAGGTTGACGTAATTAGAGAAGAGGAGACGGGCCTAAAGGTGCCTTTACAGAAGGTGTTGCCATCTGTATCAAGAAACACTGTTTATTGGTTCATTGTTTCTTCGACTGCACTGAATGCTTAATGGAGAGTTATAGAATTATTACGTCAACCTAATTGTTAATGAGTAAAAGCTACTTGGAGCTCACAGAAGGCCTTCATGTTCTCAAATTTCAGTGAAGGGTTTGCTTCAACAAACAAGTGCATTCAAGTTTGAATGCAACACAGCCTTTATGTGACGGTTAAGTCATCACTTAATTACTTATCTTTAGAAAAGCAGGTTCAGCAAGACCTTTGTAAATTATGGGTTGGCACAGCACACATTGTTTTACAACAGTAGATTTATGTTCATTAACTTTTCTTTTCTATCATAAATATTTCATTAGAATGAATTGGATCAGATCTGCACTAGCCAAAGTTAGTCTGCAACTCTTTTATATATCACTAAAGCTACACTTTAATTGCTGCAATTAATATACTAATGGTGTACCATATTATTGGTTTGCATTCCAGTTCAAAAAAAAATTTGCTCCTCTTATTCTTTTTGCCTGCTGTCCTGGAAATAGTGGGTAGGGTAAATGTCTTATTATAATATACCATGTTATAGAAATTCTAATAACACTATAGTTACAGGGGCGGCACAGTGGTGTAGTGGTTAGCGCTGTCGCCTCACAGCAAGAAGGTCCGGGTTCGAGCCCTGTAGCCAGCGAGGGCCTTTCTGTGCGGAGTTTGCATGTTCTCCCCGTGTCCGTATGGGTTTCCTCTGGGTGCGCCGTTTTCCCCCACAGTCCAAAGATATGCAGGTTAACTGGTGACTCTAAATTGACCGCAAGTGTGAATGTGAGTGTGAATGGTTGTCTGTGTCTATGTGTCAGCCCTGTGATGACCTGGCGACTTGTCCAGGGTATACCCCGCCTTTCGCCCGTAGTCAGCTGGGATAGGCTCCAGCTTGCCTGCGACCCCGTAGAACAGGATAAAGCAGCTAGAGATAATGAGATAATGAGACTATAGTTACAATAGCCACCCTGGTCAAGTGTTTTCTCCCTTTTTAGGCTCCAGGTCACATTTCTCTACCAGTCAGTGCACTTGAAATAAGTAGGCTGCATTTCTTGCCAATATCATTCCATAGTCTAGTTCTCTTTAATCTAGCTGCAACTTGGACACTATCCAAGTTGCAGCTAGATTAAAGAGAACTAGACTATGGACTATTACTTGTATATTATGTTTTGTGTTACCAAAGGGATCTTATCACCCGTACACCCACGTGTACACACCGGCTGATGTGAAAATGGTGATTGAGTTTGCTCGTATGCGAGGCATTAGAGTTGTTGCTGAGTTTGACACTCCAGGCCACACGCAATCATGGGGAAAAGGTTAGTGAAAAATCATATGGGATATACAGTATGTGTACATTTTATATCCATTATACATGTGCTTTGTATGTTATGCTGTCTAAGGTGACCCAATAGTAGTGGGATTTTAGTTTAGATTTAGGAAATGCTTTAGTCATATGGGCTCAGATAATATCCTGCTCAGGTCATGTTCTACAGTTGCAAATATGACTTTCAGTGAATGGAAACTTTGGAGACCAAATGACATACTTTGTTGGCCTACAGCAGAAATCAAATAGATATTGACCTTATTTATTTATTTAAATTTTTTTTAATTTTTTTAAGCAACATACAGTGGTGTTTGAAAGTTTGTGAACCCTTTAGAATTTTCTATATTTCTGCATAAATATGACCTAAAACATCAACAGATTTTCACACAAGTCCTAAAAGTAGATAAAGAGGACCCAGTTAAACAAATGAGAAAATTATTTTACTTGGTCATTTATTTATTGAGGAAAATGATCCAGTATTACATCTCTGCAAGTGGCAAAAGTATGTGAACCTCTAGGATTAGCAGTTAATTTGAAGGTGAAATTAGAGTCAGGTGTTTTCAATCAATGGGATGACAATCAGGTGTGAGTGGGCATCCTGTTTTATTTAAAGAACAGGGATCTATCAAAGTCTGATCTTCACAACACGTTTGTGGAAGTGTAGCATGGCACGAACGAAGAAGATTTCTGAGGACCTCAGAAAAAGCGTTGTTGATGCTCATCAGGCTGGAAAAGGTTACAAAACCATCTCTAAAGAGTTTGGACTCCACCAATCCATAGTCAGACAAATTGCATCCAAATGGAGGGAATTCAAGACCATTGTTACCCTCCCCAGGAGTGGTCGACCAGCAAAGATCACTCCAAGAGCAAGGTGTGTAATAGTTGGTGAGGTCATAAAGGACCCCAGGGTAACTTCTAAGCAACTGAAGGCGTCTCTCACATTGGCTAATGTTAATGAGTCCACCATCAGGAGAACACTGAACAACAATGGTTTGCATGGCAGGGTTGCAAGGAGAAAGCCACTGCTGTCCAAAAAAAACATTGTTGCTCGTCTGTGATTTGCTAAAGATCGCGTGGACAAGCCAGAAGGCTATTGGAAAAATGTTTTGTGGATGGATGAGACCAAAATAGAACTTTTTGGTTTAAATGAGCGTTTAAATGTTTTTAAATAGAGCGTTTTGTTTAGAGAAAGGAAACGCTGTATTCCAGCATAAGAACCTTATCCCATCTGTGAAACATCATGGTTTGGGCTTGTTTTGCTGCATCTGGGCCAGGACTGCTTGCCCTCATTGATGGAACAATGAATTCTGAATTATACCAGCAAATTCTAACAGAAGATGTCAGGACATCTGTCCATGAACTGAATCTCAAGAGAAGGTGGGTCATGCAGCAAGACAACGACCCTAAGCACACAAGTAGTTCTACCAAAGAATGGTTAAAGAAGAATAAAGTTAATGTTTTGGAATGGCCAAGTCAAAGTCCTGATCTTAATCCAATCGAAATGTTGTGGAAGGACCTGAAGCGAGCAGTTCATGTGAGGAAACCCACCAATATCCCAGAGTTGAAGCTGTTCTGTACAGAGGAATGGGCTAAAATTCCTCCAAGCCAGTGTGCAGGACTGATCAACAGTTACCGGAAACGTTTAGTTGCAGTTATTGCTGCACAAGGGGGTTACATCAGATACTGAAAGCAAAGGTTCACATACTTTTGCCACTCACAGATATGTAATATTGGATCATTTTCCTCAATAAATAAATGACCAAGTATAATATTTTTGTCGCATTTGTTTAACTGGGTTCTCTTTATCTACTTTTCGGACTTGTGTGAAAATCTGATGATGTTTTAGGTCATATTTATGCAGAAATATAGAAAATTCTAAAGGGTTTGCACCACTACGTATTTGGTAAATGTTTCCCAAATGCTTCCATTGTAGTTGCTTATGATTAAATGTGTATAAACATGTTAGTATTTTGTCATTCGCACAAAATTGAATACAAATTTAGGAAACAAAATGCAATATTATAGGAAGGCATGACTTTTTTGAAACGAATGACCTGTAATTTTGGCATGTACAAGAAACTAAAGGCCTTGGTGTCTCAATGTTGTGTAGGTCAGGCTGGTCTTTTGACCCCATGCTACTCGGGCAGCACTCCATCAGGTACCTTTGGTCCTGTAAATCCCATCCTCAACTCCACGTACGACTTTATGACCCGCTTTTTTGAAGAAATCAGCACTGTTTTCCCTGATGCCTACGTCCACCTTGGGGGAGACGAGGTCGATTTCTCCTGCTGGTGAGAGGACATGCTTATGCAGTTTTGTTCTTCACTAACTTAATGACTCCTATTGAAATACTGCACCAAATATAGCACAGCAAAGTTATAATAGAGGTGGAAAAATTGATGCTTCAGTAGAAGTTGTCAGGCATTGTGTTGCGTTCTTTTTTTTTTTTTTGAATCTTCACCAAACACCATAAATGCAAAACTTTTCAAATTAAATTGCTTAATTTTTGTGAAACATTTGGGCGAAAATGTACCTAAAGTCCAAAATGCATAGAACAATACACATTCTTGAAGTTTTTGAGCTGTGAGACATTACAACCCATGGTTTTTGTTCCTACAAAGGAAGAATATAGTAGCTTATTATTATTATTATTATTATTATTTATTTTATTATTTATTTTTAAAGTCTGGGAATTGAGGTGTGTGTGTGTGTGTGTGGTTTTGCCCCCCCCCCCCCCCCCCCCCCCGCTTCCCCTGACCCCCACTTAGGAAGTCAAATCCTGACATTCAGAAATTTATGGAGCAGCAGGGCTTTGGTCAAGACTACAGCAAACTGGAGTCCTATTATATTCAGAAGTAGGACATCTCTTCCTCATGAAAAATTCAGCATTCAATTCACAGCTTGAAAACCAGTATCAATAATTGATGACTTGAATTTAACTCCAGGCTCCTTGACATTGTAAAAGCCACCAATAAGGGCTACATGGTATGGCAGGAGGTTTTTGACAATGGCGTTAAGGTAAGAGATGGCTTTTTATTGCACAGAATTGTATGTAATCAAGGAAAAAAAAATGCCAAGCTACAGATGTCACGCCAAGCAAAATCACTGTCAACACTGTCGCAGGTTTTGTTAATTTATTCGAAGATGAAAGGTGAGGTCATGGATACAAGGCATAGTGATGTCATGGATGCCAAGTTTAAAATGACAAATCATTTAATTTGACATTGGTTCCTCTTTCTGTGATGAGATTAACTGGAAGGTCTTATTTACAAGTAGTCCAAAGTAGTCATTGGACAGTTGAAAATCCTAATTGTGGAAAATAGAAATAAATATCCAGCATAAACTGTTATGCTTGCGATATTAAGTGAGGTCTTATTATATCACATTTTGTGGCTAAATCTCAAGTGGTGTTCTCTTGCGCAAACTGCACTACATGGGTACAATTCTATGATGCTCTAGTGAACATTATGTAGTTCCATTTGGTATTTGGCCTCATGATTAAGGAAACTTCAAGCTTGTAACATCAACCATCTGTTCTATCTGGTAAAATGGTCTATTGCTGAACCCAGTATGTATTTTCATCGGCCAGTGCTCAAGTGAACAATTGACATCACTTTTTTTTTTTTTTAAATCCATGATCCCACTTTCATCTGGGGATTAAAATGAATACTTTGGCTAAAGATGGGAATTGTGTAAAATGTCTACCGCAATTAGCTGCATTGCTCACCCTTCTAACACGCTTGGCATGCAGTGATCTGCATTTGTGCTTGCTCAACCAATTTTTGTTTTGATTTAGAAGTCATTCAGTGAGTTGTATGCTTGTTGCAGCTGAAAGCTGACACAGTGGTGGAAGTTTGGATGAACAACAAAGTGGAACAGGAGCTTCTGAATGTGACTGGAGCGGGTTTCAACACAATTCTATCTGCCCCCTGGTACCTGGACTACATTAGTTATGGGCAAGACTGGCAGAAGTACTACAAGGTTGAGCCGCTTAGTTTTGCTGGTTAGTGCTGTCAGTGAATTGTCTGAAATTATAGTGGTGGGGTTTTTTATTATTTTTATTTATTTATTTTTATTTTTTGTAATTGTAGATATCTGCTGTGACTGATTTGCACAGATATTTATTTATGATTTATGATTCGCCAGTATTTGTATTGTGCTCGATTTCATTTGTGCAGATGGAAATATCTATTAGGATTCTTTGTAATTGCTTTTTTTCTATTTCAGATGATTTTAGTAGATATTAAAGGGTCAGTAATAGTTGTAGTACAAAATGTGGGTTGTTTAAGTTAACTCAACTGAACTGCTGTGAGATTAGCCTATGCTTCATTCCCAGGCCTCAGGTTTAGTGACTCAACCACAGAATATTTATTCTGGGTGGTCCCCCCCCCCGAAACAGTTTCACTAAACCCTTATGATTTCAGTTTGACAGAAAGTGGGGTTGTTTTTATATAAAAGCATAAGGACAATTTGAAGAGTCTTGTAGTTCCTGCCTCCACCTTGTGACATCTTTCAGTGAAGGTGTTTTGCAAACTTCATATTGTGCAGTTACTAACCCCATTTCCAGAAAAGTTGGGAAATTTTCCAAAATGCAATAAAAACAAAAATCTGGGATTTGTAAATTCACATGGACCTTTATAAAACTGACAAAAGTAGAAATAAAAGATTTTCAGTAGGTTTACTGACCAACTTAATTGTATTTTGTAAATATAAACAAAGTTAAAATTTGATGCCTGCAACAGACTCAAAGTTGGGACAGAGGCATTATCACCATTGTGTGTTATCACCTTTCCTTTTATTGACACTTTTTTTGTAATGGCATCTGAGGATACTAATTGGTGCAGTTTTGCAATTGGAATTCATCAATTCTTGCTTGATGCAAGACTTCAGCTGCTCAACAGTACGTGGTCACTGTTGTCTGATTTCTCCTCTTCATGATGCGTCATACATTCTGAATAGGAGACAGATCTGGACTGGCAGCAGGCCAGTCAAGTACATGCACACTGTGTCTACGGATCTACACTGTTTGTAGCCCGTGCAGAATGACATTGTCCTGCTCAAATAAACATGAACTTCTTGGGAAGAGACATCACTTTTGATTAATAAAATCTCTCTCAAATCCCAAAATATGGCCCAGTATATCAATGGTACCTTTACACACATGCAACTTACCCATGCTGTGGGCACTGATTTTACACCCCCCAAATACCATCACAGATGCTGGCTTTTGCACCTTTCTCTGAAAAGAAATTGGATGGTCATGTTCACTTTTGGCACAGAGAACTCGATGTTCAGTTTTCCCAAAAACAAGCTGAAATGTGGATTCCTCTGAACACAGCACATTTCCACTGCCTTTCGGTCCATCTGAGATGAGTTTGTGCCCAGAGAAATTGGCTGCGTTTCTGCATAGAATCGGTGAATGACTTCCTCCTTGTGTAATACAGTTTCAGATTGCGTTTCTGGATGCAGTGACAGACTCTGTGAAGTAACAACGGTTTTCCGATGTACTCCCAAGCCCATGTGGCTATATTTTGTCACATTAGCGTGGTGGTTCCACAGGTAGTGCTGCCTGAGGGCTTGAAGATCACACACATTCAACAGTAGTTTCCAACCTTGCCCTTGACGCATTGAGATGTCTTCGAATTCCCTGAATCTTTTTACAATATCATATACTGTAGATTTTGAAAGATCTAAAATCTTGCATTGAAAAATGTTTTTTGAATTGACTGACAATTTTTTTTCTCTCTCTCAAATTTTGGCACAAAGTGAGCCATGACCTGTTCTTAATTGCAAAGACTGAGCCTTTGGTGCATGCTGCTTTTTATACCTAATCATAATGGCAATTAACCTGCTTATTGTGGAATTTTCCAAAATGGTGTTACTAGAGTGGCACGGTGATGCAGTGGTTAGCGCTGTCGCCTCACAGCAAGAAGGTTCTGGGTTTGAGCCCAGCGGCTGACGGGGGCCTTTCTGTGTGGAGTTTGCATGTTCTCCCTGTGTCTGTGTGGGGTTGCTGTGGTTTCCCCCACAGTTCAAAGAAGAATCTTGAATATCCTATAAACTTTTCAGTCTTATTTTGCCTCTGTCCCAAATTTTTTTTTTTTTTTTTGGAAGAGTATGTTGCAGGCATCAAATTCTAACTTTTGTTTATATTTACAAAATACAATGAAGTTGTTCAGTAAAACTATTAATAATCTTTTCTTTGTACTTTTGTCAGTTAAATAAAGGTTCATGTGAAATTAATAAATTCCAGATTTTTGTGTTTATTGCATTTTGAAAAATATCCCACTTTTCTGGAAATGGGGATGGAACAAAACCATACTAGCTCCTGAAGACTGTAGCTCCAACTGTAGTCCAACACAAATAGTTCTATTTCACCTCATTTAACTGCTGGGGATGGTATGAAACACCAGGATACCACTGAGTGATCTGTGTTCATTCCTAGATTTTCCAACAGAATCATACAATGATGTATTGCACAGTATTTGCATTAAATACTGCCATCATACTTGGGCATGTACACAATTTGGAGCCATCTGCTTAAAGTGAATGTAATACCTTATTGTAATGCTTTAAAATGAAGTGTATCATTAGTATTGACCAAAATTAATTAATAAAGCAGGGGGAAAATATTAATTATTTTATCAAGCACAAAACCATCGATAAATTGTGGCTTTCGGATCCTTAAAAAAGGCAGCCTTGCCCCAGGGCTAATCTCGCATGACCTCACACGTCCATGATGGGAAAGTGTTGTGTTGTTTGGATGTTCAAATTCATATACAACAGGACGTTCAGTTCACAAATTTCCGAGAAATGACACTAATCTAAATCAACAGTGGGCAAGGTTTACACAAACGAAGCTGCCGGATTTCATGTCTCCTACTAATAATAAATCTGATTCAAGTGTTCACCACCACCAGAATAACCACATGGAAATTATTGGAGCAAAAAAGAAAGCCATTTATTGAATAAATGACATTTGATCTGATATTTGGACAGTTCATCAATTCCCCTATTATCGCCCACTTCATATTTTCTTTCAATAATTACAATATGTTTTAAAGATAATATTTCTGCATTTATTGAGGTACATGTAAATATTTTCCCTATATTTTGCAGTGGCCATCTTAGAATAACATTCCGCAAACCAATCTGTGTTTCCAATTCTCTCTGGCTGCTGGTGTGCTGTCAGCAGTGAGTGGGACTGTCGTGAACTGGCATCTGTTTCTCGTCTTGGGGGCTCGAAAAGAGAACCATTTACTCTGGAATATCCTTGATAATCTTCTGCCCCTTCATTCGATATACAAGAATCCCAATCACTATCAGAATTCTCTCCAAAACGTGATTCCATATTGAGGCTGGTCTAACCACTGCTGCGCACATGAACGAAATTGATACCTGGATCTTTGTTACACGTGTGATGTCACACCCCTTCGGGATCTTCTAGATCAGTCTTGGCAGATTCTGTGAAAATCGGCTGATCTTATCGATTTTCCATCAATTCATGGCCGTTTGGATCAGCTATGGTTTCAAAACACATGGTCAATCAACATAATGATTGTTGCTTTGTACAAGGAAAAAAAGTAGTGTTTAGAGACGTTAAATTCACTTTTTAACAGCTAGTGACCACTGATGAAGCGACAGGCATCTAGTCTTACAAAGCTGTGGATAGCCACCTCTTTCCATTGTACCTTAAAGTTTTCTTACTTTTACAGTATGAGCATTATTTGTTGAATGCCATGTCATTGAATTGGGTGTTCCCTTGTTGGTACTATTGGTCTGTTTTTAACTGGTCACTTGCTGTTCATGTATGCAGTTCCTTTTTACAGGCTCTGATCTTATCAGTAGTTTCTTGTTTGAGTGTGCATTTCCTCTACACAATGTAAATTTCTTTCTACACTTGCACTAAGGCGGCTGATGACCTACCAGTCAAACCTCCACTTTTGATTTTTAGCATCTGAAAAGGGGTCTGATCCTTCGCTAGCCGTGATGGCCATTCTAAAGAAATCTTCTGCCCAAGCAGGGTTTGCTGGTCTAGTACAACTTGGAACATTAAAAATGCAACACAGTAGTACAACCCAAAACATAAATTGCTACATGGTTTTATATGCCACCTTGCATTTACTAATCACTTTATTAGGGACACTATGCAAATACTGGGTAGGCCCTCCCTTTACTATCAAAAACAGCCTCAAGTCTTCATGGCATGGGATCCACAAGATTTTGAAGACATTCCTTTGAGATTCTGATCTATGTTGATATGATTGCATCACACAATTTTTGTTCGGGTGCGCTTTCATGCTGCAAATCCTGTTCTGCCACACCACAAATGTTCTTTTGTATTCGGGTATAGTGACTGAAAGCCCCTGAAGAACATTTAGATGTGTTTTTGCACTATTCTGAGTAAACTCAAGATACTGTTGTGCATGAAAATCCCAGATCAGCGGTTATAGAAATGCTCAAACCAGCCCATTTGGCACCACCAATCATGCAGGGGCGATTTCTCAGAGACAACAAGGGAAGCCGAGCTTCCCCTAAAATTCTCTCCCCAAACTGCGGCATCTACGACGTTGAATTCTCATTAAAACAATAACTTGCATAACATAATATATGCCCAAGATTGTATTTACGTTCATAACTATCCTGTAACTTATTTGAGTGATGTCTGACGAACTTGCAGTTCGCTACGAGAATCACCTTTGCTGCCAGGCTGTAACCAGCGTTGCCAGATACTGCTGACGTTTTCCAGCCAAAATATGTTCAAAACCCGCCAAAATGCACTTAAAACCGCCCAATCTGGCAACACTGGCTGTAACCTTTCTTATTTCAATAGGCTCTATGGCTGGCAGCCGGGTATCCGTTGCAGTCTATGAGAGGGCTCTGAACAGCCAATTTCGGCTAGTTGTTATTGGTTAAAATCGACAAAATCGTCACTTCCAGGGAAGCCGGGCTTCTCTGGGACTAAACGAGACAGTGGGAGGGACAAGAAGCCGGGCTGATGAAGGATTATTGGAGGTAGTGTTTGAAAGACATGAGGAGGGCGGTACTTCGGCGAGGAACACGGACGTATGATCAGTCAGTCCCCAGCGGATGTCGAGAAAGTGTAGTCGTGTGCCAAAATGCTGTCCGACTTTCTTTTCATATAAACGTTTCTTCTCATTGATGTCTCTGTACATTACTCTGTAAATAAATGTAAATATTACTCGTTGTGCTCCGTTAACTTTCATCCATTCTATCAGTTTGATCATTCGCGAATTCACTCGTTTATTTCATTTGTAGTTCAATCTGGTTGTAGGCTAGCTTGAGCCTTATTGGGATCTGCAGTGCTAGCTGCTAACAGAAATTGAAGTCTCTGGAAAGCACAACCAGCTGGTATGACAGGGTCACAGACCATTTTCTGGAAAAGGAGCGGAGGGCAGAATTTGTGTATAAATAGTGTGCATCATATAATGTTCATGAATCTGAAGTGTGTATATTGTTCAGTAATGTTAAGAGAATGGTGGGCTCTGTGTTATAGGTTATACCTGGGTATAATATTCAAGGTTCTGTGTGTTGCATAGCCTACCTGGTTATGAATTTCCAGACTGTGTTGCAGAAGATGTTCAAGGATGTGTTGCACAGCTGGGTGTTGTGTTAAAGACTCTGTGTTGCATATCAGGGTATGATGTTCAAGGCTCTTCGTTGAATAGCCAGTGATTTTTGGATGTTTGATATTTTTGATTAAGGATATGAGGCACTAGCCTGGCAAGCCAGACTATAACATGAAATGTACAAGCAAAAATACTTTCTGCCACTAGGTAGGGTTGTCTAGTTCACTATGCTAATGGGGCACACCTTTCTATGCTTTGATATCCGGCCTACAGGTTTTACGATGAATGCGTAAAATGGGCTTCCCCTGTTTTAAAAACCAGCAGCCGCTACTGCAATCATGCCATGGTCAAAATCGCCGTGATCGCTGAGCCCCCCCCCCCCCCCCCCATCCTTATAGTTGATGTCAAGATTACCTGAAATATCTGCATGATTTTATGCATCAGACTGCTATTTGCATGAATGAGTAGATGTATAGATGTTCCTAATATAGTACTCGATGAGTGTATATTTGACCAGGTCCCTACTTACCTCTGTAGAAACTTCATGGTGTAGTTACTGTCTAATATGATAATGTCAGGTTTGGGCTGTCACTGATCCTGGTGCTATGTTGCTGTCGTCTCAGACAAGGCACTATGGCCAGAAATGGGCTGATCCAAGTGCGGAGTGCAGATGTACTGCTGAAGAATTGCAATATTGGTTAGATTACAATATTGTGGATGGCATATCTCTAGGGTCCCATGGATGACTTGGTTCTACAGGTGCATCTCACAAAATTAGAATATCATGAATGTTTTTTTTAAATTTAATTTAATTCCATCGGGTAAACTTTCTATGTTCATTACACGTAAAGTGAAATGTTTCAAGCCTTTTTGTTTTAATTTTGATTATGACTTGTAGCTCATGGAAATCAGTAATTCAATATCTCAAATTATTAGAATATTTCCTAAAATCAGTCAAAAAAAGATTTACAATACAGAAATGTCTAACTTCTGAAAAGTATGTTTGTTTATACTCTCAATACTTGGTTGTGGCTCCTTTACCACAACTTACCACATCAATGCAGCCTGTGGCACTGCTGAGGCGTTATTGAAGCCCGGGCTGCTTTGATAGTGGCCTTTGGGTCGAGTGTTTCTCATCTTCCTCTTGGCAATATCCCATAGATTCTCTATGGGGTTCAGGTTAGGTGAGTTAGCTGGCCAATTAAGTTCAGTAATATCATGGTCAGCAAACCATTTGATTGTAGTTTTGGCACTGTGGGCAGATGGTAAGTCCTGCTGGAAAAGGAAATCTTCAGCTCCATAAAGCATGCCAGCAGATGAAGCATGAAGTGCTCTAAAATCTCCTGGTAGACGGCTGCTTTGACTTGATAAAGCTCAGCGGACCAACACCAGCAGATGACATGGCACCCCAAATCATCAGACTGTGGAAACTTCATTGTCTCTGACTCTGGAGTGGCTTGATATTAGGAATGTGACTGTTGTAGCCCCTTTCCTGAAGATGTCTGTGCATAGTGGCTCTTGATGGACTGACACCAGCCTCAGTCCACTCCTTGTGAAGCTCTCCCAAGTTCTTGAATCAACTTTTGACTGTCCTTTCAAGGCTGTGGTCATCCCTGTTGCTTGTGCACCTTTCCAGCCAGCCTTTTCAGCAATAAGTATGCAGCAGCTTTGCTCTCCTATGATGAACTAAATTTCGTTGTACATTTGTGCAATGACAAAGGTATTCTATTCTTCGAAGTTTCTATGGCTTACCCTCCTTGGGGAGGGTGTTGACGATCGTTTTCTGGACAACTGTTAAGTCAGCAGTCTTGCCTATGACTTATGGTTGTGTGTACTGAATTAGACCGAGATGCATGATATTTTTATACTGTTTTACTCAAACCCAAAATGAAATGCTCCATTTTGAGATTATTATTATTATTATTATTTTTTTTTTTTTGTGCTGTAGGCCATATTTATCAAAATTAAAATTGGAAAAATGTTTGACACAGTTTACATGAAATGAGTCTAGAATGGGCACTAGTGTAGTGATTAGCACTGTTGCCTCACAGCAAGAAGGTTCCAGGTTCAAACCTTATGGCTGATGTGGGGCCTTTCTGTGTGTAGTTTGCATGTTCTCCCCATGTCTGCATGGGTTTCCTCTGGGTGCTCTGGTTTCCTCCCATATTTCAAAGACATGCAGGGTAGGTAAAATGCCCAGTCACTTGGTTGCACAAGTTAGTACATACTTAATGCTGGTCCCAAGCCCAGATAGATTGGGGAGGGTTGTGTCAGGAAGGGCATCCAGTGTAAAGCCTATGCCAAATCAAATATGTGGGGGGGGGATTCGCTGTGGTGACCCCTAACCGGAGCAGCCGAAAGATGATGTAATGAGTCTAGAATATGTTAAAATATAACTTTCTTAAATAACTGTTGGAAAATATTGAACTTTTTCATGATTATCTAACTTTTTTAGATTCACCTGTATTCTAAAGGGGTTGATGTGCCTCCATGGTTCCCTATGAGCCTGCCATGTGACCATTTACTTGTTTTGGAGTTCCTTAAAGACTCCCTGTCCCCCTTATGCCTTTGGCTGATTTGAAGTGGGTGTTTCTGAAAGCTACCTATATACTAGCAGTTACTTGAGCCAAAAGTCAGTGTTGTAGTCGAGTCACTAAACCCTGAATCCGAGTCCAGTCTTGACTCCCCAGTGTCCAAGTCATTAAAAAAAAAAAAAAGAGTCGAGTCCACTACTGATCAGAGTAGAGTCTGAGAACAAGACTCCAACCGCACCATTTGACAGTGGCTGTTTTAGCACCATTAATGTTAGTTTGTTCTGAACATGACGTATGAGCAGGTGAATATGCATTCTCTTTATCGGGGGGTGCGAAGTATTCTGTCAAAGATGGTTGGGAGATGGATGGAAGTGCAGAAGGTGTGTTTTTATGAATACAAGTGAAGACAGGTAACCAATCCAGAACGGTAGGCAAAATCGTAAAACGGTGAAACGGGCAATAGGTCGAGCGAGGCACAAACAGGCTATCGTAGACTTGACAGAATCAAAGGTGAGAAACAGGAAATAAGGAAACCAAACAAGGAAATAAGATTCGGTAATGTGTCAGCAATGCAACTCAATACTTCGCAATGTGAATTTTCACAGTTTTTGTCCCCTGCTGGCCAAAAGGCTAGAAGGGGGATTGTCATGGTGATGTCCATTAGGGTGGAGCTAATTTTTAAAGTTATTAAATATGACCATCTTGCCACCTAATTTGATTATATTATAATTCTGGTAAAATATTAACAAAAATGAAGAAATCTAACTGGTAGCTCAGTCAGCATGAAGTTTGGCAGCCAAGTCACAAAGTCTGCCACAGTTAAGTACTGCCTTCATTAGAGGCATTATTCAATATAGGGCCTGCAGTAATATTACACTGGAATGGATTGGAGCAGCATTAAATATTATTGGTTTATTGCAAAGTATACAGTGAAATGTACATTGTGCAATTATTAGTGTTAATCATTTTAAAAACTGATCACTAATGTTATGGAGCTAACTGATCTAGCTGATCCCATCCCACAGTGCCTGACAACATGAGCTGAAAATATGCTGGGGGGGGGAGCCTCTACTGGCCCTAGGTCTACCTATAGAGATCTTGTAGTCACGTGACCGGAAAGTACACAGCTGCCATCTTGTCGGTAAAAAACACAGCTGAATACTGCTGCACTCTTGTACAGAATGGATCAATTTCAACCGACGGATTACACGGCTCATTTTTCTAATGAACAGATAACTAGATATATGTCTAAAATAAACGATCTACAGATTAGTGACCCTTATGGCTTACCGGATGTAGTTTTCACGACCGTGTCAGTGGATTTTGAACTGCCAGCGGAATACCCAGACGTGTATAATTACCTCATTAACTTTCCCTCGCTGTTCAGTGGTGAAGCACTGCGTGCTTATAAATCTCTGGACAGTTATCTTTACAGAAATTCAGGATTTGTCAGCAACTCAGATGTGGCATCTTGTAAACAAAAAAATAACAATCCTCATTGGACGGGTAAGTCACTTAAGTATTGAGTATAGCACTGACCAGCCAATTATAGAATAAGGTAATTCCAGCTGTAATTCCAAATCGTCTGTCTTGTTTACCATGGATCTGGCGTTGGAGAGATGGAGGCTTAGCAGTGGAGATTTGAGTGGCTGTTTTCTGAGCTTAGTCAACAGGCCGGCTCTGCAGCCTCGCTTTTGCTTCCGCTCCCGGCGCCGCCTCCTTCGCTTTGCTTCCGATAACAATCCACGGAGACCCCGCTGGTCTCGCTATCTCGTCCGGAATGTTGTGCATGCGATGGAAATCGCTACAAACCGTCATTTTCTGCTGGAAACCAATGTCCAGCAAGTCCATACGGTTGTAGTGGATATTGAAGTCCAGTACAGACGAACAACATGCAAAAATACACACAAAAAACATAAAAACGGTGCACAGGTAGGGAGAGCTTGTAGCCGCAGCCGTTGTAGTAGAATTGTATATAGTAGGGTTTTCCAGAAGAAAAGGTAGAAGTAGAAGGCGGAAATATGGCGTTTGACCGACAAGATGGCGTCTGTCACAATCTGGATCGGCTGTGACATCACATGCAAGTGCTCCATACCCATATTGAAGACACTTCTTTTATTTATTTATTTATTTATTTGAGTACCTCTGAAGTCTGGATACAGATCTAGTGCATGCCACATATGCCACATTTGCTGTAATTGTCAGTGTGTAAAAAAAATTTTTTTTTTGAGCAATATTTTTTAATTTACTTTATTAATAAAATATATCAAGTACCAATAAGCTAAAAAAAACCCTGTAGAATGGGTACTTCTTTTGAATATGTGTCCGTGTGCAATTATCCGAATATAGCTTATTATAAATACTATTTTGATGCAGTGAGTTTAATGTCTAAATATATTTAATATCTTTGAGCTTTGTACACTATGATTTTATTGCAAATTTGCATAAAATGTTACTTTTGTAATTTTCGAGTTGATTGAGCTACCATTAAAATTTAAGATATGAAGCACAAACTTTGTCTATATGGTTTTTAGTACAAATGGAACATGTTCAGGGGGTAAGACCAAATAAAATTAATGAAAAAAAAACAATTTTCTGTCATTTAAGCTCCACCCTAATGTCCATCCGTCCATCCTGGGAAGGGTACTCACCACCTGAAATCACCTCCTCTCTCAATTTTTTGATGAATTTCACGAAACTTGGCAGGATTCTTTGTTATATGTTGGTAATACGCATATTTGCAATTTCGTTCAGTTCAGTTGTATTTTGCCAGAGTTATGGCATAGTTGCCAGCGGGGGATATTGTGCTCTCCAAGCACTCTTGTTATATAGGCGTGCTGATTGCACCTTAATCCTGTGCAGGTGCGAGTCATTTACGGTGCGTGTGCGAGAGTCCGCTTGGCACGCGTGCTGTCTGGAGCACGCCCGAGAGTCTATCTGATGCACTGCCAAGGTGCGCAGATGTGACACTCTTGCATGAAATCAGTACAAAAATGAATGTAGATATAAATATGCCTTTATTATTATTATTATTATTATTATTATATGTTACAAAAAATAAAGAAAATCTGAGTCCTCGTCTCCAATTTGAGTCCAAATGCAGTTAATGCATGAGTCTAAGTGCGAGTCATCAGTGCTCAAGTCCAAGTCAAGTCACGAGTCCTTAAAATTAGGACACGAGTCCTGGACTCGAGTAGTACCGAGTCCGCCAAAAGTTGAGTAAGTGCTCTTGGGGAAAAGCTCTCTCCCCTGCATGTGTTGGTGACTAGATGACTCTTGGCGACCTTGTGGTTAAATTTCAGATTTCTGTCCAAGCTCATACCACCCAACTTTGTGAATAAGTCTGACCTTGACCAGCACAGCATTTTTGCTTTGCCTAGTATGTGTCCTATGGTGATTTTTCAGACCAACTGTTTTATTTGCTATGGATGTCAGATCTAGTGGCATGAAATATGGCCATCATGTCTTGGCACCTATTGGAGCAGTAAGTGCTCATCACATTAACATTATCCAGTATATATTAGGCCAAAAAAAAAAAAAGCGTGTTTCCGGTAACATGAAATACTAAAATAAGGTTGATAGGTAGGAAAGGTTTTTTTTTTTTTTTTTTTTCTTCTTCTTAATTTTTTTTATTTTGTTCGAAAAAATTAACACAAGTAAACATCCTTACAAAATAGTATTTTGGCACAGAATCCTTTATACCACACATCATAATAAAATAAGTGTTTTAAATCTTTAAACGAATAAAAAAATATCACGAGAGTTCGAGTTATGATCTACGGAAGCGATATTTCATGATATTTTCATGTAATAACGTGAAAACACCTTATCAAGAAATAACGTGAAAATAACGTCCTAGGCTAGGCTACTTCCATTAAAAGCAGACGGCCTAGCCTAGCCTACTGTAGAACTTGGGTCGAGCAAAAACATGGCTGAATCCTGAATGACTCCTATTTGTATAAATAGGGGACTACATAGGCGGCAAAATGTAGTGTTTTTCCCTGCCATGAAAGTGCACTTGTATACTGAAAAGGAAGCAATTTGCATTACAGCCTTGAATGAGGATTCAAAATGGCGGCTCGGCTCAGTTTTCCCTTCCTCCTTCAGTATACAAGTGCGCTTCCATGTTTATGCAGGAGGGCTGATAGAAGTGGCGAAACATTTTACTTTTTATCGTTTCTTTCACAACTTGAATGCGTTGAAACAAAAAATTATGACAAACTAACGCCGCTTACACTAAAATATCGAGGGAAATTTGTAATAACTTTACGGTCGGCAATTTCGACGCGGAAATTCTCGATCGGTCAGGTTACCAGAAACACACACTTTTTTTTATTTTTTATTTTTTGGCCTTAGCTAGATGTTTCACATGACCCCTGGTAATTAGGAGTGAAGTACATTTTAATTTCATTCGTGAGGTTGGGCACACAGCCCTTGTGTGCAGTCGCCATTAGAATTCCTTCTAAAGGAGTTCAGTCGGGTTGAGTTCAAGACTCTGTGCAGTTGTATGCTTCCAAACCAACTTGGCAAACCATGTCTTCATGGACCTCACTTTGTGTACAGAGGCATTGTTATGCTGTAACAGGCTTGGGCTATTTCAATTAATTCCAGTGAAGGAAAATCATAATGCTGCAACATACCTGCCTACAACCTTGTGGCAAAAGTTGGGGAAGGCCAACTTGTAGATGGAGATCATGGTCAGGTGTGGACAGTGAAAATCTCATCTCATTATCTCTAGCCGCTTTATCCTTCTACAGGGTCACAGGCAAGCTGGAGCCTATCCCAGCTGACTACGGGCGAAAGGCGGGGTACACCCTGGACAAGTCGCCAGGTCATCACAGGGCTGACACATAGACACAGACAACCATTCACACTCACATTCACACCTACGGTCAATTTAGAGTCACCAGTTAACCTAACCTGCATGTCTTTGGACTGTGGGGGAAACCCACGCGGACACGGGGAGAACATGCAAACTCCACACAGAAAGGCCCTCGCCGGCCCCGGGGCTCGAACCCAGGACCTTCTTGCTGTGAGGCGACAGCGCTAACCACTACACCACCGTGCCGCCCGACAGTGAAAATATATTACAAAATTTAATTCCCTAACATGAATATTGGGTCAGAGCCAACTGACGTACACTATCTTTTGGTGGAGTATTTGTTGGGTTGAACTGTTGCTGTTTGTCATGCATGCAATTATCTTTTTATCTTGCTGAATAATACATTCACCCTAGTCAATGCCAATCACTCACGCTTGCTGCACATAGCTAGCATGTGGAGCTTGGCACTTTTTACACTTTGGGCACATTCACATTCTTTGTGGCTATACAGGCCCCCCCCCCCCCCCAAACTTAATTCTCTTTTTATTGATAAATGTATAAGAAATGAAAGCTCATAGTTTAGCGTCTTTTATAACTGCAAACACTACAGTAGAATGTTAGATATTGCTTACAGGACTTGATAATGCTATACTTTGCAATTGGGTGTTAACACCAAAGTGTGATTAGAAGTGTGATGTTAACAAATTATAGCACTTGTGTGAATGAGCCCTTTGAACTTGACAGTTAAGTTGAACAAGTTAACTGAATTTGATATTTCCTCCACATATGTAATGAGCAATGTCCTCCTTCCACCCATATTTATGGGTGTATTCTAAAAATTATCTCGGTGCTTTTTGCTTGGACCAAGAAAATGCATCCTTTTGTGCAAAAGCGATTTGTGATGTGTGTATTTCTGCATAGCTGAAAGCAGACACGCAGATTCACGTGTGGAAGGAGAAGCCGGACTACAACCATGAGATGGCTCAGATAACTGCAGCTGGGTTTTATGCCCTACTTTCGACTCCCTGGTATCTAAACCGCATCAGCTATGGCCAAGACTGGCAAAGCATTTACAAGGCTGACCCTCAGAGTTTCAATGGTGTGTGTGTGTGTTTTTGTATGAGTGAGTGTGAGAATAAAATGGAAGAGGATTTAATGGATTAGTTCAGATATAGGTTATATCCTAGTATACTGGGGCTGTATAGTATGGGAAAATGCATTGATGGTATGAACATATTGTCACTATAATGCAGTCTGGCTTGTTATGGACCCTTTTCACATGACGTCACGACAAACGCGGCCGCCATTTTGGACATGTACTACCAGTAGTTTACCACAGCCAGCATTGAGGAACGGCAGCAAAGAAAGTGTTTATTTTCAGCAAGACTTCCATCATGCCACTATGTTGTTGTGCACCTGGATGTAGTAACCATCAACAAACAAGCCAAGGGTTATCATTTTATCGGATCCCGGTAGATGCTGACCGACGGAGAAGCTGGATAGCGGCATACCAGCGCTTGTGTAGTGACCACTTTGTTGGAGGTAAGACGAATAAAATTAGACAGAAAAGGCATTACATTGCTGTTAACATTCCATTCTAGTTTACTGTAATTATGATCTGGCAGCTATTTACACCGGATCCAGTGTAAATAGCCGCCGGAGCCAACGTCCGAGGTTCTGGAGCGCGCTTGCTTGCGGCCCGGCCGGAGCCGGCGGCCGCGGAGCCGGCGCGCGCTCGCTCACGGCCCGGCCAGACGTTGGCTCCGGCAGCTATTTACACTGGATCCGGTGTAAATAGCTGCCAGATCATAATTACAGTAAACTAGTAAATACAGTTTTCTGCATCTCGCTCCTTTTTCTTTTATGTTTGTCGCCTTCCTCGCATTCAAACCGATTCGAGCCGAAGTCCACTACATGTCCAAAATGGCGGTCGCGTTTACGAAGGTCACGTGACTGAAAAGGGTCCATACATCAGACACACTGGGGAAAGTGATCTCGTTAAATAAGCCTTTGTCACACCTACATTACAGTACAATTAAATTATTTTCTTTGCATATCCCAGCTTATTAGGGGGCTAGGTCAAAGTATTACAAGGCAGTTTATTAGTCAGTGTTTACAGTCAGCCATGATTCAGCACCCCGAAGCAGATTTGGGTTAAGGGCCTTGCTCAAGGGTACAACAGTGGCAGCACTGGCTGTGGTAAGGCAATTTTGTTTTAACCGTACAAGCACTAGTCCTTGTGGTTGGTTTGTCAGAGGTTTGTTTAAACATGTCCAACAGAACATAACTTTCCTCTCTCTCAACAATAATTTAACATACCATTTCCTAAAACTAATGACTGAGAGCTTGGGAATGAAAGCTGTTAACTTTGTACTGTTTTGTTTAATGTTTAAATGCAAGCACTAAGTTGAATTGGGGGGGGGGGACTTTAAAGACCAATGGAATAAACTGACCTGAAGCAAGCTTGGGATGCAGGTCCAATGGCATTGGAGATGGATGGAAATGGTGCTTCCACCATGCAGTAGTGTGGAAGGTGGATGGAAGTCTCAACACAGCATACAGGAGATGTAAATACAACCCTTACAGTATGTAAGGGTTGTATTTATTAAATGTTAACTTGAAAGTTGTAAGGTTTTTATACCCATGAGCGTAGTTTGAAGGTCCCATCTTATCATTGACCAGGATAACAAAATGTGCTGACTTACAGCAGATTTATTTCTGACTGGCTTTGAAAAAGAACAATCCGATTACCAAATGGTCTTAAAAAATAATCCATTATTTATTCAAAAAAAGAAAGAGATTGGTATGTATGGTTATGACATCATGAACTTTTCATACTCCTTGAGGTCTGTTGAGTGAAGCAAGCTAGATCACAAGTGTTCCATTTCCTGAGAATGAATTCATAATGCAGATGTACAGGTGCTGGTCATAAATGTCATGAAAAAGTTGATTTATTTAGCAGTTCCATTCAAAAAGTGAAACTTGTATAATGTATACATTCATTCCACACAGACTGATAAATATATCAGTCTGTGTGGAATGAATGTATACATTATACAAGTTTCACTTTTTGAAAATTAAAAGAAATAAACACTTGAAATATCAAGTGTTTATTTCTTTTAATTTTGATGATTATAACTGACAACTAATGAAAATCCCAAATCTCAGAAAATTAGAATATTGTGAAGGGTTCAATATTGAAGACACCTGGTGCCACACTCTAATCAGCTAATTAACTCAAAACACCTGTAAAGGCCTTTAAATGGTCTCTCAGTTTAGTTCTGTAGGCTACATAATCATGGGGAAGACTGCTGACTTGACAGTTGTCCAAAAGACGACCATTGACACCTTGCCCAAGGAGGGCAAGACAGAAAAGGTCATTGCTAAAGAGCCTGGCTGTTCACAGAGCTCTGTGTCCAAGCACATTAATAGAGGCGAAGGGAAGGAAAAGATGTGGTAGAAAAAAGTGTACAGGCAATAGGGATAACCACACCCTGGAGAGGATTGAGAAACAAAACCCATTCAAAAATGTGGGGGAGATTCACAAAGAGTGGACTGCAGCTGGAGTCAGTGCTTCAAGAATCACCACGCACAGATGTATGCAAGACATGGGTTTCAGTTGTCGCATTCCTTGTGTCAAGCCACTCTTGAACAAGAGACAGTGTCAGAAGCGTCTTGCCTGGGCTAAAGACACAAAGGACTGGACTGCTGCTGGGTGGTCCAAAATTATGTTCTTTGATGAAAGTAAATTTTGCATTTCCTTTGGAAATCAAGGTCCCAGTGTCTTGGGGAAGAGAGGAGAGGCACAGAATCCACGTTGCTTGAGGTCCAGTGTAAAGTTTCCACAGTCAGTGATGGTTTGGGGTGCCATGTCATCTGCTGGTGTTGGTCCACTGTGTTTTCTGAGGTCCAAGGTCAACACAGCCGTCTACCAGGAAGTTTTAGAGCACTTCATGCTTCCTGCTGCTGACCAACTTTATGGAGATACAGATTTCATTTTCCAACAGGACTTGGCACCTGCACACAGTGCCAAAGCTACCAGTACCTGGTTTAAGGACCATGGTATCCCTGTTCTTAATTGGCCAGCAAACTCGCCTGATAGAAAATCTATGGGGTATTGTGAAGAGGAAGATGCGATACGCCAGACCCAACAATGCAGAAGAGCTGAAGGCCACTATCAGAGCAACCTGGGCTCTCGTAATACCTGAGCAGTGCCACAGACTGATCGACTCCATGCCACGCCGCATTGCTGCAGTAATTCAGGCAAAAGGAGCCCCAACTAAGTATTGAGTGCTGTACATGCTCATACTTTTCATGTTCATACTTTTCAGTTGGCCAACATTTCTAAAAATCCTTTTTTTTTGTATTGGTCTTAAGTAATATTCTAATTTTCTGAGATACTGAATTTGGGATTTTCATTAGTTGTCAGTTATAATCATCAAAATTAAAAGAAATAAACATTTGAAATATCAGTCTGTGTGTAATGAATGAATATAATATACAAGTTTCACTTTTTGAATAGAATTACTGAAATAAATCAACTTTCTCATGATATTCTAATTATATGACCAGCACCTGTATTTATAAGGGTCCCCCCCTTTTTGATTTTTCAGGCACAGCAGAGCAGAAGAAGCTTGTGATTGGGGGGGAGGCATGTCTCTGGGGGGAGTATGTGGATGCAACAAACCTCACCCCACGTCTATGGTAAGAACAGTTTGCATTAAAAAAAAAAAAGTCAACCTGTTGATGTATGCAGGTTACATTCCAGACAAAAGCATTTTAATCACATATCCAGTTCACCATTCCTGGGTTTTATTTAAATGAAGTGGCTGGATGCTGAATGATGTGCTCGGAGCATTTTTCTCCATGGTGATTGCTAACTGGTTAGTTTACTGTTTAAACTTAACATCCTTAATTTATGGTTTGAGTGAAATGATGCTGCTGCAGTTCACTTCTAACACCATGTTGCATTGAGGAACTACTCTGTGAGTCCAGTACTGCAGGAAAACATCAGGTTTATTAACATGTAGCCATGGATGTTCAGCACAAGTTCAACCCTGCATATAATTTCTGACTTTGCAGTCTAAAATGTGTTGGTAATTGTGTCTTGGGAAGAGTTTGATACATGTGTATGTTCACTCCTCACAGGCCACGGGCCAGTGCAGTAGCTGAAAGGTTGTGGAGTGACGAGAGTGTGAAAGATATCGGAAGTGCCTACAACCGTCTGGTCAGACATCGCTGCCGCATGCTCAGGTCAGTCTCAAACCTGAGTGCGATTCATTCAAGGCAAAGTAATTAAAGGTATTCCCTGTGAACAGAATTTACCAGGTAAATTGTGCAGGCAAGATTATACAGAGGCAGGTAAAATAATGGAAACCATATTAATCTTTATTTTCGTAATTAAATGGGTCTTAACCCTCTGGAGTCTGAGGGTATTTTCTGGCACTAATGATTTTGGCATGCTCTGATGTCAATTTCAATAAATCAAAGCAGTATTTTCAAAGTCATATGATTTTTGTGTGTGTGTGTATTCAGCACAGGTGGTATAGTGGTTTAGTGCTGTCGCCTCACAGCAAGAAGGTTCTGGGTTTGAACCCAGTGGGCGATAGGGGCCTTTCTGTGTGGAGTTTGCATGTTCTCTCCATGTTTGTGTGGGCTTCCTCCGGTTTCCCCCCACAGTCCAAAGACATGCAGGTTAGGCTAATTGGTGGCTTTAAATTGACTGTAGGTGTGAATGGTGTTTTTTTTTTTTTTTTTTGTTTGTTTTTTCCCCCTCCTCTGTGTCAGCCCCGCGATGACCTGGTGACTTGTCCAGGGTGTACCCCGCCTCTCACCCATAGTCAGCTGGGATAGGCTCCAGCTTGCCGGCGACCCTGCACAGGATGAGCGGTTATGGATAATGGATGGATGGTTGTATTCAGCACAAGTTCAGCTACGATAATATCCATGTAGTATGCATGTCATAATTTATTCTTTTAAAAAAACAAACAAAAAAAAAACAGATAAATGAAGATGTTGTAAAAAGCAGTATTAGAACTGTGTTGGAATGTGTGGAAAAAAATGGTACCTTACCCATTGTGATGAACCGTTTTGGTCACTTGAAGTGATTCTGTTTAGTCTTAGGAATGCATTAAGTACAAAAACTTAAATCTGCTCCATTGATTTGGATAATTAATCGGCCATCAAAAAAATTCATGTCCTATTGTTTTGGGATAAAGGGTTGGAAGTGGGAGGGGTATTCAATGAGAAGTGTAAAAAAATTCCATTCCATTCAATTAGAAGAGTGAAAACCCCTCCCACTGCCAACTCTTGATCCCATCAGGTCACGTGATCAAAACGGTTCGTGACAGTGGGTAAAGCAATGTGGTGGGGGTTTTTTTCCCCCTCCCCTCACATATTCCAACACCGTTCTAAAACTGCTTTTTACAACATCATTTATCTATTTAAAAAAAAAAAGTACAATCATGATATATATACTACATAAATATTATTGTCCCTGAACTTGTGCTGAATACAAAAGTAATATGACTGAAAATACTGCTTGGATTTGTTGAAATTGATGACATCAGGGCATGCAAAAATCATTAGAGTGCCAGAAAAAAAAATCAAAGGAAAGGGAGTAAACAAGTGCCAGTGCACATTTTGTTTACTTGGTGACAATGTGCATTTTTTTTTACTCAAGAAGCATGCAAAGCTTATGCACTACACTGCATGCATATCAACTGAGATATGCTCATAAGAAGTGGAAGAAATATTTACACTTACATTTATCTTTGGCTGGATCGAGTCAAAGTTCAAAATGACACTACTCCTCAGTGTCACAGTTCTCAAGATCTGATGAAGTGCTGAAATTGAATTGCTGTCCTGAATCATCTGAAGCACCTCCTGACCATCAAATTGCCATGCCATCTTGCAACAAGTTTTACCTTCAAACAAGTAGCCTGACATACTGTCAGTATGGCTGACACATTTTATTCTATTTACGGTGGGTGTTCCCACCGTGAAAGAGAAACCAGTTGAAAGAGTAAAAGTGAGTATCATGCCGTTACCATGTGAAATAGTCTTTTATGAATGCGTAAGTGGGCACTCAGACTCAGATGTGACTGAGTAAGGTGACAAGTTTTGTTTTATCTAATTTAGGTAATTTAAAAAAATATATTTTGGCAGCGGGCACATAGGAAAGTATAAAATTTGTCAATGTTTATCACGCTTGTATGATAAAAACTCAAAGATATTAATCTAAATACATGACCTACACATTCTAAACCTGCCGAGCTTCGCCCACGAAGCTCTTGACCCCGGGGGTGAAAGCATGTTCTAGGCAGAAGTTTAATTTTTGTGAAAACCATCTATTTGTCAAAATTCAGCCACAGTGACATCCAATGTATTTTCTCATTTGGTCTTGCATAATGATTTAGTATGTGCTTTTCCATTGCCTTTCCTATACTTGGGGCCCCAAGAGTAAAAGCTGTATTCAAGTCCAGGAGCAGTGCAAAGAACCAATTCGTGGTCCTCTTAAGAGATGAGATGGCACCATGCCAGGTGGCAGCCTGTTGCAGCAGCTCGCGTGTGTTTTCCCTCAATACGTCTGTCCCATATGCGTGTGATCCTTACAGCCACTTATCACAGATATTGTGAGACAAATGGCTACTTTATTTAAGAACTTTTCTCTGTTTTTGTAGCATTTTTGTTGCTTCTAGCGACGGAGGGTAACAGATGCAACAGTGAGGGCGTTGTTTACACACATGATCAGCTGATCGCGTTGCTTAAACCTGTGCTACTGCTTACCTGTACAAGGCCTGAGATCCTGGAGGAGATGCCAGGGTTGCAGAGCTGGAGCTCAGCTGAAAGTGCAGAAAAGGAGATCCAAACCTGCTGTTTCAGCGATTTTTATCATGGGGAACATGAGGTCTCTAGGGAATAAGATGGATGAGCTTGCCATGCTGATTAAGACCCAGTGGGAATACTGTGAGAGCAGTGTTTTGTGTTTCACTGAGATGACTGCACTCGCATATCCTGGACCACAGCATGGTGGTACCTGGCTTCAGGACTGTTCGTGTAGATAGGGACATTACTAGCAGCGGTAAGGAGGGAGGTGGGATTGCACTGTATGTGAATGAGAGGTGGTATAATCCTGGACAGTCTGTATATAGCTTTTTCATACTTTTTGTGTGGCTATGTGATGTGTCTAGTGTGTAGGCATAGTGTTACTGTGCTTACCACTTGCTTTCAGCCCTCACCGCTGGCTAGCAGAGCTGCTGTGCAGCACTGCAAAAAGAGAGCAGTGCGCGTAAGCCTCTCTTGCCAGTAAAGCAGGGACGTCACTAGGTTTGAGAGACAGGGGTAGCTTAGCACCCAGAGGAGAAAAGGTATTGTGCGCGCGCAGCGCGCGCCGAACATTTTTCAGAGCACCTACTAATGGTGATGATACACAGGGCAACTTTTTGGGCAATGTTGCCGAGCAAAGTTGCTGGCAACGGGCAACTAGGTGAGACACAGGGCAACTTTTCAGGGCAACAACAGTTAGCAACGGCAGCTTACAGTTAGCTAAAAAAAAAAAACGATGTCTTAATTTTTGCTGTGACCATTTAATCAAGCTGTCTGTTGTTTTTTAGAGCTTTGGTGAGGTAAATTCCTCCATATAGAATATTAAAATAACTTACCGGCGTAAAAACAGATGAGGAGTCTCTCCATCTCTTCACTCCACTGACACTGAGCGGCCGCCATATTTGTTTGAAATTTCTGATCCGAACCTCACCGGAGGTCACATGACTCGATACTCGCGTTCTGATTGGCTTATCTCAAAAAGTTGCCAGAGATTATCAAAACCATTCAGAAAGAAGCAATGTTGCCCAATCTCAATAGAAAAGAGTCAAAACGCAATTGCCCAGCAACTCGGCAACATTGCCCAAAAAGTTGCCCCGTGTATCATCACCATAAGGCTTTCAATCAATTCATTATTTCAAGAGCATCACACCTTGGGGACACACTTCCCACCATTTCTATTCTATTTTAAAATTGCTTTCATCATTTAATTGCTTGCTGAAGCAACTTCACCAGCTAAACTACAAAAATGTGAAAAAAAAAAAAAAACAACGGTAGGTGTCATGCATTCCTGCGCAAACTGAAGAGGGCAAGTGCTTCACAAATCATCATGTAAACATTCTACAGAAGACTCAATATAGCCTAGGTAAAGTTAAGCAAATGCAAACCACTGACATCAAATTACAATCTCACCGTGTGTGTCTGCAAATGAAAGCATAGAATTCTGACTCTCTGCAAACCCAACTCAATGGAAGCCCGCACCGCGCCTGCTGCAGAATGCCCGCGTAGTTTTTTAAGTCCTACTAGCCTACCACTCGACGTGACGCTTGACACAGAGCCAATGAGGAGGAATCATAACGATATTAATAATATTGCATTAAACAACAAATAAGCAAGCAGAAACTGTTGTTCGGATTAACTTGCGTTCTTGATGGCTCATGTCCAGTGCTTTACTGCCTTTGTTTTTTTTGGGGGAAAAAAAAAATTTAAAAAAGGTCAAAAAATATAGGGTGGCTTTGCCATAAGATAGGGTGGCTGGAGCTACCCTAAAATGGGTCTGGCGACGTCTATGCAGTAAAGCACAACTTTTTATTCATCACACACTTGTGAAATTTCCTCTCTGCATTTAACCCATCTGAAGCAGTCAACGCACACATATGCGCGCACACGTGAGCAATGAGCACACACACATACCCAGAGCAGTGGGTAGCCGTGCTAACAGCTCCCGGGGAGCAGTTGGGAGTTAGGTGCCTCGCTCAAGGGCACCTCAGCCCAAGGCTGTCCCATATTAACCTAACCGCATGTCTTTGGAGTGTGGGAGGAAACCGGAGCACCCAGAGGAAACCCACGGATAGAACATGCAAACTCCACACAGAAAGGCCCTCAACGGCCACTGGGTTTGAACCCAGAACCTTCTTGCTGTGAGGCAACTGTGCTAACCACTACACCACCATACATAACCTCTCTGTAGCAAGTCCCATGTAGTGCCTCCATGTGGCTACAAACCGAAACTGGGCACCGCAAGGCATCAAGCTAAACTGCAGAGAACTCTGAGGAGGTCTGGCCTCCAGACATGCAGCATGCATAGCCCACCAGTGTGTGTACACACCCTGATGCTCATGAATCAGACCCCCAGCTATGGGTAAATAGCACATGGGCAGATGGAGCTCGTTAACTTTGGAAGGCAGTCCATCTAGGGGAAGGGGAAAACCCTGAATTCAAACCTGCGTAGCTGTGGAACACGTGACCCACAGATCACCCTGGTCATCTCATTGCAGCCGCCATGCCTTGCTACTGAATTCAGAAGTCCAGGATGAGAGAGTGAGGTTGGCATTTATCCGCGCAGCCCTTCCTCACTATAATCCAAGTATCACTCAAGTCAAGACTCTGGACTAATCACTTACCTCACAGTGACTCCAGGAGTCTGTGTTATTCTCGATGACGAGAGACCAAAACCAATCCTGGACAGTGGATGTGAAGGAACATCTCTGTAACCTGGACATGAACTGCTTGCTGTGGGAATGTGTGCCTATTGTCTGCCTTGGGAATTCACGTCTGCCATTGTTATCACTGTTTACATTCCTCTATCAGCTGATGCAGTGGTAGCCTGTGAGATCTGCAACTCCACTGTTGCTAAAGTACAGACTGAATATCCCAATGCCTTTACAGTTATCACCAGAGATTTTAATCCTGCTGTACTGGACAAAACACTACCAACTTTTCACCAATATGTTGACTGCCCCACTAGACGACAAAACCTTGGGTCTTCTGGATGCAAATGCTCATGATGCATACAGCTCCACAGCCCCCTGGCAGATCTGATCAGAACCTGGTCTTACTAACTCCCAAGTATGTCCCTCTTGTCTAGTGGCAGCCTGTCCATACAAAGACTGTGAGGAGGTGGACTCAGGAGGCTGCTGAGGTACTGCAGGACTGCTTTTGAGTCAACAGACTGGGATGTACTCTGAGCCACACGGGGAGGACATCAACGATATGACAGACTGCATCACCGAATACATCAGGCTTGCTCACTGGGGATAAATTAAGGAAATTGGCTCATGTTTAAAGTCTTTAATTTTCTGTAAAGCTGCTTTGCGACAATGTCTATTGTTATATCCCTTTTAAAAATCAACTTGACATCAGATTCTGTGAACCATGCCAACCCTAACTGTACACTGCTTCCCTAAGAACAAGCCATGGCTCACTAGTGACCTGAAAGCACTTCTAAAGAAGGTGGCAGTGTTCAGGTCTGGAAACCGAGAAGAACGGAGTTTGCATGTTCTCTGTGTCTGTATGGGTTTCCCCTACAGTTCAGGGATGTGTGGTTAAGTTAACATGGGGCAGCCTTAGGTTGAGGTGCGTGTCCTTCAGCGAGGCACCTACCCCCAAGTGCGCCCCGGGTGCTGTTAGCATGGCTGCCCACTGCTCTGGGTGTGTGCGCATTCTGGTTAAATGCAGAGAATTTCACAAGTGTATGTGTGATGAATAAAGTTGTGGTTCTTAAGTTTCCTTCACTATTTACATCCATACAATATTCCCACTAAGCTGTTTACATGGTTAATGAAAATGAATATTCCACTACTATTCCTGTTTTTATATGCAGTTGTGCATACTCCAATTGTCTAGTTACTGTATAATGCACAGAGCTGACTGTCAGCAGGCAGGAAGCCATGTGTTGCAAACTGCCGTAAAAATCCTAGTTGATTTTTGCATGTATGCATGTCCAAAGAATGCTCCTAATCCCCAAATAATATTGGCATGTCATTTGGAATAATTGTGCATGTAAACATACTAATGGTTGTAAAATGTCTAAAATGGATTTTTCCCCCCCCCCTTAGGAGAGGCATCCCTGCAGAGCCTCTGTTTGTGGGCTACTGTCTACATGAATATGATGGGCTGTGAGTGCCAACAGACTGAATTCCTACCATTTTAATAATTTCACAAGGAAATGCTGATCAGGAATATTCATTCTGTTCTATTCCTATACACAGACAATTTCACAGCTTTCACAGTTTAATTCAGCAGGGTATATACACAAGTTATCACTTTTGTTTTAATTTGGGATTTATATAATACCAGTGTTTTAATGAATCATGTTCTGTGAATAGGTTTTATGAAATTGAAGACTTTCCATTTTAATTTGTAATGACTGTGAAATATATTTTTGGGTTGGGATTTAAAAAAAAAATATAATTTTAGGTCAAGTGGTGCACATTAAAATATTGAACTTGGGCAATGCCTTTACATATAAAAGATAAATAATGGTAATAAGCATCTGTTCAGTAAAATGAATAAATAAAAGCGGAAATCAGTTCATAATGGAAACGCATTCATGTTTTAAAACATCATTAGCCACAGTGCAAGAAAAGGAAGGGAGATCACGCCAGGCCGGCTATCTTGTTGAGCAAAGCATTCTGGTCCTGAGGGTTCATGGGTTCGTAGCTGGCCAGCTCAAGTGAGAAGGTGGCATTTCCTGAGGTCAAAGTGCGTAGCATCGTGGAATAGCCCTGGAAGCACCACATATCAATTTAATATCGCTACTCAGTTTCCAGTTTGAAAATTTTTTCAGAAATAAATAAGCACACTCACCATCATCTCTGCAAGGGGTACAGTGGCCAAAAGTACCTTGCTGTCATGGCGACTCTGGATATCTTGAACTGTTCCTCGGCGCTGAGCAAGGTCACCAAGCACAGAGCTCAGGTACTCCTCTTCAACAGTCACCTCTAATGACATCATGGGCTCCAAGACTTGTCCCCCTGCCTGTTTCAGCCCCTACCCACACATGCACAGCGTTAATTTCCAAAATATATGAAATCTAACATGTACAAACCCATAGGGCTTTACTGCCATGACAACAACTGGTCTAACTGTATTGTGATTCAGACAGTACCTTGAGCATGCAGCGAGACACACAGGCTGACACCATGGCCAGGGAGGTGCCAGGTTCTACACACACACTGTGGATCACAGTGATGACCCCCTGCACAGGGTAACCCAGTACAGGACCTGCAGAACAGACAATTACAGTAATACCCAAGTTTGTACCAACATAGAGCACATCATCCTCTCAAAGAAAATCATGACCACTTTTCCTAAACTGAAATAAAACCAAAGGTTAAAACATTGCCTCAGCTAATGCTTTGTTGAATATTCTGAAGAGCAGTAATGGTGCCAGCCAAACATATAATTTTTTTCCCTCAAAGGCCAGAAAGATGCAGTGGTGCTTGAAAGTTTGTGAAAGTTTAGAATTTTCTATATTTTTGCATAAATATGACCTAAAACATCAGGTTTTAACACAAATCCTAAAAGTAGATAAAGGGAACCCAGTTAAACAAATGAGACAAAGGCCCAATCCCAATTCTAATTTCTACCCCTCCCCCTTCCCCTTGGCCCTTCCCCTTGAAACTGAGCTACAAGGGATAGGGCTTGAAATTCAACCCCTACGTATTGGGATAGCCCTTCAACGATCGCATACGTCATCGCGTACCTCCGTCAGCGTTTACGTTAGCAAAACGCGACCAAATGCGTCACTGGCTGCGACCAGCCGCTACAGTCAGAGGCAGAACCAGAAATCTCTGCTGGCAGGGTGTGATTTGTTAACTAACACCACTGAATGGGATATCTTTGGCGCTTCGTGCACCACATCCGACAGAATGAGGTGTCAGAACACTCATGTAAACAATAAAAGCGAGAATAACAGAACAAAACGTACGCAGTCAAGCAACCAAAAACAATACTCACTCCCAAAGCTTTTTAGCAGCAGCTTGGATTTCAGAAATCGCTGCTCATTCTCAGCTCGAAAGCGAATCAAGCGGCGTGTTTCCTCTGGATAACAACTTAAAACACGTTAATAATGGAGAAAATACATTTATGACAATCTTTCGCCGCGGGAACCGCCATCTTTCTGAAATCCGCATGAAATCTCGCTGAAATCCGCATGGCATTGTGGGAAATCACTCAAACCCCTTCGTTCGGAGTCAGCTCCAGGAAAATCTCCGTTTGGAGGGGTACAGAAGCCCTACCCCTTCCCCTACCCCTCCGCGTTAACTGGGATTGGGATACCCCTACCCCTTCACGTGAACGCGCAAAATGGAGGGGAAGGGCCAAGGGGTATGTCCAAGGGGTGAAATGGGATTCGGCCAAAAACATAATTGGCCATTTATTTATTGAGGAAAATGATCCAATATTACATATCTGTGAGTGGCAAAAGTATGTGAACCTTTGCTTTCAGTATCTGGTGTGACCCCCTTGTGCAGCAATAACTGCAACTAAATGTTTCCAGTAACTGTTGATCAGTCCTGCACACCGGCTTGGAGGAATTTTAGCCTATTCCTCCATACAGAACAGCTTCAGCTCTGGGATGTTGGTGGGTTTCCTCACATGAACTGCTTGCTTCAGGTCCTTCCACAACATTTTGATTGGATTAAGGTCAGGACTTTGACTTGGCCATTCCAAAACATTAACTTTATTCTTCTTTAACCATTCTTTGGTAGAACGACTTGTGTGCTTAGGGTCGTTGTCTTGCTGCATGACCCACCTTCTCTTGAGATTCAGTTCATGGACAGATGTCCTGACATTTTCCTTTCGAATTTGCTGGTATAATGCAGAATTCATTGTTCCATCAATGATGGCAAGCCATCTTGGCTCAGATTCAGCAAAACAGGCCCAAACCACAATACTACCACCACCATGTTTCACAGATGGGATAAGGTTCTTATACTGGAATGCAGTGTTTTTCATTTCTCCAAACATAACACTTCTCATTTAAACCAAAAAGTTCTATTTTGGTCTCATCCGTCCACAAAACATTTTTCCAATAGCCTTCTGGCTTGTCCATGTCATCTTTAGTGAACTGCAGATGAGCAGTAATGTTCTTTTTGGAGAGCAGTGGCTTTCTCCTTGCAACCCTGCCATCCACACCATTGTTGTTCAGTGTTCTCCTGATAGTAGACTCATGAACATTAACATTAGCCAATGTGAGAGAGGCCTTCAGTTGCTTAGAAGTTACCCTGGGGTCCTTTGTGACCTCGCCGATTATTGCACGCCTTGCTCTTGGAGTGATCCTTATTGGTTGACCACTCCTGGGGAGGGTAACAATGGTCTTGAATTTCCTCCATTTGTACACAATCTGTCTGACTGTGGATTGGTGGAGCCCAAACTCTTTAGAGATGGTTTTGTAACCTTTTTCAGCCTGATGAGCATCAACAATGCTTTTTCTAAGGTCCTCAGGAATCTCTTTTGTTCATGCGATGATGCACTTCCTCAAACATGTGTTGTGAAAATCAGACTTTGATAGAGCCCTGTTCTTTAAATAAAACAGGGTGCCCACTCACACCTGATTGTCATTCCATTGATTTGAAAACACCTGACTCTAATTTCACCTTCAAAGTAACTGCTAATCCTAGAGGTTCACATACTTTTGCCACTCACATATGTAATATTGGATCGTTTTCCTCAATAAATAAATGACCAAGTAAAATTTTGTCTAATTTGTTTAACTGGGTTCTCTTTATCTACTTTTAGGACTTGTGTGAAAATCTGATGGTGTTTTAGGTCATATTTATGCAGAAATATAGAAAATTCTAAAGGGTTCACAAACTTTCAAGCACCATTGTATATAATCACTGGACATATTGTCTGACTTCTCATCGGAAGGCTGGAACGCAAAAAAAAAAGGATTGAGCAATGTAATTTGGGGGGGGGGTGAGACAGATGTACAGTTTTCTTTACTTTTTCCCCCTTCTGCATTTCTCCCTGATTTCTGCCAAATTTAGTCACCAGCCAATTCCCTTCCCACAAACCAACTCTTCCCTATTATCTGAAAATGACCAACTTCGAGTGAAGGCTAACGCCTGCTTCTTTCAAGACACAAGAAGCCAACAAACCACATCTTTTTTCAAACTGCGTCATAGGGCACCATTACACACTGAGAAAACAGCTGTCTATTCTTCCACATGCATAAGCTCATGGATGCTCAAGACTAGCCATCACTGTTATTCATAATGAAGAAAGAGTAATGCCAGAAAGCATGGCCAAATTTAGTCCCTTGGCTTCTAGTCCCTGATGGCTATGACCCCATCACGATACGAACTTGCAATCTTGGATATAGTTTTTTTTTTTTTAATCATTTATTTAAATGGAAGTTTGCTCACCAGGAGTTCTCATTGTTTGGGGGTGTTTCTGCCTCATCACAGCTGTTAACTAAAAATATGAATCCAATTATAATTTAGAAGTTATCAAAAAGCTGTGTTTGTGTTGGAACCAAGTTGGTGGATAGTTAGTGGGAAACTACTGTTTAAGATGCTGAGGCAGTGTAAATTTGGAAAAGCTCTCTCTTAAATCCAGAAATCCTACATTTACCAATGCAGACGGTGATTAAGTGTAAAGATCATTGCTGTTTTCGAAACAAAATTTTCAGTGACAGGGCTAGTTTTAAGTTACATTAGCTAGATACTTAAGACTTTCTTTAATAGTTGGTAGTGTTAGCTAGATGAGTTACAGTTGAGGTCAGAAGTTTACATGAATGTCATGGCAATACTGGCCTTTCAATTTAATAAAGTTAATGGTTCTTTTTCTGTGGCAGAATGTACAATGTTTAATAGAAAGAAAAAACGAATTTGCTGCACAAGTTGAAATTTATTTTGGGTTTTCTGAAATCAACACAATTTTACATGCAGGGTCAAAATTGTACATACACACACATTATTAATTCAGTGCTGCTGAAAGTTCCAAAATGTCTTAACTTGCCAAGGCCTCTTAACTTCATGATTGACTACAGCTGGTAGCTTATCTGTGCCAACATAAGGGTTTGTTTGACAGCACTCATTGGATTATCCAACACAAAGTACAGTGGAAAAGTCCAAGGAGCTCAGTGCAGGTCTGAGAAAGAGGATTATAGATTTTCACAACACAGGAATGTCTTTTGGAGCCATCTGGAAACAAGTGCAGATTCCAAGATCATCAGTTTAAATAAATGTATACAAGTACAAGTTATTGGGAGGTATACCGCTTTGCCAAGCCACTTTGCTGGAAGAAGACCGAAACACTTGCCCTCAGCTGAGAGGAAATTGGTTGGGATGATCAGGAACAACTAAGGCATAGGCCTGCCATGAAGTGGAAGCTGCTGGAACGCTCTACACTCAAATAAGTTTTACATCATAATAGACAGAGGCTGCTGTCCAAGAAAGAAGCCCTGCTTCAAAAATCAACACCTTCAAGCTCGACTAAAGTTTCCAGCTGACAAAAACCAGCCTTCTGGAGGAATGTTTTATGCTCAGCTGAGACAAAAATTGAGTTGTTTTGGCCACAATGACCAGAGGTACAGAGGAATACTATATCAGTTAAGTATTGTGGTGGTAGCATCATGCCCTGTGGATTTTTTTTTTGCTGCCGGTGTAACTGGTGCATTGCACAAAGTGGATGGAATAATGAAGAACCTCAGAATTCTTCAGCATAACATCAAACCACCAGCTAGACAGTTGAAATTCTGACAACTGTATGTTTTAACAGGACATTTACTCTAAACACACATCAAAGCTGGTTGTCGAATGGATGAAGCAGGCTAACACTAAAACTTGAAACAATTCCTGATCTCAACTCAATTAACAATATGTGCACTGTGCTTAAAGGGCAGGTCTGTGCCAGGAAACTCAAATTTAATTTAACTCTACCAATTCTGCCAAGAAGAGTGGTCAAATATTGAACCAGAATCTTGCTAAGTGACATTTAACCAAATACTAGGTGTGTTGTATGTATATTTTTGAGCCTGTATGTGTAATTTTGACCTTGTGTTGATTTTAGAAAACCCAAAATAATTTTTGCACCAATTTTTTTTTTTGTTTAAAGATTTGTACAACCATTCTGTAACAGAAAAAAAGAAAAAGGCAACAAAAAAAAAACCACACACACACAGTTCAGAGAAATCAATGAAAGCCCAAAATTGCCATGACATATCCGTGATGACATTCATGTCAATGTACATAAACGCCTGACTGCAGCTATGTTTTTAGCTACAGATTCAAAGACTTGAGATAGTCCTGTCTTTTTTGAGGAACAAAATCTAGCTTGCATAGATTGTAATTTTGTAACCCCACTGGAACTGGGTTAAGAACTGTCCAATGCATTATTAAAACCTGGAAGGACAGTGGGGAACCATCAACTTTGTGGAAAAAAAACATGGTTGGAAAAAGATAATGTCTGGCCATGATCAGCAATCACTTAAATGCTTGAAGTTGAATCGTTTATATAAAAAAATAAAAATAAATAAAAAGCCACCGCCAGTAGAACTCAGCTATGTTTCATAGTGAAATTAAGAGCATTTCCACCCTCACAATGTGATGGGAACTCACAGGATTGGTGTCCCCATAAGAAAACCACTTGTTAGGGAGACTAATCAGGAGAAAAGGCTTCAATTTGCTAGGGAGCACAAAGATCGTGCAATGGAAAAGGGTCATGTGGCTTGGTAAGTTCAGATTTACCCTATTCCTGAGTGGTGGGTATGTCAGGGTAAAAAGGGACGCACATGAAGCGATGCAACCTAGTACTAGTCTAGTACTGACAGTAGAACTCAGTTTGCTAAAGCCTCAGTCACAACCCACCGTACGTGCTACTATGGGCGGTCTACGGTAAAAAATTTGGCAAAACCGTGCTTGAGACTTGCGCAACACTTGCGTGTGTTCAGCGCCGTAGAAGGTCGCAGATGGCCCGTGGAGACTTTTGGTCCTGCACATGCAAATTCTAGGGGTCTTGCGACAAATCAAGAACGCATACACTACGTGCGGGACCCGTACTCCTTTTGTACGCCTGAACCAAGTCAGCAGCACGGCTAGTAGGGGCTTTTTGCGATGACAGTAAGACGCATGAGTGATGCATGGTCATTGTACAAGTGACATGCCTCAGAAGTACTACACAAGTATTCCACGCTTGCTACTTGTGCAGCCAGCAAGACAGAAGTACATCTCACTTTCTACCCCCATGTGTGGCGTGCACGCAGTGCATGTGACACGAGGGGCAAGACTTTGGGTATATACGGTATATTGGGAAGGAACCGATCATGTAGCGTGTAGCATTGTAGAAAGGAAGACGACCACCTCATTTGCTATTTTTATTTGAGTATATGTTAATTTACCACGCAAACATCAAATAATAAAACATGAGTATAAGGGAATAACGCATTTTATTACATTGTAAAAAATCCCAACTAAATAGCCCAACAGTTTGAGTACTGAAACACACTTTGACTCCAAGCTACTGTCCTGCTCCTACTGAGTGGTGGGACAGGGTGTCGGGATGTCCTCATCACTGAGCATGGCACAATGGCCTGACAGTAATGATGGGATTGCAATGTCCTCACTTCTGGGCGTCGCTAGCTGAAACATACATGAAAATCAGCACATATAATTTTAATTACATAAAGCATATAGATACTGAAATGAAAGTTTAAAGCATGTGTATTTATCTGTGAAAATACCTCTGGCGGGGTGCTGTGCCTTCTGCCGGCTTGAAGGCATACTTCTCCCTGTCCGTGCAGGGCTTGCTGGTGCTGCTACCATCATCAAATTCTTCCTCCTCCTCTGCTGTTTCAGGCTGGGTTATTTCACTTTTGCTCGCTTCTTCTTGGGTCCCATTTTCTAAACTTTAAACTGAAAATTTTTCCCACAAAATATCCAGTGTTCTTCAGTCGAAAGACAGATGCAGAATTCTGCAGACATGCTGGTTTTATACCCACTCCTGACTTGCATCACACGCAAGTTGAGTGATTGTAACGTGCTAATCGCATGTGTCACATGCTTCACAAGTGCAGCTTGAACTCAGAGCGCAGGAAACTGGTAAAATGCAAGTCTCACACTCTACACTCACTGAACACACTGATCAAGTGCGTCAGATATACACTTTCCACGGGCTAACAATTTTTCCCACGCCTCAAGGAAGTCAGGTGTGCAACCTGTACTTGACAAGTACAAGTACAAGAACTTTCCCCCGGGTTCACCGCGACTCTGCGGCATGGCTGCGAGCTACCAAACCATGCGAGCTGTGCATGTCCAAAACACTTACGGTGGGTTGTGGGTGAGGCTTAAAGCTGCTAAAATGCCATGTAATGTAAAACCGTAGTGGCCACTGTACAAGCCTCTGGAGGCAGTGTTATAATCTGCGGTTGCTTCAGTTGGTCAGATTGAGGCTCAGCAACGATATGGGGCAATGAAATGAAGTCAGCTGATGACCTGAATGTAGTGAATGACCAGGTTATCACATCAATGGATTTTTTTCCCCCCTTCCCCAATGGCATGAGCATAAAATTAGGACTCAGATTGTGAAAGAGTGGTTCAGGAAGCAGTACGAATCACTTTCACACATGAATTGGCCACCACAGAGTCTCTTTCTTAACCCCATTGAAAATCTTTGGGATGTGCTGGAGAAGACTTTATGCAGTGGTTTGACTCTCCTGTCATCAACACAAGATCTTGTTGAAAAATTAATACAACTCTGGACTGAAATGTTGTGACATTGCACAAGTTTATCGAAATAATGCCACAGCAAATTACATGCTGTAATCAAAATTAAAGGCGCTACAACCAAATATTAGGGCGCGCAACTTTTTGCAGGGCAGTGTAGTATTTATATAAAATATATTTACCCTGGAGATAGGCACTCTGAACTCCACTGTCTACTGCCTCTTTAATGTCAGCAGAAATTTGGGCTTCGATTTCCTCTTCATAAGTCATGTGACAAGATGACGTGCTTGGAGCACATGCTTCCCAGGGACTCACCATTAGCTCAACAGTCACAACATGTCTCTTTTCACCCACTGTGCGATCGAGAGTGTCTGAAACATAAAACAGATACAGCTTGCATTGCACTGATTTGTAATCACAACATTTATCCAGCAATTATACAACCCCAAATCAGAAAAAGTTGGGATGGTATGTTGGAAATGAAAGTAAAACTGGAGACCTGGAATACTGATTCGTCTGACCAAAATACATATTTCCACTGTATGATGGTCCATCCCAGATGCCTCTGAGCCCAGAGAAGTTAACCACGCTTCTGGACACAGTTAACATAAAGATTCCTTTTTGCATAGTAAAATTTTAACTGGTGTTTGTGGATGCAACTCTATTGTAGTGCTTGACAAAGGTTTGCCAAAGTAATCCTGAACCCATGTGGTTATATCAGCTATAGATGAATCACGGTTCTTGATGCAGTGCTGTCCAAGGGATCGGAGGTCACAGGTGTTCAGCTTTGGCTTGCACCCTTGTCTTTTATGCACCAAAATTTGTCCAGATTCCTTGAATTGTTTAATGATGTTATGCACCACAGAGGGTGAAATATTCAAATCCCTTCAATGAAGCTGACCAGACAAAACATGAAATATCTTGGGTTCATACTGTCTGCAATGAAATGCAAGTTTAAGTAAATTTAGAAAATCACTGCTTTCTTTTTAATTTACATTTTCCATACTGTCCCAACTTTTTCTGATTTGGAGTTGTAACATCGAGTAGCTAACTGTGCCTAACTGCTACATGTTAGTCACTCAATTGTTGTGTCGATTGAAATCCCTCAGTGTTACTGAAATGCCAGGGTTACACAGTACATTCCAGGTATAAACTGAAACTGCTGCCATTAAACCATAAACCAGGATAACATTTGGAAACCACTTTAACCTTTAACCTTCCATCCTGTCGTATGTGGGTTTATAAATAAACAAAAACTATAAATTGCAGTCTAACAGGGGAAAAAAATGCACAAATTATAAATATATGTTACCATTATAAAAAAAAATCAGTTTTCAAAATTTCACACACACACACACACACACACACCGTTCTGAAACACTTTCAAAACACAATAGCCTTTGGCCTTAAAGCCAAGAAAAAAGAAAAACTGGAAATATTGAAAACCATCCATCTATAGTACTCAAAATTAAATCAGATTAAAGTTCTCTGAACACATATGCCAAATCAAATTCAAATACTACACCTTCACTTTCAGTATGCAGTCAGTTCACGTAAACATTACTTTTTTTTTTTTAAAGTTCTGTGAGCCCTTGCAAAATAATATTAGAAGAAGAAGAAAGAAGAAGAAACCTTTATTCGTCACATGCACACTTCAAGCACAGTGAAATTCATCCTCTGCATTTAACCCGTCTGAAGCAGTGAACACACACACACACACAGCAGTGGGCAGCCACACCAGAGCGCCCAGGGAGCAGTCAGGGGTTCGGTACCTTGCTCAAGGGCACCTCAGCCCAAGACCACCCCACGTCAACCTAACTGCATGTCTTTGGACTGTGGGGGAAACCGGAGCACCCGGAGGAAACCCACGCACACACGGGGAGAACATGCAAACTCCACACAGAAAGGCCCTCACCAGCCACCGGGCTCGAACCTGGAACCCTCTTACTGCGAGGCAACCGTGCTAACCATTACACCACCGTGCCGCCCACGGTGGTGTAGTGGTTAAGTTTAACTCAGTAAAGTAAGTAAAATACATACTGCATATTTACATGAATTAATTTCATACAGAACTCAAATCAGTTAAGTATTTCTAATAATTTGCTCTTTTGTGTAAAAATCACAGATTTGTGAGCCCATTGTGGTCCAGTGGCATGCTTTTGGTTAAATAATTTCCATAAATGCGTGTGATTAGCAAATGTGAACTACAGCTAGTCTTTTTCATAAGCTACATTGATTGAATCTGCTACAGTATTTCTTGTACTCGGGTCAGTCTAGTAAAATACTTTGCTTGGTCCGCATCCAGACCACAGTTCCTTAATCTAGAGAACTTGCTGTTGCATTATACTCATGCTGGTATTTCTTAGACTGCGCTTCGTGTTATTGTTCAATTCTTATATTTTATCAGTCATGTTTCAGATTCAATGCATAAAGCAAAAGCTGACTAATTGAATTAGATGTTTTAAAGCAGAAAAATAAATAAAGCAGTGCTGGATGTCTGTACTCAACTACTGGTCAGAAGTCTTACCTGTTGTGGTCACTGACTGGATGATGGTCTCTCTGTAGGCAACCTGCAGTGGCCCCAAGTGAGTTTCAAGGTTGTACTCTCTCCTAATGCGATCATGCACAATCTCGATGTGAAGTTCTCCCATACCACACAGAATGGTCTATTGAGGTGATTTCGAAGACCAAGTAAGAATACTGATCAAGGAAGATATTAACGATACAAGAATACCAATACGACTAGGCATTCAAGTTAGTAGATTTAACATCTGACTTTTTAACATGATTCGAAAGGTTACACACCTGTCCAGAGTCAGGGTCTGTCCTGACTTTCAGACTGGGGTCTTCCCTCTGGAGACAGTTAAGAGCATGCTCAAGATCTGCAGTGAGAAATAATGTGTCAGGGCATGAGCTTTGTATATAATTAGTAATAAAATAAATGACATCACTGTTAAATTCTCAAGTCTGAATAATCAGAAGGTGTTATAACAGCAGCTCTGACAGTAGTGCTGGCTACAAGGATTATTATAATGTGCTTGGTCGAATATATTTTTTTCTATAGTAACAGCTCATTCACAAGGACGCAAATGTTGCACACACCACATAAATGGGTTAAAAAGTGTGTAATTGAGGATATGGTGATGTTTAACCAGCATTTTCGGAAGGAGTCTCCAGTGTAAATTATTTGTAAAAATCAAAGAAAAAAAAAAACAGTTCCTTTAAGTTTTGTGACACTGGAAAGTCTTCAAGGGCCGTTTCACAATCAGGGTTTACTTTTCAGGTCCAGAATAGTCCAAAAATCAAACCTTAGGAATACCTGAGAAACTCAGGAGGATCTTCTACAAAACACAACATCCCTGTACACTTCAGACCCAGTAACACTCTGAGGCAGAAATTGGTCCACCCAAAGGACAGAATACCCAGACACAAACAGGACAATGTAGTGTATGCAATTCAATGCGGTGAGGAATGCAGAGACCTGTACATTGGGGAAATGAAACAACTGCTTCACAAGCGCATGGCTCAACACAGGAGAGCCAGTTCCTCAGGCCACGACTCTGCAGTTTATCTTCATCTTAATAACAAAGGACACTCGCTTCAGGACTGCAATGGATGCATTTTAGCTAGAGAAGACTGGTAGTTTGAAAGAGGAGTAAAAGAAGCCATCTTCATCAACCTGGAATGACAATCACTGAACAAAGGAGGTGGTCTGAGGCCAAGTTTACATTAGACCGTATCTGTCTCGTTTTCTTCGCGGATGCACTGTCTGTTTACATTAAAACGCCGGGAAACGGGAATCCGCCAGCGTCCACGTATTCAATCCAGATCGTGTCAGCTCCGGTGCTGTGTAAACATTGAGAATACGCGGATACGCTGTGCTGAGCTCTAGCTGGCGTCGTCATTGGACAACGTCACTGTGACATCCACCTTCCTGATTCGCTGGCATTGGTCATGTGACGCGACTGCTGAAAAACGGCGCGGACTTCCGCCTTGTATCACCTTTCATTAGAGTATAAAAGTATGAAAATACTGCAAATACTGATGCAAATACTGCCCATTGTGTAGTTATGATTGTCTTTAGGCTTGCCATCCTTCCACTTGCAAGTGGTAAGTGACGCGCATACCCGATATGCACTGAGATCACACACACAGAGGCTCAGTCCCGAATTACTGCTCGTGCACTTCACTCGCGCACTCTGTGAGCTGCGCAGAGCCGGAGTGCGCACCCTCCAGAGGGCACTCGCTGTTCAGGGCGGAGTGATTTGGAGCGCAGGATGCCTGCGGAGCCGAGCGTATCCGTGTATTGGCGTTGCTGTGTGCAGGCGAATCGTGTATTGGTGTTGCTGTGTGCATGTTAATCGTTTTAAAAACGTTAATCTGATGATCCGCTGATACGGTCTAATGTAAACCCCACTGTAGGTGGCTGATGAGTGGTGTCTCAAATGCAGTCCTTGGCACACTTCCCAGAAAAATGAATACACATCCATACCAAGACTCCGCTAACTTCAATGACTTGCATGATGGCAGAGAGAGCCAACAACCCAAAGATCACCCTAATGACCCTCTAGGCTGCGAGCACCGTTCACAGCCGGCCTCCAGTGACCCTAAACAACCTACAGGATGACTGATACCCCTTTTCCACCAAATCAGTTCCAGGGCTGGTTCGGGGCCAGTGCTGTGCTGGTTCACAACTTGTTCAACTTGCGAGCCAGCTGAGAACCAGTTTGCTTTTCCATAGCTCGCAGTGCTAAGGGCAGCCATGTCATTACGTCATTGTATACGTCAGTTACGTCGCTACATTTGCATGTGAGTTTTCAGTGAAAACATCCTAGCAGTGTACGAACAGTAAGGTCTGGTGTGACGAGTCACCCAAAATTTTCAAACGCCTATAAAATGTTAAATACAACAGGTGGCAACACTGTCTTGACAACTTTTATGCATACCAACCTGGCGAATATTCCAAATGAATTTGATCAAAACCTGATCGCTCCTGTAGGAGGAGTACCGATTTTCGTGAAATTGCACATGACCCCTCTGTAGCCTCATCCATGGTAGGTGGCGCCACCTGGTGAACAAATCTTGTTGGTATATGTTTTGAGTCTTCTGGTGAGTTTCAGTGAAAATGTCCCAGCAGTTTACGAAGAATATCGTTTAATGTGACAAGTCACCCAAAAATTTCAGACGCCCATAAAATCGTAAATGACAGGTGGTACCACCCACTTGACAATTTTTATGCACACCCACCTGAGGAACACTGTATATGAGTTTGATCAAAATCTAATCAATCCTGTAGGAGGAGGAATCATTTTGGTAAATTGTGGACGGACGTCGACGGACAACGTGTGATCGCATAAGCTCATCTGGCCTGTCCTGTGGCTGGATGAGCCAACCAGTAAATCTAAATGTAATAATTAAAGTAGAATTAAATGAAATGACCATTAGGTCAAAACTGAGTGTGCATTTAACCCTTACAAACATTCAGTAGAACTTATAAAGAGACATTACTGCTGTAGGTAGGGCTGGTGTGTCCCTATAAAATAAAGCCTAGGTCACAACCGGACGTACAATTTTTTGGCCGTGCGATTTTTGGCGTTTCCCAAATTGCTGCGGTTTTTTTTGTTCATGGAGAAAGACGCACGTTGGCCGTAAGTTTGTCTTGCAACCTGAAAAAAACGTAAGCGCCCGTAGAGTTTGTTTGACATGACAAAGAACCTCTGCGGCCAGTCTACGGCTCGAAAATCAGCACATCACACGCGCGCCCTCCGTGCGTTTCTTGCGTTTTTTGCATGTAGACTGGCCGTAGGAGCACATACGGCCGGTTGTGACCGAGGCTTTCGGTATAAGAAACTCCAGCATATATAAACTGGACCAAGTTGCAAGAGTTAGTTGGCGTTATTCAAAAAGACAACCATGATTGTGAAACAGCACTTAAGTTATTTTTGGTAATATGACTGTCTTTCTTCAAAATACAGAAAAGAGAGAGGCCTGTAAAAGAATGACTGTTTAGAGCAGTTATAACAAGTGGTAAGATCTAACCCTGTTATTGCTCATGTTCCTGTAACAGCACACCCCCAATGTTTTTATTCCTTACTTCGTCATCATCAGCAAGACACAAGTCCTAAGTGACTGAGTGAAATACCGTATTTTCTGGACTATAAGCCGCTACTTTTTTCCTAGGTTTTGAACCATGCGGCTTATACAAAGGTGCGGCTATTCTGTGGATTTTTCTTCCACCGCTAGGGGCGCTCTAACCGGAAGTAGAATCAAAAATAAGATAGACGAAAAATCAATGCAAAGAAGAATTAGCAGATCTTTAGCAGATGGAACACGCACGACAAATTACTAACTGGTAATTATTTTCAAATCCAGCGAAGATGATTAAAGTGACTTGTGGTTTCAAACACTGGAGAAATGAAGGTAAATAAATACCGGTTATTTTCTCTTGGTTCTGTTCCGTTTTAATCAGCAAAGTTGCTGCCGTGTTAAAAGGCACTGTTCGGAAAGAATCTGTTCAGGTACATACATGTACATTTACAGTACAAAATCATTCTGTACATGCAGTAAATATCAACATAGATATCTGCGGCTTATAGCCCGGTGCGGCTTGTATATCTTTTTTTTTTTATTTTTTTTAAAAAATAGAGCGGATCCGGCTTATATACAGGTGCGCTCTATAGTCCAGAAAATACGGTAAGTGGAAAAATCTTGAATATAGTAAAATTTATCTAGTATTTCTTCTTATAAGATTACATTGAACCAAATAAGTTATTAAATTATTCTTATTCTATTGGTTGATAATTTTCTAGAATCTCATTCTACTAACCCCATTTCCAGAGATACTGGTACAGTGGTGCTTGAAAGTTTGTGAACCCTTTAGAACTTTCCATATTTCTGTATAAATATGACCTAAAACATGATCAGATTTTCACACAAGTCCTAAAAGTAGATAAAGAGAACCCAGTTAAACAAATGAGACAAAAATATTATACTTGGTCATTTATTTATTGAGGAAAATGATCCAATATTACACATCTGTGAGTGGCAAAAGTATGCAAACCTTTGCTTTCAGTATCTAGTGTGACCCCCTTGTGCAGCAATAACTGCAACTAAACGTTTCCGGTAACTGTTGATCAGTCCTGCACACCGGCTTTGAGGAATTTTAGCCCATTCCTCCATACAGAACAGCTTCAACTCTGGGATGTTGGTGGGTTTCCTCACATGAACTGCTCACTTCAGGTCCTTCCACAACATTTCGATTGGATTAAGGTCAGGACTTTGACTTGGCCATTCCAAAACATTAACTTTATTCTTCTTTAACCATTCTTTGGTAGAACGACTTGTGTGCTTAGGGTCGTTGTCTTGCTGCATGACCCACCTTCTCTTGAGATTCAGTTCATGAACAGATGTCCTGACATCTTCCTTTAGAATTTGCTGGTATAATTCAGAATTCATTGTTCCATCAATGATGGCAAGCAGTCCTGGCCCACATGCAGCAAAACAAGCCCAAACCATGATACTACCACCACCATGTTTCACAGATGGAATAAGGTTCTTATGCTGGAATACAGCGTTTCCTTTCTCCAAACATAATGCTTCTCATTTAAACCAAAAAGTTCTATTTTGGTCTCATCCGTCCACAAAACATTTTTCCAACAGCCTTCTGGCTTGTCCACATGATCTTTAGCAAACTGCAGACGAGCAGCAGTGTTCTTTTTTGAAAGCAGTGGCATTCTCCTTGCAACCCTGCCATGCACACCATTGTTGTTCAGTGTTCTCCTGACGGTGGACTCCTGCATGTTAACATTAGTCAAATGTGAGAGAGGCCTTCAGTTGCTTAGAACTTACCCTGGGGTCCTTTGTGACCTCGCTGACTATTACACGCTTTGCTCTTGGAGTGATCTTTGTTGGTCGACCACTCCTGGGGAGGGTAACAATGGTCTTGAATTTCCTCCATTTGTACACAATCTGCCTGACTCTGGATTGGTGGAGTCCAAACTCTTTAGAGATGGTTTTGCAACCTTTTCCAGCCTGATGAGCATCAACAATGCTTTTTCTGAAGTCCTCAGAAATCTCCTTTGTTTGTGCATGATACACTTCCACAAACGTGTTGTGAAGATCAGACTTTGATAGATCCCTGTTCTTTAAATAAAACAGGGTGCCCACTCACACCTGATTGTCATCCCATTGATTGAAAACACCTGACTAATTTCACCTTCAAATTAACTGCTAATCCTAGAGGTTCACATACTTTTGCCACTCACAGATATGTAATATTGGATCATTTTCCTCAATAAATAAATGACCAAGTCTAATATTTTTGTCTCATTTGTTTAACTGGGTTCTCTTTTTCTACTTTTAGGATTTGTGTGAAAATCTGATGTTTTAGGTCATATTTATGCGGAAATATAGAAAATTCTAATGGGTTCACAAACTTTCAAGCACCACTGTATATTTTCCAAAATGCAGTAAAAACAAAAAAAAAATTTTTTTTTTTAAATTCACATGAAACTTTATTTAACTGACAAAAAAGTACAAAGAAAATTTTTTCTTCAATAGTTTTACTGACCAGCTTCATTGTATTTTATAAATATAAACAAAGACAGAATTTGATGCCTGCAACATACTCAAAAAAAGTTGGAACAGAGACAAAACAAGACTGAAAAGTTAATAGGATATTCAAGGAACACCATTTTGGAAGATTCCATAATAAGCAGGTTAACTAGTCACATGATTAGGTATAAAAGGAGCAGCACCAAAGGCTCAGGCCCTGTCCACACGGCAACGGATTCAGGTGAATCTGATAAAATTGTTTATCGTTTCGGCCTGGCGTCCACACGGCACCGGCGTTTTGGGTGCCCCAAAACGAAATCTTTTGAGAACGGGTTCCAGAGTGGAAAAATCTGGCAACGGCGCCGTTGCGAAGTCGTCTGGATGAGTAGAACGGATTTGTTTACGATGACGTCACAACCACATGACTGTGAGTGCTTCACGCCGGGTAGGAGTGTAACGAACTCGATGCGAGTTGTCAACAAATCCTATAACTTGGTTCATGAAACGCGCTTACAAAATATTTTCACTGTGAATATTTATTGTGCAATGGTGCAAAGTGAGAGAGTGAGAGAATAGCCCTTAGGGCAGAGTCTTTAGTCCAAACACTGCGGAAGCACTATAACCAAAACCGCGCACCGCCCATGCGCTTTCCAAAAACAATCCCGCCAGCAAAAATAGGGAAAAAAAAAAGGAGCGATCTCACCTCTTCAGATGTTGGTTTAAGTCCGACAGTATATTCCTCAAAAAGGGCGTAGAAGAACAAAGTAATCCATCAACGTGTAGCATTCAATTTATTCCGGACCATTAAAGAATTCTGGAGGATATCAGAATGTTGGCGTACTGGCTTCCATCTACCCCCATTCATTCCTCTTTCCACGTCTCCATTCAAAAAACGAGCACGTGATTTAAAGGGACTATATCCATAGGATAGGGAGTGAGAAGGTGTGTGCGTGTGACAGTGACAGGGTGAGTGACAGGGAAGAACCTAGGCTCATGCTCACCCTGAATTTCTCTTAAAGTGAAGGCAGAAGAACGTTCAGCGCCTGGCCAGGCTTTCTATGTATTAATTTACATAGACGTTTTAATATGAAATATAAATAAGTGTCTTAGACAATAGATACTATTTTACGCTACTGATTAATAATCAAAACTATGTGGCTGATGCTACAGAAGAAGGGGTTTATGCGCATGCGTCCTACTTCTTCTATTGTTCTGGTGTCTCCGATGGGACCGTCTTACAGCGCACGTAGAGGTGTGGCATGTGTACGGTATTGCATCGTTTTCAGCAAGCGTTGCGTTGCCATATGTACCTGATATTTTACTGATCCGTTGCCCATGTGGACGCGATATTTAAAAAAAAAAAATCTCGTTGCCGTTGTCGTGTGGATGTAGCCTCAGTCTTTGCAAGCAAGGATGGGTTATGGCTCACTCCTTTGTGCCAAAATTTGAGAGAGAATTGTCATTATCTCATTCTCATCTCATTATCTCTAGCCGCTTTATCCTTCTACAGGGTCGCAGGCAAGCTGGAGCCTATCCCAGCTGACTACAGGCGAAAGGCGGGGTACACCCTGGACAAGTCGCCAGGTCATCACAGGGCTGACACATAGACACAGACAACCATTTACACCTACGGTCAATTTAGAGTCGCCAGTTAACCTAACCTGCATGTCTTGGGACTGTGGGGGAAACCGGAGCACCCGGAGGAAACCCACGCGGACACGGGGAGAACATGCAAACTCCGCACAGAAAGGCCCTCGCCGGCCACGGGGCTCGAACCCGGACCTTCTTGCTGTGAGGCGACAGCGCTGACCACTACACCACCATGCCGCCCCAGAGAATTGTCAGTCAATTCAAAACGAACATTTTTCAATGCAAGATTTTAGGTCTTTCAAAATGTACAGTACATAATATTGTGAAAAGATTCAGGGAATTCGGAGACATCTCAGTGCGTAAAGGGCAAGGTTGGAAACCACTGCTGAATGTGCGTGACCTTTGAGCCCTCAGGCAGCACTGCCTGTGGAACCATCGTGCTAAATATGACAAATATAGCCAAATGGGCTTGGGAGTACATCGGAAGACCATTGTTCCTTCACAGAGTCTGCCACTGCATGCAGAAATGCAATATAAAACTGCATTACACAAGGAGGAAGCCATTTATCAATTCTGTGCAGAAACGCTGCCAATTTCTCTGGGCATGAGCCCATCTCAGATGGACCAAAAGACAGTGGAAACGTGTGCTCTGGTCAGAGGAGTCCACATTTCAGATTGTTTTTGGGAAAATTGGACATCGAGTTCTGTGTGTCAAAGGTGAACACGACCGTTCAGTTTATCATCAGAGAAAGGTGCAAAAGCCAGCGTCTGTGATGGTCTGGGGGGGGCATCAGTGCCCATGGCATTGGTGAGTTGCACATGCATGAAGTTACCATTGATATATTGGGATTTTAGATTGACGTCAAGGCAACGTCTCTTCGAGGGAAATCCATGCTTATTTAAGCAGGCCAATGCCAGGCCTCACTCTGCATGGGCTATAACAGCATATCTTCATAGACAGAGTGTTTGTGCTTGACTGAAAATATTAACCCATATTTTGTTTCACAATTGAACAGACAACATAGCAAAATGTTTAAACTGAGACATTTTACTATTTTGTGAAAAATATTAGCCCATTTTGAAGTTGATGGCAGCAACACATCTCAAAAAAGTTGGAACAGGGGCAACAAAAGGCTGGAAAAGTAAGTGGTACTAAAAAGAAACAACTAGAGGAAGATTTGGCAACTAATCAAGTTAATTGGCAACAGGTAAGTCACATGACTGGGTATAAAAAGAGCATTTTAGAGAGGCAGAATCTCATCTCATTATCTCTAGCCGCTTTATCCTGTTCTACAGGGTCGCAGGCAAGCTGGAGCCTATCCCAGCTGACTACACCCTGGACAAGTCGCCAGGTCATCACAGAGCTGACACATAGACACAGACAACCATTTACACTCACACCTACGGTCAATTTAGAGTCACCAGTTAACCTAACCTGCATGTCTTTGGACTGTGGGGGAAACCGGAGCACCCGGAGGAAACCCACGCGGACACGGGGAGAACATGCAAACTCCACACAGAAAGGCCCTCGCCAGCCACGGGGCTCGAACCCGGACCTTCTTGCTGTGAGGCGACAACGCTAACCACTACACCACCGTGCCACCCAGAGGCAGAATCTCTCAGAAATAAAGATGGGCAGCGGTTCACCAATCTGCAAAAAACTGCATCTACAAATTGTGGAACAATTTCAGAATAATGTTCCTCAATGTAAAATTGCAGAGACTTTGAATCTCTCATCATCTACAGTACATAAACAAAAGTTTCTGAGAATCTGGAGAAATCTCTGTGCGCAAAGGACAAGGCTGAAAATCAATATTGAATGCCCGTGATCTTCGGGCCCTCAGGTGGCACTGCAATAAAATCAGGCATGATTCTGTAATGGAAATTACTGCATGGGCTCAGGAACACTTCCAGAAATCATTGTCTGTGAACATAGTTTGCCGTGGCATCCACAAAGAGCTCTATTCGGTTCAAGCGCCATCATGCAAAGAAGAAACCATATGTGAACAGGATCCAGAAATGCTGCAGTCTTCTCTGGGCAAATGCTCATTTAAAATGGACTGAGGCAAAGTGGAAAACTGTTCTGTGGTCAGATGAATGAAAATTTGAAATTCTTTTTGGAAACCATGGAATTTAACTTAAGTTTTTTTAAACACACACAACCAAAAAAAAAAAAATCTTGTCACAAGAGGTAAGAGTAAAATCATTTAGAAATTTAATTTGGATTTTCAACTGCAACTTCTATTAATGCGAGGTAAAATTAGAGAAATATAGAGAAATTGGACTTTTTCCTCCTGATTTTCATCAGTGAATATCTGCATAACTTTTGCACTTTAATATGTTTATTCAGCTTTAACCACAACAAACCCCTCCTCTATGTATTGCCTGTGTCCTATTTTGGCCCATAAATGAGTTTTACAATCAAAGCTCATGTCTAGTTAAACTTTTACTAGAATATCTTCATGAAAAGTGCATAATTAACTGCAGCATACACAGCAGATATAGGTCAGATTTGTCTTGTTTTATTAGATAGCTGAAACGATACTGCAAGCAATCAAATAAATTAGATTTTTTTTGCATGATACCGGCTTAAGCTAGGAGCAGTATTAAGTCGATCACCACTGTCTGGCAGTTTGATGTAGCCACAAAATGTTACTGATATTACTAGACACCTATTAGAGGTTTATAGAAATGCTTGCCATCTTCTCCTTCATAGATCACCATATTAGTCGTTTTCATTTTTCCTTTTTTAAGCTGTCTCTTGCTTTTATGTTACATTTGCTAGTAAAGGGAAAAGTGTTATGTACTTGTTTAGTCTGCATTTTCTATCCCATGTATCCTTGGGTTTAAACAGCAAATGCTTGCAGACACACTTACATAAAGCAAAAATAAAACCTGGCAACCTTGGAGTGCGTAAACATGCCTAACCGATCCCTGAATATAAAGAACATTTGGTCAAGTCACTAACCATATTCCAATACAGCCTATTAGCTTTTCCAGTAAACACTCTACATGGTGAGTTACGGCGAGTCTTTAATAAACACTAGACACTTCAATCAAAATAATTGAGATACCGGTACAGTCCTTTTTTTCCTGGTCAGTAAATTTGAGAGGTTAATATATACAGTACCTGCTTGTTTGGCCATCGAAGGAGGCTCTATAGAACAGAAGAAGACAGGCTCAGGCACTTCGACCCCGGCCAGTACCAGACGGTTCATCTCTTGGCTAGACCCTCTCTTCTCCTTGACCATGTTGTGTGCTCGGCGTGCTGCGGCCGCTGCTGAGGCTTTGGACGAGACAATGGTGTCACCTGTCACCGTCTGAGTGAGCACAAGACCGTACCACTTTATATTACAATGCATGAAATTGAAGGACGTTAAAAATATTAAGACACTTGAAATTGATAAGTCACATTTTAAAGAAGCACTGGATCCAATTCAAAAAATGGTTTTTGGTCCACAAATGCAAGAGAAAACAAAAGAGAAGGGGGAGACAACTTTCTGCTTGTGTAGTAACAGCTTTAGTATGTCAAGTCAAGGTAATTTATTTGTATAGCGTGTTTAACAATAGACATTGTCGCAAAGCAACTTCACAGAAAATAAAGATTTTAAATATATGAACTAATAAATTTCTCTCCAACAAGGAAGCTTAAGGTGACTGCGGCAAGGAAAAACTGAGACGACGTGAGGAAGAAACCTTGAGAGGAACCAGACTCAGAAGGGGCATGAATGCCTTACAATTAAATGCACCTATTCTGCCAACAAATATTGGAAATCGAGAGGGATCACCTTCCACAAATAAGAACATATTTTTGGGCAATTTACAGCATTTTGGCTTTTAGGTGCTCTAATTTTTCATTCTGTACACAATAATAGGGCTTTCTATAGAACATGAGAATATGTTTGTGCACGGATGGATAGATGGATGTAAAGTCCATGTACAACATTTTTATAATTTGCTGAATTCCAAATAGCTAAACAAACTAACTTTCCCGGAGGGATTTATGCATGAATAACCAGCATGTTAAGCAAGACTTTTCCTGTTTTCATCTAGCTCTAAAACAATAAAATGTCCTCATCTATGATGATCGCTGTGTCCGAAATCACTCACTATATAGTGAGTTCGCCATTTTGTGGTGCTGTACAAATGTATAGTGAGAATTATTACACCCTATATAGTGGACTCGTAGTATCCCACAATGCATCATGAAAAGTAGTGTACAACCAATGGTCACTAACCAAGCAATATATACCATAACACACTGCAGTCACACTGAAAGAAAAAAAAAAATCGCAGACGATTGAGAGGAGCACAAATTTATAGGTTGTGGCACGAAAATGGCAATAATATTGTAGTGTGTTGGGAATTAATTGATGGAGAAAGAAACACATTATAAATGGACATTCAAATACAATTAAAAATTAGTAAGAGAATAGAAAATAAGCTAAAATAAGACATAAAATACAAGAATAAAAAGTTACAATGCAGAGCAAGGAATTAATCAAAAGCCTCAAATTTGACTGAACAGTAGCAAAGAAGAAAGTATTCAGCCTTGATTTAAAAGAACTGAAAGATGCAGCAGACACAAAGTACTTTGTATTTATTAATGTGGGAAATATGATCAGTATAATATGCATTTCTCACAAAAATACATGCATGTATTTATTATTTTGAAAACCCACCAGCCGACTGATCTGGCACGTTTTAATTGTGCAACAGTAATGACGTAAATAATGGCGCAGCAGAGTAGTGCCTGAAAGCATTTTTTCATTTTACCAATGAGCTCACTATACGTATAGTCCTCTATATAGAATTCCCTAGACAGTGAGTAGGGAGGAGTGAATGAGTGAGTGATTTCAGACACAGCAGGTAAGTCTCAATCTCATAACCAGTATAACAACTGACAAGTCACCAAGATTACAAGCAAACACCATTTATTTACAACAATTTTAAATGAAGCAATACTTAGTGACATTTACAAATAAAGCTTATATTTGTATGGCACAAAGGAGGACTCTCGATCAGAAAGACACATGATAGTCTGACCGGTCATAATATCCAGTTTCATTTAGTTGAGCAAACACAGATTTCTTTCATGTTGGCTATAAACATACGAAAAACATAAATCACATTTTCTTTATTGTTAAGCATTATTTCATTGTTACAATACCCATTTTCATCTATATACACTACCGTTCAAAAGTTTGGGGTCACCCAGACAATTTTGTGTTTTCCATGAAAAGTCACACTTTTATTTACCACCATAAAATGAATAGAAAAAAATAGTCAAGACATTTTTCTGGCCATTTTGAGCATTTAATCAACCCCACAAATGTGATGCTCCAGAAACTCAATCTGCTCAAAGGAAGGTCAGTTTTATAGCTTCTCTAAAGAGCTAAACTGTTTTCAGCTGTGCTAACATGATTGTACAAGGGTTTTCTAATCATCCATTAGCCTTCTGAGGCAATGAGCAAACACATTGTACCATTAGAACACTGGAGTGATAGTTGCTGGAAATGGGCCTCTATACACCTATGTAGATATTGCACCAAAAAACAGACATTTGCAGCTAGAATAGTCATTTGCCACATTAGCAATATACAGAGTGTATTTCTGATTAGTTTAAAGTGATCTTCATTGAAAAGAACAGTGCTTTTCTTTCAAAAATAAGGAAATTTCAAAGTGACCCCAAACTTTTGAACGGTAGTGTAGTCCACAATGCAATATACAAAATGGGATATCGATGACAAGAATCAGCAAACCAATAAGGTGTCTAATTATGTCGGAAGTAAACAGCTTGTGTATTAGTTATTATGGGATATCTATGGCTATGAAATACCTGAAAAACTAAACACTAAAATTAAACTAAAACTAGCCAAGTCCTCAAAATTAAAATAAAACTACTTATGCATTTGTAAAACTTACTCAAACTAAACTGAACTTTTTTTTTTTTAAATATGGCCCGTAGTTGCCTTTTATTCCTAGTAAAAGTTTAACAGCCATTTCCAAAACTAGAACTAAACCCAAAATGACACAACATATTAAAGCTTTGGAGGGAGAGACAACACTGTTCATGTATGAAAACTGTACCTGTCTGAGGCCCACAGTGAGGGCGATGTTCCCTGCAGATAGTGAGGGGATTTCAACGTGCTGATCTGCAAATGGCAGCAGTAGACGACTCATTCTCTCTCTGTTGCATAAAAATTGGGGGGGGGGTTAACATGTTCATACTTTAAGCATTATGTTCAGATTCATATTATCAGACTTTCATATGCATACGAGTTTGGGGAGTGGGACTGCGTGACCAGATGTGCTTAATGAAGCTGGTTCCTGAATGATTTCTGACATTAACTGTATGGATCAGTGCTCACTATTGTGATAGACCTACGTTCCATTTCGGTTGATGTTGTACACTGCTGACTGCGGTTTCATAGAGCCGGAGTAGATCCTCAGAAAAACCAGAGGACCTCTCTGCTTGTCATGGACCACTTTAAATGCCAGAGCACACAAGTCATCCTTATACCAGCGCCTAAACACACAAAACACACATGGAGAATATAATAGTTAGCATCCATACACATAAAGCAGCCCTATGATTTTACATGAAAACATTTGGTTGCTGGTCTTTGGCTTCATGTGTCTCAGAGAAAGTTAATAAGCAGGCAGGCTGATAACTTCCTGTTCAATAGTGCAATAGTTAGTGTGTGGGATATGGAAAATTACGAAATTTGGGTGCGTTTCCACATAGCAGTTTAATCTAAGCATCGGCGTCTTTTTTCAGTTGTTCCCAACGTAGAGAGTGAGTGCATGCCACTGCATGTGACCACCTAGAGAAAAAGTGCCACACCTGGTATCATTTTTCACAGCGCTCCACCTTTTTTCTTATCCAAGTGCTTGGAGTTGAAAATCTCTGAACTTTTCAGAAAGGCGCCATCATAGTCACTGCTGTTCCTTTTCAGGCAAGCAAATCATCTGACGACAGTTAGAACATTGACATATTTCAAAATATTGCTGTCATAGGAACAAAACTGTTGTGCAGTATGGGAGTGTGCTTTTGATGAAGTGCTGGGATGGCGCGCTCCCTAGCACCTTCAAAGCACTTTTCTGCGTTCTCTCATTAATATTTCAAATCGATCATTTTCAAAATCACCAGGTCAGACAATCAAAATCTTTGGACACCCCAACTCAGTCATAGGCTTTTCTACATTTTGACTATTTTCTTCATTGTAGAACAATACTGAAGATATCACATGCATGAAATAACAGAATATATATGGAATTGTGGTAAACAAACAAAAAAAAGTGTTTTAAAAAAATTTCATATTTTAGATTCTTCAAAGTAGCCACCGTTTACCTTGACACTTTACACATTATTGGCATTATCTTAACCAGCTTTATGAGGTAGTCACCTGGAATGATTTTCAATTAACAGGTATGCCTCATCAAAAGTTAATTAGTGCAATTTCTTGCCTTCTTAATGCACTTGGGATCAAATAGCAAATAATAGAAATACAGTAAAATAGCTTTATTCCACAGCTGTAGTAATCCATATTATGTCATCCATAGCCATATGTCATCCATTATAGGACATCTGAAGCAATCGGACATACAGGGATCAAATCAAAAGGAATGGGCTCACAATAGCAGTGAAAAGGCTGAGAGAAGAGGAGGAACAGGAATGAGAGTGGAGGAGTACAGCAGACTCACACCAGGTCGTGGTTCCTTTCATCAGGTGCAGGGAGATATGCTGTGATGGCATCTAGTAGAGGTTGAACTCCTTTATTCTTCAGTGAACTTCCACACAGTACTGGCACTCCTTTACGAGACAGTGTCACTCTCCTCACAGCCTCCTGCAACTGAAAACGCATTTCCATTGCTTTATTACATCTACACATTTACTACCTCATTACATTCATTGATTAATATGGATTGAGGTATGAGGCTACTATGCTCTGAAAAACAATTCAACTCAAGATTCCTGATTTCATTCACTCAGACTTTTACTACACTGTATAGTCTTAGGGTTGGACACATCAGTAGCTGGGGAACATGCAGATTTTGTTTCTGGAATAAAAATCAGTGTTTTTGTAAATTTCCCCACCGAGGGATGAATAAAGTTTATCTTATCTTTTATTTGTAGTTGCACTGTGGACAACATAGATTCAACAACCAGAAAAAAACAACAACAACAACCCCAAAATCCTTATTGATTTTCACAAAATGTTTTCATTTAGTATCTCAGTAATTTTTTTACATTTAAGGCACTCCACCGTGCTGCTACAAGCACTTTAATGCTGTAAGGATCGTCGAATCCCAGTATTCGACTGCTGAACTACACACATTGCCCGAGATCTGGTTGACATCTGGAAAATCCAATCAAAATGAAATCCAGTGCACAGCTGTCATAACCCTCCTGCTGCTACACAAAGCCACCTCACAGTTAAACTTCATGAGAGAAAACAAAGACATCAGCCAGATTTGAATATCTATTACATGTGATTTGAGGACAGAATACCAAAATGCATGTTATCTCTGATCCCTGAAACAAGACAGCAAAAATAAACTAGTGTCTAACACTGAACTTTGACACATTTGTCCCTCTTGCCATTAATTTCAAAATTCTTCAGCATGGGCTCAAAGAACTACTGAAAACTCACATGTAACCTAGTGTATACATGATAACATACTTTCCCAGCAGGCATAGAGTCAAAGTTGTCACCATATTCTCCAATTAGCAGCTCAGCAAATTCGTCATCCAAATCTGCAACCTGCATCAACATGAACAAACAGTTTTACTCTTATTGGTTTAAAAGTTTTGTTTGCAATTACCTCTGGGTGAAATAAGATGGTTATTCTAATCAAAACAAACTAAACACATAAACATTCATATCAGGACTGGAACAGCAAGGCCATTTTTTTTGTTATATTGCTATCCACTGAAGACATTAATACAACCCCGATTCCAAAAAAGTTGGGACAAAGTACAAATTGTAAATAAAAACGGAATGCAATGATGTGGAAGTTTCAAAATTCCATATTTTATTCAGAATAGAACATAGATGACATATCAAATGTTTAAACTGAGAAAATGTATCATTTAAAGAGAAAAATTAGGTGATTTTCAATTTCATGACAACAACACATCTCAAAAAAGTTGGGACAAGGCCATGTTTACCACTGTGAGACATCACCTTTTCTCTTTACAACAGTCTGTAAACGTCTGGGGACTGAGGAGACAAGTTGCTCAAGTTTAGGGATAGGAATGTTAACCCATTCTTGTCTAATGTAGGATTCTAGTTGCTCAACTGTCTTAGGTCTTTTTTGTCATATCTTCCGTTTTATGATGCGCCAAATGTTTCTATGTGTTAAAGACCTGGACTGCAGGCTGGCCAGTTCAGTACCTGTACCCTTCTTCTACGCAGCCATGATGCTGTAATTGATGCAGTATGTGGTTTGGGATTGTCATGTTGGAAAACGCAAGGTCTTCCCTGAAAGAGACGTCATCTGGATGGGAGCATATGTTGCTCTAGAACCTGGATATACCTTTCAGCATTGATGGTGTCTTTCCAGATGTGTAAGCTGCCCATGCCACACACTAATGCAACCCCATACCATCAGAGATGCAGGCTTCTGAACTGAGCGCTGATAACAACTTGGGTCATCCTTCTCCTCTTTAGTCCGAATGACACGGCGTCCCTGATTTCCATAAAGAACTTCAAATTTTGATTCGTCTGACCACAGAACAGTTTTCCACTTTGCCACAGTCCATTTTAAATGAGCCTTGGCCCAGAGAAGACGTCTGCGCTTCTGGATCACGTTTAGATACGGCTTCTTCTTTGAACTATAGAGTTTTAGCTGGCAACGGCGGATGGCACAGTGAATTGTGTTCACAGATAATGTTCTCTGGAAACATTCCTGAGCCCATTTTGTGATTTCCAATACAGAAGCATGCCTGTATGTGATGCAGTGCCGTCTAAGGGCCCGAAGATCATGGGCACCCAGTATGGTTTTCCGGCCTTGACCCTTACGCACAGAGATTCTTCCAGATTCTCTGAATCTTTTGATGATATTATGCACTGTAGATGATATGTTCAAACTCTTTGCAATTTTACACTGTCAAACTCCTTTCTGATATTGCTGCAGAATTAGGGGGATTGGTGATCCTCTTCCCATCTTTACTTCTGAGAGCCGCTGCCACTCCAAGATGCTCTTTTTATACCCAGTCATGTTAATGACCTATTGCCAATTGACCTAATGAGTTGCAATTTGGTCCTCCAGCTGTTCCTTTTTTGTACCTTTAACTTTTCCAGCCTCTTATTGCCCCTGTCCCAACTTTTTTGAGATGTGTTGCTGTCATGAAATTTCAAATGAGCCAATATTTGGCATGAAATTTCAAAATGTCTCACTTTCGACATTTGATATGTTGTCTATGTTCTATTGTGAATACAATATCAGTTTTTGAGATTTGTAAATTATTGCATTCCGTTTTTATTTACAATTTGTACTTTGTCCCAACTTTTTTGGAATCGGGGTTGTAATTTAAGACCATCTGTTCCAATAATGTGGGCGGCACGGTGGTGTAGTGGTTAGCACCGTCACCTCACAGCAAGAAGGTTCTGGGTTCGAGCCCAGTGGCTGACGAGGGTCTTTGTGTGGAGTTTGCCTGTTCTCTCCGTGTCTGCGTGGGTTTCCTCCGGGTGCTCCGGTTTCCTCCACAGTCCAAAGACATGCAGGTTAGGCTAAATGGTGGCTCTAAATTGACCATAGGTGTGAATGTGAGTGTGAATGGTTGTTTGTCTCTATGAGTCAGCCCTGCGATGACCTGGCGACATGTCCAGGGTGTACCCTGCCTCTCGCCCATAGTCAGCTGGGATAGGCTCCACGACCCTGTACAGGATAAGCAGCTACAGATAATAGATGGACAGATGTTCAAATAATTTGGCTCACCTAAAAATGGGTTTTCTGCTACCAAAGGTGCCATGTTCTAAGCGGTTTAGGCAAGGCAAGTTTATTTATATAGCACATTTCATACACAATGGCAGTTCAATGTGCTTTACAGAAGTAAAAACAAAAACAGTAAACAATAGAGAAATAAAATTACATAAAATAATTTTATTTTTATTCTAAAACAATTAATTAAAATAATTAAAAGAAAATAATAATAATTAAACAATAGTAGAAATAAAATAATAAAATGAAGTAGTAGTTCAAATAGGAGGAGAAAAAAAAAGAAACCAGCAGAATAAAATAGAATAAAGTTAAAGTAAATTTAAAACATGCAGAGAAAGTAAAGATTATAAAAAATGTAAAGAAGACAATATTAATTATTTAACAGAAAGCATCTGAAAACAGCTTGGTCTTTAACCTAGATTTGAAGCTGCCAACAGCAGGAGCATTTTTAATGTCCTCTGGCAGTTGGTTCCATAGCTGTACTGCATAGTAGCTAAAAGCTGCTTCACCATACTTTGTTTTAACAACTGGTTTTAATAGTAAATTTTTCTGTTTCGATCTGGTAGATCTGATTGGGTTAGGCCGCTGCAACATATCAGAGAGGTAATTGGGCCCTGTACCATTTAGAGATTTGTATACCAGCAGCAATGCTTTAAAGTCAATTCTGTAGCTTACTGGAAGCCAGTGAAGGGACCTTAGAATTGGAGTAATGTGCTCTGTTCTTTTTGTTTGTGTGAGAACCCTAGCCGCTGCATTTTGAACCAGCTGAAGTCGTTTGATGGTCTTTTTTGGCAGGCCTGTGAAAAGGCCATTGCAGTAATCAACCCTACTAGAGATGAAGGCATGTATTAGTTTTTCCAGATCATTTTTTGACATAAGTCCTCTTAGTTTGGAAATGTTTTTTAGGTGATAAAATGCCGTTTTACTGATTGCTTTCATGTGACTGTCAAAGTTTAGCTCGCTGTCAATGAAAACACCAAGATTTTTAACCATTTCTTTAGTTTTAATCCCTTTTGTGTCAAGAATAGTGGTAATCCTGAGTCTTTCATCTTTTTTCCAAATAGAATTACTTCTGTTTTATCTGTGTTCAACTGAAGAAAATTTTGTGACATCCAGCTATTGATTTGATCAATACACTGGTAGAGACATTCAGGGGGGCATAATCATTAGGTGATAGAGCAAAATAAATTTGGGTGTCATCTGCATAGCAGTGATACAAAATTGAATTTTTATTGATAATTTGCCCAAGTGGGAGCATATAAAGGTTGAAAAGTAATGGTCCAAGAATCGACCCCTGGGGGACACCACAGGTCAAGGACATTGACGTTGAGGAACAATTTCCCAGGGTAACAAAGAAGCTTCTAAGTATGAATTTAACCAATTGATAACTTTACCAGTCAATCCAACCCAGTGTTCAAGTCGATATAGCAGTATGTTGTGATCAACAGTATCAAAAGCTGCACTGAGGTCCAGTAATACCAGGACCGATGTTTTGCCTGCATCAGTATTAAGACGCATGTCATTTATAACTTTAATCAGCGCTGTTTCAGTGCTATGATTGGCACGAAATCCTGACTGAAAATTATCAAAACGGCTGTTTGATATCAAGAAGGCAGTTAATTGATTGAAGACAATTTTTTCAAGGATTTTCCCGATGAATGGTAAATTTGATATTGGCCTGTAGTTATTTAATACTGAAGGATCCAGATTATTTTTTTTTAAGTAGGGGCTTTACAATGGCTTTTTTTAGGGACACCAGGAACAACGCCAGTCTCCAGGGATATATTTATAATTTGAAGCACATCTGTAATTATAAGATGAAGAGCAGACTTAAAAAAGTTGGTGGGCAGAATGTCCAATTCAGATGTTGAGGAACTGAGATTTTGTACAGTTTTTTCAAGAGTCTCATAATCAATTAAACAAAATTCTGACATTGTGTTGAAGTTATCTATCTGTGTCATTGGTGATTGCAGTTTTTCAATTTTTTGCAACTGAGATATATTATGAGGAATATTCTGCCGTATTTTATCAATTTTACCTTTGAAAAAGGATGCAAACTCATTGCATTTATTAACTGAGAGAAGTTCAGCTGCTAATTGTGGTGGGGGATTAGTTAGCTTCTCTACTGTTGAAAATAGCACACGGGCATTGTTCATATTCCTGCTGATGTTGGAGAAAAAAGACTGTCTTGCTTTACGAATTTCATAATTATAATTACAAAGCATCTCTTTATGGATTTGATAATGGATGTGAAGTTTAGATTTGCGCCATTTTCTTTCAGTCTTTCTACATTTTCTCTTTAGCAGTTTAACAGCCAGGTACTGCTTCCATGGTGCTTTCTGCTTATCATTGATTCTTTTGATTTTGAATGGAGCAATATCATCCATAATTTGGGTCATATTTAAATTAAAAATTTCCAGTAAATCATCTACAGAGTCTGACATTTTGGTTGAGTTCTGAGAGAGAGCTTGCTCAAAGAGAGCACGTGTTGTCTTTTATGACTCTCCTACCTATAGTCGTTGAGCTGTTCTGAATGTGAGGAGACATAGAAACATCAAAGAAAACACAGAAATGATCGGATAAGGCCAGGTCAACAACAGTATTAGAAACAGTAAGACCCTTTGTGATGACGAGGTCAAGAGTATGACCACGAGAGTGGGTCGGCCCCTGTACATGTTGTACTAGGTTGAAGCTGTCAATAATTGCAAGTAGTTCTTTGGCATAAATGTTATCAGTATTATCTACATGCAAGTTAAAATCCCCAGATATAATAAGACAATCAAACTCTAAGCAAATGACTGATAACAGTTCACCAAACTCTTCAAGAAAGACTTTGGCTGAATGTCTCGGAGGCCTATAAATAGTTAATAATAATATGTTAGGAGAGCATGTAACAAGTGCACATAAGTGTTCAAAGGACGTAAAATCACCAAGTGAGGATTGTTTACATTGAAAAGAGACTTTGAATATATTTGCGATCCCTCCACCTTTCCCTTGTCGGGTAACATTAAAAAAATTAAAATTTGGGGGAGCTGCTTCAATAAAGGTGGTAGCACTATTTGCTTGATCCAGCCAAGTTTCAGTTAGAAGCAAAAAATCAAGATTGTGTTTGCAAATAAGATCATTAATTAAAAATGACTTGTTTAAAAGTGATCTAACATTCAGAAGAGCTAGCTTTACAGAAAGTCTAGAAGTAATATCTGCTTGTGCACTCTGATGCTGTTTTAAAACAGGAAGGAGATTAGATTGGTTCACCTCCAGGGTTAAATGTGCTCTATGTTTTCTGTTTCTTATCAACACAGGAATAGAGAATGGCATAGGCACATTGGGTCCCAGCTGGTTTTCAACACTACACCCATTTGCAGGGACCCAGAGTACATCAAACAAGACTTTCTAAATGTTCCATTTGGTTTGAGGGTGAAAGGATTGGAGATGACATGTATCTTTTGGATGGTGAAAAAGATTTGTAGCCAGCTGAAAGTCCTGGGCGAACACAATTTTGATGAACTGGGTACACTGCTTGTCGCGACAGATTTAGCCTGGAAAAAGAGAGTGTAGCCATTGGGACCAATTTTTTCATGCTATTTGGGAAATCCATCCGAGGGGAAGTGGAGTCCTCTGTCTTTGAAACTTGGCAGTCTTGCAGGTCAGATGTCTGTGTCCTTGATGACGACTTGCAAAGATGATTGTTTAGGCTTTGTAACTATGTCAGTCTGCGACATCTTATCAACTGTTTTCCTCAATGCTGGCTGAGAAAAGATTGCAAGTCTAATGGTCTACTAAGACTTTGGCTCCAATCCAGCTGAGTTCAGTGCTATTTGGCTTGTAAAATTCTCTGCGATTCCAGAAAAGGTTAAAATTGTCTATGAAGTTCATACCAAATGAAAAACAAGTTTTTCCAAGCCAGGTGTTAAGACTGAAAAGTCGAGAAAAAGCAAAACTTCCTCTCGCTGGGAGTGGGCCACTGATAAAAGATTGAATTCCAGTCTTATAGAGCTCAGAAAAAAGTTTTCTGAAATCATCTTGGACAAACAGCTGTTCTCTGAAAACATCATTTGCTCCCACATGCACAACAATACGTTTAATAGTTTTAGGCTCGGACAGGAGTTTCAAAATGCTGTCTTTGGTGTCAGAGATGGATGCATTTGGAAGGCAACAAATAATCATCCCATAACCTTTTAATTGTCTTACAGTGGAATCACCAAGAACAAGGGTTGTGGGATCAGGTGGTGTTACGAGCTGCTTTTTGCCTCTTCCCACAGCTCTTCGATCTTGGTGCGATCTCTTTTTACTATGTGTTTGTCCGCTTGAAAAATCCTCTTCCACATCCCTGAGGCATTCAAATTTGTTCTGAAGCCTTATGGGCTGTGGATTTTCCATAGGATTGTAGATCCTATTGTAATTTGTAGAACGAGCTGGTGTTGAAGTAATTACTCTTCTGTTTTTATTTTTGGGCTTGCCACCCATCATTTGCCAGTTTTCTGTACTCACATTTTGCCCAGCTTGATTGATGAATTCATCCACTTGATCTGCAATGTCCTCGGTCTGTCGGAGTGCAATCTCTGCATTCTCAGCCACTGTTTCTGTACTCCTTTCCTGAGATATCGCTTTTAATTCGTCCGTCTTTGGCAGAGCATCAATCTTTGATTCCAGAATAGAAATCCTCTGTTCTAGTTCCATGCATTTTCTGCAGGATTTTTTGTTCCCTGGCATTTTGTTTTAAAAACTAACTTATCTTACAAAGATGAAAAAAAAAAATAGTGGAAATTAAATTAAAATTAAATTAAAAGCTTATAAAGATGAAAAATAAAATGAGAAAAAAAAATAGTGGAAATTAAATGAGAAAGTAAAGTATAGAAATAAAGATCAAGAAAGCAGGAGCAAAGCAAAGAAGCGTCCTACTCGCTTGAGTAGGAGGAGCAGAAAAGGTTTAATACATCTAGATGTAAACATCAGGAAATGAAAGCTGAAATTCTGATCTGTTGTCTCTTATTCAAGTTTTCACCTCAAACCCAAATATCTTCAGTGTACAGCAAAAACAAAAGAATGAGCCTTGCCATTACAATACTTTCAGAGTACACATTGTTGTAACACTGCTGTAATAAAGAGATGATTTAGCTGAGCTGAAAGACAGCTTATAGAAATACGTGCTATTGAACTTTTCATTGTGGTTGCGTTCACTTTTTGTGCTCTTTGTACCGTGTAATCCCGTGATCAAAGGTCTTAAAATTATCTTTATGCCACAGCACCACTAAATGCTCAATTGTGATTGATCAATTTTCAGCAACAGCTCCAAGGTAATGTGTTTGTTCTAAAATGTCATAATTTTAGAGTCAAGGGACTTGTATGGCACCTAAAAATGTGTAATCATTGGTAGTCACTGTCTGTAGTCAGAAGTAAAACTGTAATTGTTTTCTGACACAGGAAAGTCTTCAAGATGGAAGGGTTTACGGTTTCTCAAAATAAGCTAGTATTATTGTCTCAATAACTTCAAGAGGAAAAAAAAAAGACTTGCAAAAATTGTTAGCATTGTCAAATCACAAGAGAAATAAAAGGATGGGCTCTTATCGGAAAATAAGTAGGAAGACTAGAAAATCAGCTTAAACATAGCTGCACTGTTTAGTTGAACATGTTTAATTGCACTGTACCTGTTCTATGAGGGTTGCTCTGGCTTGACTGACTTCGTCCAGGAATTCTGGGTCATCTGTGGGCTGGAGGGCTCTTGTCTCAAACGCCTGCCTGTCCTTGGCCCATGAGTTTCCCCGCCACATCATTTGCTGTTTGGTGATCAAGTCCACCAATCCAACAAATCCCTTTCCAGAGCCAATGGGAATCTGAAAAAAAAAAATTTAAAGAAATGGATCCATAATTGGTTGATTATTGTTATGAACATGAATTAATGGCAGATTTGAAAAGGAGAACACACTTGAAGGAGTATAGCGTTGGCCTTCAGTTTCGTCTTGATGCTTTCTACAGAGTAGCTCATGCTGGAAGAAAATATTAAAAAAAGAACACCACATTTACTTCCTGGCAAAACAATTATGTACCTTGAGGTCATTCAGATACCACACTTGGAGAAGTATTATATAGAGACTTTATGGAGACCGAAGACGAGATGTACAGTACTGTGCAGAAGTCTTAGGCACATGTAAAGAAATGCTGTAAAAAAAAAAAAATGAACTGTTTCAACATTTAAAAAAAAACAACTATAAAACAGCAGTGAGCCATAATAAATGAAACAAAAAGTCAATATTTGGTGTGTGACAACCCTTTGCTTCATTTATTTATAAAAAAAAAGGCAGTCTCAGGTATAATGAGTGCAGTTTTATATGAAAATAAGCTGTAGGTTTTACTGAGCATCTTGCAGAACCAGCCATAGTTCTTCTAGACACTTTGACGGTCACATTTGCTTCTTAATTTTGCAGCAAAACCCAGTAGCCTTCATTAGGTTCTCTTTTTTAATCTGAAAAATGGTCCCTTATGTAATACAGTGGTGCTTGAAAGTTTGTGAACCCTTTAGAATTTTCTATATTTCTGCATAAATGAGACATAAAACATCATCAGATTTTCACACAAGTCCCAAAAGTAGATAAAGATAACCCAGTTAAACAAATGAGACAAAATGATCATCCTTGGTCATTTATTTATTGAGGAAAATGATCCAATATTACATATCTGTGAGTAGCAAAAGTATGTGAACCTCTAGGATTAGCAGTTAATTTGAAGGTGAAATTAGAGTCAGGAATTTTCTTTTTTTAAAACTTTATTTTTAACTGCAAAGTTTCAGTGTCTTACACAGACAAACAAGACATATGAACCATACAAATCAGAACATACAGGTCACCGAGGGAAATCAATCATTTTGTCTCAGGGGGAAAAAAAAAAAACACACTACAAAGTAGGGCCACAATAATCCATAGGTGAGAGGTTAAGAGGAAGGGGGCCTATGTGGAGCCAGCACAGTCCAACCGGTCAGAGGAGGGAGTCCCTCCAGAGCAAGTCCATCAAAACATCAGTCACAGCACCAAGGACAAACAAACAATGCAATATGAAAAGGGGAGAAAGGAACTGCTCTATTCTGTTTTCTCATTTACATAAAAAAGCCATTTCGACCAGTACTTTTGGGCTTTATTACGGTTCATTATTAGAGAAAAAGTCAACATCTCCATTTCATATACATCTCTTACAGTGTCTGACCACTCTCCCACCGTCGGCGGCTCTCTGTTAAGCCATTTCCTAATTATTGGTTTCTTGCCAGCTGCCAGTAGTATCTTCAGTAGGTATTTATCCTGGGACATAAGGTCAGTTGGTAGATTGCACAGATATACAGTTTGAAAATTATACAAAATGTCAAAACCGAGGATTGAATTTATTTCTTTAACTACATCTAACCAATAATGTTGAATTACTGGACAGCACCAAAAGATGTGATTATGGTCAGCCATCACATTATTACAATGTCTCCAGCAATGCCCAAATTCTTCTCTGCCACTCTGTAAATATTTTCTTCTTGGGGTAATAAAAAACCTGATAACATTTTTCCATGCAAATTCCCTCCATTTCCCTGAACTGGTGGTGGAGGAGTTTATTTCGCATATGTTTAGCCAGTCGTCTTCTGTCAAGGTTGTATTTGCTTCCTTCTCCCATTTACATTTTATATATGATATTGACATTTTTTTGGGAAGTTGTAGGCATAGGTATATTCTGGAGACTACTTTCTTATGAATTTTACCTTTGTATGCATCCAAGACAATGTTAATGAGGTCCATGTCACCTTCTTTTAGAATTTTTATATTTCTATCAAAATGATGCCTAAGCTGCAGGTATCTGTAGAAATCCTGTTTGTCTAAATCATAGTTTTTCTGTAGTTGTTGGAAACCATCCAGGCCTGTATCAGATGAGATTACACAATATGAAGTAATACCTTTTCGGGTCAGTTCCTTAAATGTCATATCCAGCTGGGCTGGTAAGAAATCTCTGTCGTGTTCGACCCACCTTAATAGCCAAGCTTTCCTCTCTAATTTTGAGTTGCTGACCTCCTTGAACCAGATATTAAGGGGAGTTTTTGTAAGGTTGCATAATTTACTCAAATATATATTCTTGAGGGTTTTGTCCCCCAGTAAAGACTGAAGAGGAATATCAAGTTGGTTTAACTCTAGCTCCTTCCATTTTGCATCATAATCCTCTTTGCACCAATAAACAACATATTGCAGTTGTGCTGCTTTGTAGTAGTTCTCCAGACATGGGAGTGACATCCCACCTTTCTCTTTTGGCAAGTGTAATGTTTTGTAGCGTACCCTTGGTATTTTGTTCTGCCATATGAATCTGGAGATGATCCGATTCCATTCGTTGAACTGTTTAGTTGGTATTTCTATGGGCAGCGATTGAAAAAGGAATAACAGTTGAGGTAATATAGCCATTTTTATAGTTTCAATTCGGTTGTACCCGTATAGATCGAGAGACAGGGGAGTCCATCTGTCCAAATCGTTTTTAATTTTGTTTGTGATGATACCGTAGTTTTATTTATATATATTTATATATATATATATATATATATATATATATATATATATATATACACACTATATATATATATATATATATATATATATATATATATATATATATATATATATATGTGTGTGTGTGTATGATATATATATAGATATATATATATACACACACACACACACACACACACACACACACACACACACACATACCTTCGTAGGTCTTAGGAATGTTAACACCTAGATATTTCAAAATTCTGGTTTTCCATATAAATTTAAAAGGTTTTATGTATGTTTTCCTGAGGTGAGTAATTAAAAGAAAGAGTCTGAGTTTTCTCCATGTTCAGTTTATATCCCGAATAGAAACCATATTGGTCGAGGCTGGACATTAGTTTAGGGAGACTGGTATCAGGGTCGGACAAAGTCGCCAAAATATCATCTGCGTATAAACATGTCTTACATTCTCTTCCCTTAAATGAGATTCCCATAATTTCTGGGTCTTCCCTGATTTTTTGAGCAAGTGGCTCTATAAATAGAGCAAACAGGATGAGGCTCAGTGGACAGCCCTGTCGGCATCCTCGTTCCAAAGGGATTGTGCCTGAAAGACTGCTGTTTATTCTGATTCGGGCAACTGGTGAATTATATATTGATTTAAAACAGCGTATAACCATATCGTTAAAGCCAAAGCGTTATAGGACCAAACATAAAAATTCCCACCGCACGGAGTCGAAAGCTTTTTCTGCATCAAAGCTAATTGCTAGGGACCTCGTGATACTTCTGCTCATAGTGTCTACCAGGTGTATTGCTCACCTAACATTGTCGTGTGCGCCCGTTTTTAACAAATCCTGTCTGGTCCGTGTCAATCAGATCAGGGATAATATTTTCTAGCCTACTAACAATAATTGAGGTAAATATTTTATAGTCGGCATTCAAAACAGGTCTGTACGAGCTGCACTCTGTTCTGTCTTTTCCTGGTTTCGGTATTACAGATATTATGGCTTGTCTCCAAGATGGTGGGGTCTCGCCCCCCTTTAGCACATAGTTAAAACATTTTAATAATAGTGGGGTCAAGGAGTCCCTAAAAGACTTGTACCACTCTGCGGGTAGTCCATCTCCCCCTGCTGCTTTGTTTGTTTTCAGTTTAGAAATGGCCTTATGAACCTCTGCTATTGTAATATCTGCAGTTAACTGCTTGTTTTGTTCTGTGCCGATAGATGGCAAGTCTAGAGATTCCAAAGACTGCTTTACTGTGGCGGGTTCTGCTAAATTGGGTTGAGCGTATAAATTTGTGTAGTACATTTCAAATGACTTATGTATTTCTTCTGGTTTAAAACACATGTGGTTGGTGACAGGGTCCTTTAATTTATAAATGGCTCTTTCAGACTGCTGTTTCCTCAGTCTCCAGGCCAGTATTTTTTTTCGCTCGAGGTCCGTTTTCATAGTAAGTTTGTTTGACATACTTCAGTTTGAGTTCCACCTGGTTGTTGAGTTTCTTATTTAGTTCTGATTTTACAGCAGATATTTGTTCTAATAGGGCAGGGTCATTAGACTCTATATGTTTCTGCTCCAGTAAGTCTAGTTTATTTGTCAAGTCACTGAGTCTCTTAAGTTTTTCTTTTTTCTTTTGTGATGTCCACATTATAATTTTCCCATGCAATACTGCTTTTCCAGCATCCCATAAGATACTTGGTGACACCTCCGTGTTACCATTAAACTCCATGTAGTCCCTTGTTTCTTTTTTAATGAAGTCCTCAAATTGATTATCATTTAGTATGGAGGTGTTAAGTCTCCAAATGGTATTTTTGTGTGGGACGTCCAAATGTATTTTCATGTATACTCCCGAGTGATCAGATATATCTCTAACACTGATGTTACTAGGGGTCGACCGATAATTGGCCTGGCCGATATATTGGGCCGATATTCTGCATTTTTAGGGTTATCGGTATCGGCCATAATTTCCACTGATATGCCGATAACATGCCTTTTTGCAGCCATTTCATTCCTAACGCGACCGTCACTGCACGTCCCTTCTTGCACTCGCCTCTCTGAGTTCAAGAACACGGTCCCGCCCACCACAACATCTGATTTGTTTGGCACAAGAGATATAGCCAATCGACACGTGTAGCTAAACGCTGTGAACTGTTTCAAGGCGGCCATACGGGCACTCGGGCAGAAGCAGATCCCACATCAAGGTAAGGACACGCTGCTTTTGCTGCAATAAGTCACAAACACACAAGTTGCAAAAGCATAACATCATTATATGTTTACATTCTTCATCTACTACTCGTTAAAATTGTCCATTTGCATCTGTGTAGCCAGGCAAACTTAGCTTACGGAAGGAAGCACTTGAATTAGCCTACAACCAACTAGTCTCGCTGAAACTACATGTAATGTTGTCCATAGTAAGCAGTCCCCAGCATAACATAGGCTGCAGATACTGAAAGCAAAGGTTCACATACTTTTGCCACTCACAGATATGTAATCTCATCTCATTATCTCTAGCCGCTTTATCCTTCTACAGGGTCGCAGGCAAGCTGGAGCCTATCCCAGCTGACTACGGGCGAAAGGCGGGGTACACCCTGGACAAGTCGCCAGGTCATCACAGGGCTGACACATAGACACAGACAACCATTCACACTCACATTCACACCTACGGTCAATTTAGAGTCACCAGTTAACCTAACCTGCATGTCTTTGGACTGTGGGGGGAAACCGGAGCACCCGGAGGAAACCCACGCAGACACGGGGAGAACATGCAAACTCCGCACAGAAAGGCCCTCGCCGGCCATGGGGCTCGAACCCAGGACCTTCTTGCTGTGAGGCGACAGCGCTAACCACTACACCACCATGCCGCCCCAGATATGTAATATTGGATCATTTTCCTCAATAAACAAATGACCAAGTATAATATTTTTGTCTCATTTGTATAACTGGGTTCTCTTTATCTACTTTTAGAACTTGTGTGAAAATCTGATGATGTTTTAGATCATATTTATGCAGAAATGTAGAAAATTCTAAAGGGTTCACAAACTTTCAAGCACCACTATGCTGTTCAGAAAAAAAATTTTCTGTACAATTTTTTTGTGCTGGAAAAAGAATGTTTGGAACTCTAAAATGTTTTTGTACTGACTGAATGTAGAAGTCATAAAATAGAAATCTATAACAAAGTTTGAATGGGGGTGCCAAAGTCTTTTGCACAATACTGTATGGTGATGTACACTGATCAGCCATAACATTAAAACGACTGACAGGTGAAGTGAAGAACATTTATTATCTCATTACAATGACACCTGTCAAGGGGTGATATATATTCAATAGCAAGAGTCAGTTCTTGAAGTTGATGTGTTGGAAGCAGGGACCTTTCTGTTTTAGCCAACATCAACTTTTCCAGCATCCCTTCTGTGGGATTGGACCATATGGGCTAGCCTTCGTGCCCCATGCGAATCAATGAGCCTTCGACATCCATGACCCTGTTGCTGGTTCACCAGTTGTCCTTCCTTGGACCACTTTTGGTAGGTACTAACCACTGCATAATGGGAACACCTCACAAGATGTGCCATTTTAGAGACACTCAGATCCAGTCATCTAGCCATCACAATCTGGCCCTTGTTAAAGTCACTCAGATCCTTACGCTTGTTCATTTTTACTGCTTCCAACACATCAACTTCAAGAACTGACTGTCTTGCTGCCCAATATATCCCACAACTTGACAGGTGCCATTGTAATGAGATAATTAAATGTTACTCACTTCACCTGTCAGTGGTTTTAATGTTATGGCTGATCGGTGTATATGATGTGGATCTGTTCAACTGGCAACATCCAAGCGTATGCATGGCATGTCTTAGGTGAATCATTCATTATCAGTCACTGCCACTCACTTAGTCATTGCTTTCAGTCATTTAGGTCATTACTTCTTACATGTTTAATCTGGCAGTGTATTTAAATAACTATGAATTCTCTCTCCCTCTCTCATTCAGAGTCAGTATTTGAATCAGTGAATGACTGAGATTCCCTCCTCTTTTAACCAGAGGGTCAGTGTTTCAATCAGTGAGTCTGCCATATTGACCAAAGATTAGTTTATTCAAACCTTCGGAAATCCCAAATTTCCATTTGAGGATCAATAAAGGACATTGAATTTGAAGGAGTCCTTTCACTGAACGGACTGAAATGACTAGTCACAGAAAATTGTAAACTATCGTATCATGTGTAGGTGGGTGCGTTACCTGGCTCCAGGTTTATCCATCTTGTTTAGGAAGCACACACAGGGTATGTTGTGTTTCTCAGCCTGTCGCCACACTGTCATGGTTTGCGCCTGCAATTCATTCAAGAACACGCGCGCACGCACACATCCAAGACATGTAGCCAACAGTGTGTCATCAACCTGTAAACAAGTTTTTATCTGGAAATAGTTTCTCTGAGCAAAAATCAGCCTGTCCTGGTGATAATGGGAGGAATAGTATCTTTTGTGGCGTAGCCTGGCATTCTGCCCACACTGGTTCCCCATTGACTCCCTAAACCTATTCCCTTGGCAGGGGACTGCTGTATGTCTTTATCAACTGATTATCAACTTGTATTGGAAGCAAGAAATGGCAATAAGGGTTGAAAATGAAACATCAGACTGGATATTGATTAAAAGGAGGTGTCAGACAAGACACCGCATTTGTTCAACTTCTACACGGAGATGATCATGAGGGAAGCAGATATAGAGAAGCTTGGAAGTATTATTGGAGGCATAAGGATCAGTAACATCAGATATGCTGATGACACTGTACTGTTAGCGACCAGTGAGACAGAGTCACAACAGCTGCTGGACAGGGTAAGAGAAGCCAGTGAAAGTTACGGCCTATGACTGAACGCGAAAAAGACAAAATCAATGATCGTGAGCAAAACACCTGAGACAAAGCTACCATCTGGAGAGACTGAAAAAGAAGGTGAAACTGAACATAGGCAGAGAACCAATAGAAGAAGTGGAACATTTCTGTTATTTGGGGAGCAATATCATCAAGGACACCTGATGTGAGGAGGTGGTAAAGGGCAGGATAGCAAAAGCTAAGGTGCAGTTCAGGAAAATTAAAAAAAAAAAAAATTCTGACAAACCTGAAAATCAGTATACCAACAAGGTAAAGGATGAACAGCTATTATGTATGGTCACTTTTGCTATACGGAGTTGAAACATGGACACTAAACAAGGATTTGACAAAAAGGCTTTCGAGATGTGGTGCTAGAGAAGAACATTAAAGATCGGTTGGAAAAGGAAGTTGAGCAATGAAAGAGTTCTGGAGATGACAAAAGAAAAGCGTAGGCTGATGGATACCATCAAGGAGAGAAAAACTAAATACTCTGGACACATGATAAGAAACAAATGAGTTGATATGTCGAGTAGTGGAGGGTAAAGTCAGTGGAAAAAAGGCAAGGGGTAGACAAAGACAAATGTACTTGGACGATATGTGTGATTGGATAAGACAAGGAAGCAAGAGTTACATCATCAGGATGGTGAAGAATAAGGGTGAGTGTTATGACCTTCAACCTTCTCGGATGAGAAGATAAAACCAGACCTGACCTGAGCAAAATCAAAAAGTCACAAACAGCAAATCCTGTAAATAAATGTGCGTAAACATGCTGTTATTGGAAAATAGTCAACCTTGGGGTTGTAGCAATACAGCTGATTTGTGTCACGCAGCATCATACCCTTCTGTTGCTGGTTATTTTCCAAAAACCAATGTTTTACACACACACACACACACACACACACACACACACACACCATGCCATTTTATTTTCTTTCTAAATTTCAATCTAAATTATACCTGAGTATATGACAATCAAATATTTGGTCACAAGATGTTATACAGCCACATTTGTCATCACACTGTAGGAGACAGTCCTCACTGCAGAATCAAAACTTTGACTCCACCCACTGGACTTTTGGTTCTGCAGCAAATAGTAGCTGCACTGTAGGGCCTTTCACATATTTTTGTGTAAGAAGTGAGAACTTTTAATCAGCTCATGTTTCTGCCATCTTCCAAAATACTCAGGTACAACAAACAGTTTATAAAGTATATAGAGGACTCACCTCCACTCCTGCTGAGGCATCAAACACAGCCACGGCTCCATCCAGCACACGCAGAGCTCTCTCAACTTCCAGAGTAAAATCCACATGGCCTGCAACAAATCCAATCTATCCTGAGTATGTGTATGAGCCAGGGGAATATGAGAGAGAGAGAGAGAGAGAGAGAGAGAGAGAGAGAGAGAGAGAGAATACCTGGCGTGTCAATGAGGTTAATCCTGTGCTCTTTCCAGTCAAAGGTGACCGCAGCTGATTGGATCGTAATTCCACGCTCTCTCTCCTGAGCCATATAATCAGTCACAGTGTCTCCATCATCCACATCTATAGAACAGAACAGGCCTCACTGCAATTACTGCTCAAATACTAAACCATCATCATTTTCTCTTTGAAATTTTCAATAAAAGAGAAGCAATACTCTACTTTAAACAATATTTATTATTCGAACATGGAGCTTTTTGTTCATGAGTATGGAGTATGCCACTTTACCAAGAGAGTAAATATCTGTTTGTTTGTGGAGATATGAAACAAAAAGGAGGAGATTTCACATGAGCACCTTTTCTTATTTGCATTCTGATCCACTGCTTTCTAGAATCACTGTTTATCTCATCTCATCTCATTATCTATAGCTGCTTTATCCTGTTCTACAGGGTCGCAGGCAAGCTGGAGCCTATCCCAGCTGACTACGGGCGAAAGGCGGGGTAACTGGTGACTCTAAATTGACCGCAGGTGTGAATGTGAGTGTGAATGGTTGTCTGTGTCTATGTGTCAGCCCTGTAATGACATGGCGACTTGTCCAGGGTGTATCACTGTTTATAAAGGAAATAAAAAGTAAGATGTTTTGGCCACTTACAAATACTCTCACCGACCACTTTATTTGGTACACCCATACACCTGCTGTTTTACGCTGTTATCTACTCAGCCAAGCCCTTGACAGCAGCATAATGCATAAAATCATGCAGATACAAATCAAGAGCTTCAGATAACGTTCACTTCAAACATCAGAATGGGAAAAATTGTGATCTCTATGACTTTCACTGCAGCATGAGTGTTGGTGCTAGACAGACTGGTTTGAGTATTTCAGAAACTGCTGATCTCCTGGGGTTTCACACACACACACACACACACACACACACACACACACACACACGTCTTTAGAGTTTATACAGAATGCTTTAAAAAAATAAAACCAAGTGAGCAACAGCTCTATGGGTGGAAACAAACACCTTGTTGATAAAAGAGGTCAGAGGCAAATGGCCAAATTGATTCGAGCTGCCAGGAAGGGTATAGCAACTCTCTACAACTGTGGTGAGCAGAAAAGCATCTCAGCATGCAACAGCAGAAGCTCACGTTGGGTTCCACTCCTGCCAGCCAAGAACAGGAATCTTAGAATCAAGAACAAGTTCCTATTAAAGTGGCCAGTGAGTGTATATCATATATTAAACATGTCTTTCTGATTAACTATTTGTCTTTTCTGTAGACTTTACAACATAAGCAAACAGTCGTGTAGTAATGCCCATACAGTACACGGCCATTTATCAATGAAAAACCTACTTTATAAAATCAGTTAGTCACATTTCGGTTTGCTTTTTAACCTGGATAAAAATTATAAAAACAAACCATGACACAATAACTTGAATATGTAAGATCTATTATCCACCACCACTACCACTATTATTATAAGTGGCACAGTGGTGTAGTGGTTAGCAGCAAGAAAGTCCTGGGTTCAAGCCCAGTGGCTGACGGACGCCTTTCTGTGTAGAGTTCGCATGTTCTCATCATGTCTGTGTGGGTTTCCTCCGGGTGCTCCGGTTTCCCCCCACAGTCCAAAGACATGCAGGTTAGACTAAATGGTGACCGTAGGTGTGTATGTGAATGGTTGAGTGTCTATGTGTCGGCTTGCCATGATCTGATGACTTGTCCCGGGTGTACCCCGCCTCTCGCTTATAGTCAGTTGGGATAGGCTCCAGCTTGCCCGTGACCCTGCACAGGATAAGCGGTTATGGATAATGGATGGATGGATAGATAATAATAATAATAATAATAATAATAATAATAATAATAAATCTTTACACCACAGCACTGCTGAATAATTCTCCTGGTGAAAAGTCAAATTAACGGTATACATTAATTTTCATTTTAATATGTTATTTCAATAGTAACAGAGACTTGTAATGTCTGTGCTGGACTAAAAAAAAATTTAAAAGCTATTGTCATTTAATAAAAAAAAAAAGAATAATTGTGACGCTTTCTGCAAGAAGACATTTATTTAAGGAAGGCGTCTCTACAGTCGGTGTTTTGCATCAGTCCATATGTTTTCCACCACAGGCGAGTCTTCAGGACATAGGAGTTCGTAATTTCCAGATTCTCTGTAAAATGACTGCATGAAATTGCAGTTTTTTTTGTTGTAATAACTTAAACTGAAAAGAAAAGAGAGGCTGGTCTGGGAATTACTATTTATTGCGCTTATAAATGTTAGTGATAAAAGGAACTAATTTGTTTTATGGATATTCCACCACATAACTTGTAACAATTAATGCATAAAGAGTACAACATCCCTTTTTAAATTTAAATAATAAAAATGTATAGTTTTTAATTAGCTGTGGTATCAGAGGAATAAAAACACTTGGGGACATGCTGTAATATGAAAATCATTTTCATTAGCAATAACTTAAACAAAACAAAAAACCTTACACCACCACAAGTGGGGGCCAAGCACTTTTAATTTCAATTTATATACTCATTCTACCATCTTGTGGTGCTATATGATATTACACATTGTACCTTATCAAGTTTATTTGTACAGCGCTTTTAACAATAAACATTGTCGCAAAGCAGCTTTACAGAATTTGAACGACTTAAAACATGAGCTAATTTTATCCCTAATCTATCCCCAATGAGCAAGCCTGTGGCGACGGTGGCAAGGAAAAACTCCCTCAGACGACATGAGGAAGAAACCTTGAGAGGAACCAGACTCAAAAGGGAACCCATCCTCATTTGGGCAACAACAGACAGCCTGACTATAATATTAACAGTTTTAACAGGTATAACCCTCAACTGTCCTCATGGGGCCGTCCTTCACAGGAGTGGGGCGATAAAACTCCGACCAGACACAGGGCACCAGGATGGATCAAGCAGGTCCGAGGGGCAGAAGAGGCCAGCATCTCAATCCCAGGATCAACATGTAACTCAGAGGGACAGATGGGGGGGGGGGCGGGAGAAATAAAACACGTTGTTAGGTATGCCCTAAAAATGACAAGTATTAAATCTGTGTGGTAGGCTCGCAGAGACGAGAGTCTTTACATCAGGCATAACACACAATGGCATGTTAATATGGTAAAAAATATATCATGACCTGCTCTGGCTGGATGCTTGATTGGGTGATGGGAGCACACTCCTCAGCAATGATGAGATGCAGATGGGACCCTTAGGGCTGGCCAAGACAATTCAGTTACATTTCACCGGGTCTGGGACATGCGACAGAAGTCTGACGGCCGATTCCCTGCAGGCTACGATAGCCAGTCGAGGTCCCCACCGTCTCCACCAAAAGATTTCCTGTTGACTCCATGTAACTCAGAGGGACAGATTTGGGGTGGGGGGGAGAGAAAGAAAACACAGGTGGTTAGGTATGCCCAATGTCACCTGAATAAGTAGGAACAGTATACATATTGCACCGAGTACAAGCAGGGACTCCGGCAACTAACTATGACAGCATAACTAAAAGGGGAGAGCCAGAAGGTAACACAGGCATATGAGGGAGCCCCGGGACATAAAGCAGCCAGCCACTACACCGTCAACAAACTCGAGTGAGCAAGCGAGTGGGGACTGACAGCATCCATACATCCCAGTTTACCAAAACACTCTATGTCTGAGGACCCTCTCGATCTACACCTTTACCTCATAAACACCATTAACAAAAGGCTTGACTAAACAGATATGTTTTCAGCCTAGACTTAAATGCTGAGACTGTGTCTGATTCCCGAACATTACTTGGAAGGCTGTTCCATAACAGTGGGGCTTTGTAAGAAAAGGCTCTGCCCCCTGATGTAGCCTTCACTATACGAGGTACCAGCAGATAGCCTGCACCTTTTGATCTAAATAGGCGTGGCGGGTCATAGAGGAGCAGAAGTTCACTCAGGTACTGTGGTGCGAGACCATTTAGTGCTTTAAAGGTCAATAGTAGTATTTTATAATCAATACGAAATTTGATTGGGAGCCAATGCAGTGTGGATAAGACAGGCGTGATGTGGTCATATTTTCTAGTTCTAGTAAGGACTCTTGCTGCGGCATTTTGAACTAACTGGAGCTTGTTTATGCACTTATTGGAACATCCAGACAGTAAGGCATTACAATAATCCAACCTGGAGGTAACGAAAGCATGGACTAGTTTTTCTGCATCATGCAATGACATTAAATTTCTTATCTTTGCAATATTTCTGAGATGAAAGAAAGCTATCCGGGTGATGTTATCAATGTGAGTTTCGAATGAAAGACTGGGGTCAATAATCACTTCGAGGTCTTTTACTGCTGCACGTGAAGAAACAGAAAGGTCATCCAGAGTTACTGTGTAATCAGAAAACTTACTTCTAGCTGTATGTGGTCCTAGCACAAGTACTTCAGTCTTGTCAGAGTTAAGCAGAAGGAAATTTATAAGCATCCAGTGTCTAATGTCCTTAACACATTCCTCAATTTTATTAAGCTGGTGTCTCTCATCAGGTTTTGCAGAGACATACAACTGTGTGTCATCAGCATAACAGTGGAAACTAATACAATGTTTACGAATAATATCGCCCAGAGGTAACATATATAGAGAAAAAAGCAGTGGACCCAAGACAGAACCTTGTGGAACACCAAACTTTACCTCGGTACGTCTAGAAATATCACCATTTATATCAACATACTGATAACGATCAGTTAGATAAGACCTGAGCCAGGAGAGGGCCATTCCCTTAACTCCCACAACATTTTCTAGTCTATCCAGAAGAATGGAATGATCAATGGTATCAAATGCTGCACTAAGGTCAAGCAACACAAGTAGCGAGACACAGCCCTGATCAGACGCCAACAGTAGGTCGTTTACTACTTTAACCAGTGCTGTCTCTGTGCTATGATGAGGTCTAAATCCTGACTGATACATTTCATGGATGTTATTCCTATGTAAATATGAGCATAACTGCTGTGCCACAGCTTTTTCAAGGATCTTGGAGATAAAGGGGAGGTTTGATATTGGCCGATAATTGGACAGCTGACAGGGATCAAGGTCAGGTTTTTTAATCAGGGGTTTGATAACTGCTAGTTTAAAGGATTTGGGTACATAGCCAATCATAAGAGAAGAATTTATTATTTTTAGAAGCGGTTCAATTACTCCAGGCATTATCTGTTTGAATAGATGTGTCGGTAAGGGATCTAGTACGCAAGTTGAGGCTTTTGATGTAGAGATTAATGAAAGTAATTCAGTTTCTTTTAGGGGAGTAAAACATTCTAACTGATGATCTGATACAGTTATATTGTTAACTACAAGGTCACTTTCATTGTCTAACCTTAAATTAGTAGTTTGAATTTTTTGTCGGATATTCTCAATTTTGTCATTAAAAAAAATAATGAAGTCGTTGCTACTACATACTGCAGGTGTGCATGTGTTGATAGTGGACTTATTCCTGGTTAATTTTGCTACAGTATTAAATAGGAATCTAGGATTATTTTTGTTATCTTCTATTAGGGAGGAGAAATATGTTGATCTCGCAGCACTAAGAGCTTTTCTATACTTCAGGAAGCTCTCCTTCCAAGCTAATTTGAACACTACCAATTTTGTTTGATGCCATTTACGTTCCAATTTTCGAGTGGTCTGTTTTAATGTGCGAGTGTCATCATTATACCAGGGTGCTAATTTTTTGTCTCTGACCATTTTCCTTTTTAGAGGAGCTACATTATCTAAAGTATGGTGGAATGTTGACTCTAAGCATTCAGTTGCCTGATCAAGTTCTGCAGGGGCTGACAGTGACCCAATCAAAGTTGACAGCTCTGGGAGATCATTTATAAAGCTCTGTGCAGTAGTTGACGTGAAAGTACGTTTAATACAGTAGCGTGGTGAGGTGCATATATTATTACTCAGACATATTTTGAATGAGATGAGACAATGATCTGAGATAACTTCAGACTGTGGAAGTATGACTATATTGTCTACGTTTAATCTGAATGTTAGTATTAGATCAAGGGTGTGACCACCATTATGGGTCGGTCCTATGACATTCTGCTTAATCCCGACTGAATCTAAGATGGACACAAACGCTGTTTTTAAAGGGTCTTCTGGGTTATCGAAGTGAATATTAAAATCTCCGACAACTAAAGCTTTGTCTAAGGAAATAACCAAATCTGAGATAAAATCTGCAAATTCAGAAAGAAACTCAGAATACGGCCCCGGGGGCCTGTAAATAATAAGCAATGGAATTAACTGGGTAGACTTATTTTTCGAGGCTACATACATTATATGAGTATGAAGAACTTCAAATGTATTAAATTTATAACCAGGTTTGTGTGTTACACCTAGATAATCGTTATAAATAACCGCGACGCCTCCTCCTCTGCCAGTTAGACGAGGCTGGTGTATATAACTGTATCCAGGAGGACTCGCTTCATTTAATGCTATATATTCATTTGGCTTAATCCATGTTTCTGTTAAACACAGTACATTAAACTCCTGATCAGTAATGAGTTCATTAACCATTAGCGCTTTAGATGTAAGAGATCTAATATTTAATAGCCCCACCTTTAGATCAAAGGTGCTGGCAGCAGCTGTACAGTCAGTCTGATCTAATTTTATATTGATTAGGTTACTGGAACAAACTCTCTGAAAATTTCTACCTTTTTGTTGAGCTCGGGGAACAGACACAGTCTCGATGTAGTGGGCCCTGAGTGACGACTCTGTGCAGCTAGCAGACAGTCGGTTTAGCCTGTTCGTCTGCTCCCTGGCCTTGGCTCTGGATTGTCAGAAATTAACTAGGCCTGTTCTGAGACTATGACCTATGCTGCAGGAAATGAGAGCAGCACCTTCCCGAGTGGGATGGATACCGTCCCGCCCTAACAGGCCAGCAGTGCCCTCAAAATTAGCCCAATTATCTATAAAGCCCACACTGTTTTCAGAGCACCACCTGGACAGCCAGCAGTTCAGCGACCATAACCTGCTGTAAGCTACATCGCCACGCCGCACTGGGATGGGGCCAGAGCATACTACAGCATCGGACATCGCCTTCGCTAATTTAAACACCTCTACAAAGTTACTCTTAGTAACCTCAGACTGACGAAGGCGTATATCATTAGCTCCTGCATGGATAACTATCTTTGAGAACCTGTGCTTGCCTAGGACCCTAAGATTACCTGCTATGTCCGGCGCCCTGGCTCCCGGTATACACCTGACTAAAGCTGCTGGTGCCCCTAAAGGCTGAGCTAATTTCACGTGCCGTATGATAGAGTCCCCTATAACCAGAGCTCTTTCAGGTTTCTCAGTGGGTGCATCACTAAGGAGAGCAAACCTGTTCGACACGTGACGCGGAGAGGAGTGGTGCTCCTGTGGGCGAGCCTCAGCGGTAGCTTTGGCTCTACGCTTATGCCGCCAAGCCATCACCCATTCGCCCCGCTGTAAGGGCTCTAATGCCGGAGTTGGGGGATTGCTAACTCCACCTAGGGCGTCCAGACTTTCCCTAACAGAAACTACACTGTTCTCACGCTCACTAACCTGCTCTAAAGCCTGGACACGCGCTTCTAGCACTGAAATCTTCTCCGTCAGAGAGCTAACTAATCTGCACTTATCACAAGTAAAGCTAATAGAGCTATCGCTAGTGACGGAGGAAGAATGACTAAACATCCTGCACTCAGCACACTGAACAGGCAGAAGGTGTGCCATGATGAAAAGATTCACGTACCTTAAATGAAGATCTGTTGATATTAAAGCAGATCAGATGGCCTCCGCTTGTGGACTTTACACAGGAGGAGAGAAAAAGAAAGCTTCCGGTCTCGGCGCTCTTCCGAAAAAAGAAAGAGAAAAAACCGGGAAAAAAAACGGAAAAAGGAAAGCGAAAGTGAAAAGTACAAAAATGAAAGCGACAGTATAATAAAAATGAAGAGGATACTGGAAATTTATTTATAGAAAAAAAGTTAAAAAAGGATTAGTAATTAACGCCGGCACTCGCGGGAAAAAGGACTCGGCGCGAACAACTCAGGAAACAGCCTTATACAGAGAGACAAAAATACACTACACAACTAGGACACTTGGTTAGAAGTGCATACTTCCACCAAGCCACACATCAACATTCAAATAAAAAATAAAATAAAAAAATCACATGAACCTAGGAAAATACTAAAGCCGTTCACCAAATTTCATCAAAATCTGTTCACTACGTTTTGAGTTATGCTTGGAACAGACAAAAAGATCCACATACATATCCAGATTTGTGTCAAAATATAATCAATTGCTCCTTGGCCCATGGGCTACCTTTTCTCAAAATTTCATCAAAATCTCATCAAATATCTGTTCACTACTGTTTGAGTTACGTTAGTAAAAGCCAAACAAATGGAGGCAAAAACATAACCTCCCCCAACAAAGTTGGTGGAGGCAAATATGCAGAATACAAAAGTATTCAGCCCCCCTCGGAATACATCAGATCTGTCGGACTGACAAGTGATAAATACACAATCTTCCAGTCAGCATTTTATTGTAAACTCATGCCCTGAAAAAAAGGAGTGAAAATCAAGACAAAGGAGCATTACAAGTTAAAGGTAATCTATAATTTCATAACATATGAATAGGGTGTAAATTTATGTCCAAGATATCCAAAAAGTTTGTTTGTATGTGGGAATCATATTAAGTCAATTACATCACATTTCTCCCCTCCTTAAATCACTACCTTAAAGTGGTGGAGGAGTTTGAGTGCCTCAGTGATTCCAGGAGCTATGCTGTCAGGGGCATTTGCCCTTGGTAGAGTCTCCCAAGGCAAACAGGTCCTAGATGAGAGATCAGACAAAAAGTGGTTCTGAAGACTCTTAGGAAAGAAAAAAGCAAGGATCCGAGTGTCCTTACCTGGACCAGGGATACTGGGGCCCCACCCTGGAGCCAGGACTGGGGGAAGGGCTCGTCAGTGAGCGCCTGGTGGCCAGGCCTAGCCCAAATGAGCAACACAGAGCTACTCTCTTGTGGACCCACCACCCACAGGAGGTGCCGTAAGGGTCCGTTGCATTGTGGATCGGGTGGCAGCCAAAGGCGGAGGCCCTGGCGTACTGATCCCCGACTGACAAAACTGGCTTTTGGGACATGGAATGTCACCTCTCTGGTGGGGAAGGAGCCTGACCTTGTGTGTGAGGTTGAGAGGTACAGACTAGATATAGTTGGGCTCACCTCAATGCATAGCTTGGGCTCTGGAACCAATTTCCTGGAGAGGGGTTGGACTCTCTTCCATGTTGGAGTTGCCAAGGGTGAGCAGTGTCGGGCAGGGGCGGGGCTATTGGTAGCCCCCCAGTTCAGCTCACTAACATCGGAATTCTCCCCAGTAAACAAGAGGGCCGTTTCCCTGCACCTTTGGGTCGGGGAACGGTCTCTGATGGTCATTTGCACTTGTGCACCAAATGGTAGTTCAGAGTACCCGGCCTTCTTGGAGTCCTTGAGTAGGGTACTAGACAGTGCACCACGAGGGGACGCCATTGTTTTACTGGGGGACTTCAATGCTCACATGGGCAATGACTCCGAGACCTGGAGGGGTGCGATTTGGAGGAACGGCCTAACCGATCTGAACCCAAGAGGTGTTCTATTGTTGGACTTCTGTGCCATGCACAGTTTGGCCATAACGAACATCATGTTCAAGCATAAGGGTGTCCATAAGTGCACGTGGCACAAGGACAACCTAGGCCGTAGATCGATGATTGACTTTCTAGTTGTTTCATCTGATCTGTGACCGTATGTCTTGGACACTCAGATGAAGAAAGGAGCAGAGCTTTCAACTGATCACTACCTGGTGGCAAGCTGGATCAGATGGTGGAGGAGCAGGCTGGACAGACCTGGTAGGCCCAAACGTGTAGTGAGGGTATGCTGGGAACGTCTGGCGGAGGCTCCCATCCATCGGCTCTTCAACTGCCACCTCTGGCAGAGCTTCAACTGCATACCAGGGGAGAATGGGGACATTGAATCCGAGTGGACCATGATCTGTACCTTCATTGCTGAGGCGGCCATGTGGAGCTGCGGCTGCAAGGTCGTTGGTGCCTGTCGTGGCAGTAATCCCCGAACCTGGTGGTGGACACCTACGGTGAGGGGAGCCGTTAAGCTGAATGAGTCTTATTGGGCTTGGTTAACCTGTGGGTCTCCAGAGGCAGCCGACAGATACCGACGGGCCAAGCAGAATGCGGCTCTGGCGGTCGCTGAAGCAAAAACTCTGGTGTGGGAGGAGTTCGGTGAGGCCATGGAAAGCGACTTTCGGTCAACCTTGAAGAGATTCTGAGCCACCGGATGGTTTGCCAGGAAGGGGAAGCAGTGCTCTGTCTCAACTGTTTACAGTGGGGATGGAGTGCTGTTGACCTCAACTGGGGACATCATCCAGCGGTGGAAGGAATACTTCGAGGAGCTCTTCAATCCCACCTTCATGTCATCTGAGGAGGACGCAGAGTCTGAGGGTGCTTGGGAGGACTCGCCCATCACAGGGGCTGAGGTTGCTGAGGTGGTTAAAAAGCTCCTCGGTGGCTGGGCTCCGGGGGTGGATGAGCTTCGTCCAGAGTTCCTGAAGGCACTGGATGTTGGGCTGTCTTGGCTGACACGCCTCTTCAACATTGCGTGGAGGTCAGGCACAGTGCTTCTGGATTGGCAGACTGGGATGGTGGTCCCCCTTTTTAAAAAGGGGGGCTGGAGAGTGTGTTCCAACTATGGGCAGGGAAGAAAGGAAAAAAAAAACCAACATCTCACACACTTCTTGACCTCACCGGGAAAGCCCATGCTGTAGTGCTGGAGAGGTAAGCTCAGTCGATAGTTGAACCTCGGATTCAGGAGGACCAATGCAGTTTTTGTCCTGGTCATGGAACACTGGACCAGCTCTTTACCCTTGCAAGGGTATTGGAGGGTGCATGGGAGTTTGCCCAACCGGTCTACATGCGTTTTGTGTACCTGGAGAAGACTTACAACCGTGTCCTTCATGGTGCCCTGGGGGGGGGGGGGGGGGGGGGGGGGGGGCTTCGGGGCCCACTGCTGCAGGCCATTCGGACCCTGTATGACCAGAGCAGGAGTTTGGTTCGCATTGCTGGCAGTAAGTCGGACTTGTTCCTGGTGCATGTGGGATTCCACCAGGGCTGCCCTTTGTCACCAGTTCTGTTCATAGCTTTTATGGACAGAATTTCTAGGCACAGCCAAGGGGCAGAGGGTGTCCGGTTTGGTGGCCTCAGGATCTCATCTCTGCTTTTTGCGGATGATGTGGTCCTGTTGGCTTCATCAACCTGTGACCTACAGCATGCGCTGGGATGGTTTGCAGCAGAGCGTGAAGCGGCTGGGATGAGGATCAGCACCTCCAAGTCCGTGGCCATGGCGCTCAGCCGGAAATGGGTGGAGTTGCTACCTCAAGTGGAGGAGTTTAAGTATCACGGGGTCTTGTTCATGAGTGAGGGTGGGGGGAGCGGGAGTTGGATAGACAGATCGGGGCAGCGCCAGCAGTGATGCGGACACTAAACCGGTCTGTTATGGTAAAGAGAGAGCTGAGCCAAAAGGCAAAGCTCTCAATTTACTGGTCCATATATGTTCCCACCATCACCTATGGTCATGAGCTGTGGGTAGTGACCGAAAGAACGAGATCGTGGATGCAAGCGGTCGAAATAAGTTTTCTTTGCAGGGTGGCTGGGCTGTCCCTTAGAGACAGGGTGAAAAGCTTGGTCATTCGGGAGAGACTCAGAGAGTAGAACCGCTGCTCCTCCACATTGAAAGGAGTCAGCTGAGGTGGTTCGGGCATCTTGTTAGGATGCCCCCTGGATGCCTCCCGGGGAGGGGGAATTGTTCTGTTTTACAAGCACATGACCCATCACAATGCAAGTGATAGTTTATTATTATTTTCAATTAAACTAGTTTGTTGACCTTTGTAAATACACATTCCATTCTGTCCCTGATTATGGACCGTAGGTCTGAAAACTCGGAATAAAACTTCATAAGTTTATGTAGAAGACACATTTTTATTAACTTAATATGTCCAAGACGTTGGACATCCCAGTAAGCACTGCTGGATCAATAGTGAGGAAGTGGAAGCTGCATTGCACCACCCAAACACTATCTAGACCAGGCCCATCCTCAAAACTCAACAAGAGACTGGTGAGGGAAGCTGCAGTAAGGCCAACAGTGACCTGAAAGAGTTACAGAGCACAGTGACTGGGAATGGAGAGAAGGTGCACAAAGCAATCATTTCAAGAGCTGTGTATAACTGAGGACTGTATGGGAGCATGTCTAGAAAGAACCCATTGCTCAAGAAGTGACATGTGAAAGCTTGAGAGTGACCCAGTTAAGATGCTTTTTTGATGTGATGAGACCAAGATTGAGATATTTGTTCAAGACATGCCAGCAAGCACCTCAGTAAACACCATCCCTTTTCATCCTCAGAACCTGGGCTTCTTGTCATAATGGAAGGGAGAGTCAATGGAGCAGAATCCAGGATAAAATAAATAAGCAAATAGCTCAGAGATACCTCCCCCCCAAATAAATAAATAAATAAAGCTAGGGGAAAAAAAATAAATGTCAACTTTCAGCAGGATAACGGTCCCAAACACAAAACCAAAGTACAGTAGTAGAGATGATGTTAAAAACAAAAGTGATGTGAATCCCATTGAGAATCTGTGGCACCATTTTAAAATTTTAGTCAACAAAGAGCATCTAAACATCCCGAAGAACCTGGAGCAAATCTGTCAGGAAGAACACTGCCAAATAGTGTGCAAAGCTTTAAGGAGGATGAATACTTTTGCAGTGCACTGCATGTACAACATGCATGCATTGTAAATATCTTTACCATGTTACTGAGTACATGTTTAGCAATAATAACACATGATACAGCTTGACTGACAGTCGGTTAAATGTTGTAGTAGCCATTGTAGCTACTAAAATGCACGAATCTTGTCATCTACAGCACGTTTTTAGCAAGTGTATCTAGGTTACACCCACTAAACATCATTAACTGTAGTTCATAGAATTAAAGGCATTTACCAAGATTGGAAAAGGTTATTGCTAACGTCAGGAGCTTAAAGCTGCTGTAAACACTTCACGCTTACCTCCAAGAGCACGTGTGTACCCAGAATAATACAGCATCCTCTCAGTGGTGGTGGTCTTCCCTGCATCTATGTGGGCCATGATGCCAATGTTACGGATTCTAAATATTAACACAGAAGTACAATTCTTTTAGATGGCATTTTAGGCAGATATGAAAACACTAAAGGGTACTACAGCATTGCTTTCCCTTTTGAGAAATGCACAAAAGGCCATGTGCACTTTTGTGGTTCTTTTATGTGAGGAGACATATGACAGGGTTTCCCATACATAGACCATTGTGTGGCGCAGCGCTTTTGACTCGCGATTTTGAAGAAAAAAAAAAATTCCGTTGCGTATCGTTCCGTTCATTCATAGCGCTCTTTCTTCTTGTTCGCGCGCACACCCACAGAGAGAGAGAGAGAGAGAGAGAGAGAGAGGCGTGTCCACAGGCCTGCCGGTGCGCATATACCCGGACTGCAAATAGGCCTGTTAGGCTAATTAAAAATAACGCAGCCTTCCCGATTCGCCTTCCGACCCCTTATTTTAAAAGGTAGCCTACATCGTGCTCGTGATGAGCTTTATCATAGCCTTCTTGGCTTACAGGAAACAGACATCCCTGAGTCAGGCTAGAAACCAATTTTGATGCATACAGCAGCAGCTTGACGCGAGGAACCGGCCTTATTGCATTATCCCGTTTATCCCGCTTCAGCAATGACTTCCCTTACGATAGGGCACTGGAGGTTTTTTTCAGGAAGCCACGCAGAATTAAATGTTCTGATAGGGCATGCAGGCTTTGCACCAATTAGGGTAATGCTTTTTCATTGTTAGTTGCCTTGGTGTTACCTTGTGGTTTCTCACATCTAATTATGATATTTTATTTTATTATTATTTTGTTACATTATACTATTTATTTCATTTTAGTATTGGTTGAGGTAAGTGTAGAGTTCAATATTTAAAATAAAAAACTCCAGCTTGTTTTTTGCAATTTATTCCTTGAATGTCAACTAAAGAATGATTGAAAGATTGCCAACAAAAAGGCAAAAAACTAAGGTAAAAACCAGAGATGCACCGATTGACCGGCTGCCGATCGGAATCGGCCGATTTTCACGTGATCGGCCATGACCGGCGACCGGCCGGTCAAAATTAAAATATGCCGATTTTCTGCCGATCAAAACTTGTGTATCACATAGAGATGAAAGTGGAAATACTCGTAATTCACAACTAAAAAGACTGCAGCTACACTGGCAGCTTGAACATGCTTTCTAGTGCGATTGTGTTGCACTTGCGCAGAACAGTGTCAGTCCTGCGCGCCTAACGAGCTCCGGTGCACGCGCCATTAACAAAAAAAAAAAAAAAAAATTCACTATATTTGGATATCCAAATATAGTGAATTTTTTTTTGTGCCAGATATTGGATGTGAAAAGAAGAAAATGTTTGTGGTTGTGTGAATTTCCCATTACAGGAATTAATACGTTAGCCTATTACCAAACATCTAGTTAGATTTGTACAGAGAGAGAAAAAAAATGTCTTTGTTCGTTTTACAACCTTGGTTGCACTTGATTCCATTGGAAATTACTCTACAAATACACATTTGACAAAGATGATAGAATGGCTATGGTATAAGTATGACTGGAAATTACTTTTGTATTTTGATACTGAATGAAGAAATGGGTTGTTCTAAGGCATAAGTTT